>NC_140933.1:72469883-73069883 GCF_014529385.1 Adiantum capillus-veneris
GGTAAAAAACAAACCAAGAGCACCCAAAACTCAGATCTCAAATATCCGAGCTCGGCGCTCAAGCAAAAGAGATAAACCCATGCTCTCCCTCTCTCTCTATTTCTTCCCCACAGACAGAGACACGCACACACACACACACACACACACGAGGAGAGGAAGGAGAACCAGGTATGCTCCTTCCCTCTCCTCTCTCTCATGTTCCCTTCCTCTCTTTCTCTCTCTCTCAAACACACACACACACACACACACACACATTGTGTCTTTGCGAAAGAGAGAGAGAGAGAGAGAGAGTACACACATGCATAAACAAAAAACCCATACACACACACATGCATCAACAAAGAATGCATACAGACACACATTGAGAGAGAGAGAGAGAGAGAGAGAGAGAGACAGGATAAAACAAAGAGAAAGAGAAAGAGGGAGAGAGAAAGAGAGAGAAAAAAAAAACAAGGAGAGCGAGAGGGGGAGAATATGAAAAGAGAGAGGTAAAGGAAGAAAACAAAGAGAGAGAGAGAGAGAGAGAGAGAGAGAGAGAGAAAGAAAGTAAAAAAATATGAAATGGAATGTTATATTAAGATTTAGGGTTAGATTAGATTTAAAATTACAATTAAAATTAGGTTAGATTAAGATCTAAGATTAAGTTAGATTACATTTAACTTATATTTAAGGTAAAATTATCTTAGACCTAAGCTTAGGTTAAGATTTATATTAGATTTAAGATTAGGTTGGATTTAGGTTAATGTTGAGTTTAAGATTACGTTAGATTTAGATCTACGTTAGATTTAAAATTAGGAGAAGATTTAAGATTAGCTAGGTTTGATTGAAGCTAGATTACATTTAGGTTTAGGATTTGAGATTAAAGGCATTCTGCACGACAAAGGAGGATTCTTACAGGGAATATGGGTTAAGTCTTGAGGGGAAAGATGTTTGGAAGTTGACAGATGCAGATGTGCCCATATCCGACTGGATGAAAGTTTTCACGTGTCTTCCAGTGAAGGAGAAAAAAGTGCCGATAAAAAGAGCAAGGCCGGATCACTACAAGTCACTCTACCAGCTCTACAAGCAGGTGTACCAATCCAAACCACCAAACTATCTGCTGGGAGTCAAGTTTGCGCGCGGATATGTTTATTTCGTATGCACAGGTCCGGTAAAGTGGGTTGAGTTTGCATCTGAGGTGGTGAAGAATGTGACCAATGAAGGTCACTTAGATAGGAAAAGAGAACAATGGAAGTTAGAGACTTCCCAAGTATGCACAGGAACCCCAAGTGGTTCTGCCATCTTCTTAGTAAATGCCCCATCCGGAAGTACCTCAGTTGGAAGTGGACTTTTTGCGACCACTCAGTCAGTGTTGAAGTATCCACTTCCTTGCAAGAACTTCTTGTTGAGATTAGAAAATCTCATGACAATATATCAGCCAAGTGTTAGAAGGCTAAGGATTTAGTGATCAAATCTGTTGCTGATGTGCACCGTTGCGAGGGTGCCCTTGACACCATCCAAATGCACTTCCCTGACGATGCCAATGTACCAATAGGCTTGCTTGACAGCCTCTAAGAAAAATTTGACCAAGCAAAAGCCACCCTAAAGCAGGCACAGGTATGCTTTTAACTCCATCTTATTGTAGTATAATATGCAAAGTACCATACGGTATGATTTTTCATACCGGTAGGATTATATCATATTCGGTAAGGGTAGATGACAATACCGGTAGGATTATACCCTAACGGTATGATTACATCCTATCGGTATGATAACATCCTACTAGTATGGTTACATCCGACCGGTATGGTTAGATCCAACTGGTATGATAAAATCTAACCGGTTTGATGTTATGCTTCCGGTATAATGTTATCCTACCGGTATGATGTTATACTATCCAGTATAATAACATTATACCGGTGGGATAACATCATACCGGCAGGATGTAATCATACCGGTATGATAACATCATTATATCGATTTTCAAGCATTCATACCGATTTCATACCTATTTGACATTGTCTGATAACAGAGGTCTCTTGCCTGCAGGAAGAATTATCCAAATGCTTGTACCGTGAGAAAACCTTTGGTCTCTATGTCACGCTTGTGACAGACATGATTAGTCAACCAATGCTACCTGAAACCATAGTCTTACCTGCATGAGTTTCAGCTCCTGGACATAGTGTTGTGTCATTGATGTGTGCAATGCTTTGGTGTAAAAATTCATGATCACAATCTCTCAAGCCATGTTGTTCTATTGCCTTGTTCACATGCATACCATGCATTCTGCTATGCTCACTTGGATGAGAAAGGAAAGTGCATGCTTAAGGATTGCCCTGGAGTTATTTCTGCAGAAGACCAATACCTTCTAAAGAAGAAGCTAGTTGAACCATGCCCAAAAACAGGTGAGAAAATTGTTTCAATGGGTAATCAAGTGGTTGATTTTTGTCTTCTTTGATGTTTTTTCAGGTGGTTGATTTTTTTCTTCTCTGATGTTTTTTCAAAGTCAAGCTGCTTTAGAACTACTGCCGGTAAAGACACAGGGAACGATGCAATGACGCCTGCATACAAGACACCTGTGGAGGTATTGCTTGATGAAAATGTCCCTGGTAATGCTGAGAAACCTGTTTCGGAAACAACAGAAGAAGAACAAAACTTTGAGGTAAAGGAGCAGAGTACGACTGGTGCTGAAGGGAAAACCCAGAATGAGGAAGACGATGTGTTGCTAGACACTGGCATGTGGGTGACAAGATCCAAGACCCCGAGAAAACGAGGCCAACATGGCAAGAGTAAGTTTTTTCATTGATTATGGCTCTAATAAGTGATATTTTGCTGCACAGCTTTCTAAAGCTGATGGTAGTGTAGATGTCAGGCTGGAGGGAAGTCCCGAGGAGACCCTTGCTCAGCATATAAGAAAGGCAAAAAGAAAAAAAATCGAGAAGATTGGAGATGAGAAGCCTGAAATGGAGCAAAAAAGCAAGGAAGAGGAAGAGATCCAGGGGCATCCAGAAGAGGAGATGGACATAGAAGACACTAAGGAGATGTAGAATACCGGCACTACAAGAGGCTCTTCACATTAGCGACGCTCACACAGCGACGCTTATAGCGACGCTCATAGCGACGCCAGCTGGGGTAAAAAAAATAACCGAGCGCGCCCAAAAACTCAGATCTCAGATCTGAGTTTTTCGACGCCCTCAAGCAAAGAGCAGGTAACGCTCTCCCTCACTCTCTCTCTCTCTCTTTTTCTTTTACACACACACACACACACACACACACACACGAGGAGAGGAAGGAGAGACAGGTATGCTCCTTCCCTCTCCTCATTCTCATGTTCCCTTCCTCTCTTTCTCTCTCCCTCGCTCTCTCTCTCACACACACACACATACACACACACATATAGTGTTTTTGAGAGAGAGAGAGAGAGAGAGAGAGAGAGAGAGTGCAAAAACGCACACACATACATAAACAAAGAATGCACACACACATTGAGAGAGAAAAAGAGAGAGAGAGCATGCATAAACAGAAAACGCACGCATTGAGAGAGGAAAAGAGAGAGAGAACATGCATAAACAAAAAACGCACACATTGAGAGAGGAAAAGAGAAAGAAAACATGCATACGATCCAAAAAAACGCACACACATTGAGAGAGAAAGAAAGAGAAACTAAGGGAGCGTCGTAGGAAACTAATTAAAATTAAAAGACCTAAAGATCTAGCCGACGAGGAGTTGAACTGAAGACCTATTATTCAAGAGAGAAATGGCATAATCAATCTATCATACTTGGCATGGGTGATAGAAAGGTTATACCATTTATCTCTTTTTATTGGCACACACATCCACACACGCGCACACACACAGGAAGAAGAGAGTTATAACGTCGTAGGAAACTATTTTAAAAGACGTTAAAGATTAGGTTATATGTAGACTTACATTAAATTAGATTTAGGTTTATTTTTAACTAGATTTACATTTATTTAAGCTAGATTTAGATTTATGTTATATTAGATTAGATGCGGGTCTCCATAGACTGCGATGCCTGCATGAAGCGGGTGAAGAAAGCCCTCAATGGAATATAGGGTATTGCTGCCTTCACTCATAGTGGGCTCCGTCGATCCAAAAGTACTGGTGAAATGTCTTCAGAAGATAGGGAAGAAGGTGGATCTTCAGGGCGGCAAGAGTCACTACATCCCCGACACAATGACCATCTAGACAACCTCTAGTCATTAGACTTACGTTAAATTAGATTTAGCTTTATTTTTAGTTAGATTTACGTTTATTTAGATTTACGCTTATTTACGTTAGATCGAGTCCACGCAAGAATTACTTACGGTTTAGGGTTTAGAGTTAGACGAACAGTGAAAAGATCTACTGTGAAAAGATGTTAAGATGAAGTGAAGTGCTACAGCTAGAGAAGAGGCAAAGGGATTTTGTCCACTACATGCAGTATCATGTAGACGTGGGTGTCTAGATTTCTTGTACCCACAAATATAGGTATTGACCAATAAAGACGAGATTATAACCCGGTGGTTCTGATCTCCGTGCACCTCTAGACCGAGGTGTGCGGGGATTGGACATGACTAGAGAATGTGAGGTAAAGAGAGAGAGAGAGAGAGAGAGAGAGAGAGAGAGAGAGATAAGACGAAGAATGCCAATAGAATATTAAATTTGTTGTCTAGGTTATAAGTTTTTTATCCTCATTATGAGTAGCGACGAGGATGTGGGACCGTCCAACCGAAACACCTATCTCTCAACGAGGGTCTTATGTCCTTGTAATCAATGCAAGCATGCTGTGCGACGGACAAGACGTGTTTCTTTGCAGCACGTTCGTGAATTTGGCGAGTTCGATCCATCTATTATAGATCGAGTTGTTGCCAATTATAACTCGTCGGACTCTGACGCTGGCCAACAAGCAGCAATCTTGCAACCCAATAGACGTGTTCGCAGGCGCTTTGGTCAAGCAGCATATGTGAGGCCACAAGATGTAGCCTCTGACAGCTCGGGGGATGATCATGCAGAGCACATTCCCAACGAGGCAATGTTTGAGCCCGAGATTGATGAAATGATCGAGACGATCATGGATTCAGAAAGGCTTATCTATGATGATATGAAAAGTGAAGCCGATACATCATTGTATAATGGAGCACGTATGTCTAGATTGAAAGCACTCCTGGTTCTTCTCAACATGCAGGCAAAGTTTGGATGGAGTGACACTAGCGTCACAGCGCTTTTCAGGTGATCTATTACAATTAGTTTACTTTAATAGAACTCATGGTGTATAATGATCTGATAGATTTTTACACGACTGTATCATATTTTTATGTTGTGTAGATTGCTGAAAGAGCACATTCTACCAGCTGACAATGTGATGCCAGATTCCCGAGATGAAGCAAGAAAGATTTTGCGAAACTTGGGATGGATTACAATTCTATCCACGCTTGTCCTAATGACTGCATTCTTTTCAGAGGGGAATACACAGACATGGAGAAGTGTCTGAAATGTGATTCCGAAAGATATCGAGTAGATCTCCACGGGACAAAAATTCCACAAAAGGTTTTGCGACATTTTCCTTTGCTTCCTCGCATCAAGCATTTCTTCGAATGTAAGTCCATGGCCGCCCTAGCATCATGGCATGAGGAGAATAAATCTTCGGATGGTGTGCTACGAATTCCTGCAGATTGCGCAGCCTGGAAACATATAGATGGAACATGGTCGGATTTTGCCAGGGAAGCTCGAAATTTGCGCTTAGGCCTGGCTATGGATGGCGTAAATCCATTTGGTCAAAGATCAACATCTTACAGTGTATGGCCCGTTGTCATCGTCAACTACAACATTCCCCCGTGGTTGACTACGAAGAAGGGGCACCTATGGCTAAGCTTGATTGTGCCAGGGCGATATAAAGTGGGGAATATGGATGTGTATCTTCGTCCACTATTGGAAGAGCTACAACAATTGTGGATTGGCATAGAGGTGGTGGATATGAGCCGACACACAGGACGACGGAATGCTTTGATCAGAGGTATTCTAATGTGGACCATGCATGACTATCCCGGGCTAACAGAATGCTCAGGTGATCTATTGACACTCCTCTCTCAGACACTGTAAATCTGGTTTTTCCCCATAGTTGATCTATTATCATGTGTATACATGCAGGGCTTCAAACAAGCGGATACAGAGCATGTGTCACATGTGGACCTAGACTGAATGCACGTAGGGCACCCTCACTGAAGAAGCAAATCTACGAAGGTCATCAAGCGTATCTTCCGGAGAATCATGTGTTACGCGACGGCACGTCCGGAGGGTAGCATGGCAGAAGGTTGGTTGGTATCAGAGTCCCTAGTGTACATTGGAGAGTGGTTAGACGGATTTGATAAATCCCGGGACACGCTATGGCGAACCATAGATGATGAGTGCATATCTGGGATTGTCATGTGCAATCTCGGTGTTGAGAAGAAGATGACGGAAGATCTAGAGGCTAAAATCAACCGATTTTGCATGCTTCACAATCCAGTGATGCAAAAGTGGATTTCACAATATGAGGATGCAAAGCAAGAGCGACAAAGGGCACGAATCGAGTGGAGACGGGGAAGACGACCACCGATGCACTATCCAGCGGTTCTGGAGAGCCTACCAACCTTCATGAGCTTAAGATGGTTGCACAACCAATTGAAAAGCGCACAACAATGCGGTGACGAAGTGACTGAAGAAGAGTGGGAGTACTCTCGGGGTTGCGCGACCAAGGTAAGTTTGCAATGTACGACTAGCAAGTGACTTTATTTATAAACGTTTGAACGGCCACTCATAATCTTTGTTCGTTGTAGTATAAGTCATACACAGCAGCATGGTGTAAAGGTCGACATTTTAGGGTGGAACGAATCGACAAAAAGCGTTTTACTCAAGATTGTGGAATCATGGCAAAATTTGAACAGTCTAGTCGACGACGTTCCTCTGATGCAGATCCCGTGGTGGCGGAACTCACTTACTTCGGCACGCTGCAAGAGATTTTGAGGATCGATTACAGAGGATTTTTTGTCGACTTGTTCGACGTGCAATGGTTCAAGATAATCATGGAGGGTCGAAACGCTACTGTGCGTAGAGGAGAGTCTGGTTTTCTTGAGGTGGATTCTACTAAGAAATGGACTGACCTAAGAGACACTTTCGTACTACCCGAGCATTGTGAACAAGTAAGTATATAAATAGTTAACATCCCCCTTTTACAAGTTATGTGCTTGAAAGCTCTCATGTAAGTTATGTGGCTCTGGCAGGTAGTATTTCATCCTACAAAGTCTACATCAAACTGGTGGTACGTCATAGAGTTAGCCCCTCGTAGTGCAAGGACGTATGAAGGCTACCATGTGCCAATCACAACGACATCAACGGAGGAGATCAGAGAAGATGCTCAATCAGAAGCCGCTGCGGTGGTGCCAGACGAGCATCAAGATGCTACTGCTCTATATGGGGTGCATGCAGAGGAGCTACAAAATGAAACAGAGGATATGTGTTTAAACGGAGAGCTCTATATAGATATAGGAAGTTATGCTGAGTTATGCGAGGATGAGAGAGAGATCTCTTAAAGCCACAAATATTGTATTTGAACAATTTTGCTCACATCTTTTGATTGAAAATTCTGAGTTTTCGACTTGCCTCTTCTACCACTCGATTCATTGCGTCATTGTATTTATATGCGTCATTACGTCATTGTATTTAATGGTCTTTGCGTCATTGTCTACTCTATTCATTCAATATTAAGTTTAAATATTCGTGTGTTTAATGCAGGTATGGATGATGAGGAGTTTCTTTCTTCTTTGTCACCGCAGCAGAGACAGTGGTACGTGGAGCGTCATCGTTCTGGCGCATCATCGCGCGTTCCTACACCATCCGCATCTCCCTCTCTTTCGGAGCATTCGGCGCGCTCCGAAGCTTCGGCGTCGACGAGACGAGCGTCACACTCTTCTAGACACCGGTGCTCTAGTGGTGGCGGTGGCGGTTGTTGTGGGGATTCCGCCACCGATGCCTCCACACCGCCTCGTGTTCGACGAGGCTCTTTACCCTCCCCTTCTTTGCCCGCCCCCACACCAGCCACAGCATCGCCGTCTACGCCAGGTTTTGCACGGCTGACTGTTCCTAGAAGCTACACACCTCTACCTACTCCGCCAGGAGCCACCCCACTCGACACTCCTCGCTTCGGGGCCCAGACGCCGGTGGAGACACCTGAGGTCCGTACCCCCATCGACACGCCGCTAGAGACCCCTGCCGGGACACCCAGGTTCACGCGTCACCGGCCAGAGGGCTTGCCTTACTCCGTCGACATCAGCGGCGGCATCATCATGGATGATGACGGCAAGAAGGTGATCTCGCGCATGCGTGGTCTTTGCTCTCAGCTGTTTAGACACTATATACTAAACAAATGGAGTGAAGTACCAAGTGATTTAAAAAACAGAGTCATCAGCATACTTCATGATGAGTTTCCCGTTCCAACACGGGATCAGCGCTTCAATGAAGACCTGATGAAGATTCGAATGCGCGAATACTGCAAACACAAGCGTTCCGAAGTGCAAAAAGCAATCAAGAATGGGTGGAATAGGCCAGATTGGCTGGCCAAAGAAGATTGGAAGAATGCGAAGAAAGCAGCGCGCGAGAATCCCGACAAGTGGAAGCAACAAAAGGATGCAGCCAGAGCGCGAGTAGAGGCAGGGAGCTCGCACCACTTGGGGAGCGGTGGATGGGCATCATTTGAGGCCGATTTTGTAAGTCTTTTCACATTGCTCTTTATGCATGTTCGATAGTTTAGGGTTTATGAGTTTTTTAGTTCTAACATAATGAAATCTTTGTATGTTTTGACAGTGGTCGATGACAGGACGTGATCCCACACCGTACGAGCGCGAGTACGCAGGCAGGAAGGGCTTAAACGCCCTGATGGACATTCTCAGTTCTCACAGCGGCATGGTTAGTATTAGGGTTTACTCTTTTTTATTTTTTGTATTGTTTTATAAATGTCGTTATATGTTTATACTTACTGAAAACTGTCTTATTGTCTTTTTTTTGCAGAATCCGACAGATACGCCGCTTGGACGCGATGAGACGTCTGATTAGACGACGTCAGTTTAGCCGTAGCTAGATAGCATTAGTTTAGGGTTTCTCATAGCTTATGTATCATGAGACGGATTTTATACGTCTTTTTGAACCATGTATATTATTACATTTGTCACCGCAATTCCTTTTGCCAATCAATTCTTTATGCCTATGATGTTGTACAATTGTCATTATTACATTTGCCAATCAATTCAGTTTGTCTATGATGTGTACAATTGTCAATTTTGCAAACAATGCGTCTTGTGGGTGACTATTTTGGGTCTATTATTTACCTTTGCACTTTTTTTAAAAAGTGAATCAAGTACAATATGGTTGATGGGTGGCAGGCATTCAATGCCCTGCCACCAAAAAAATATTCTCTCAGGCGTCGCTATATGCGTCGCTATTTATGGCTCTGTAGCGTCGCTATATGCGTCGCTATACTCTTCTGTGAGAGCGTCGCTATAAGCGTCGCTATAGGCGTCGCTATAAGCGTCGCTATATAGCGACGTCTATAGCGACGCCTATAGCGACGCATATAGCGACGCATATAGCGACGCTCTCGTAGCGACGCTTTTAGCGACGCTTATAGCGACGCCGGGGGTTATAAAAACCCAGTGTATTTCCGTCGCTAAGAGCGTCACAAGAGCACATAACCTCTTGTAGTGCGGCACAAGTTCTGACCCTAAACCCAGAGCCTGCAAAAGATTTTAGTTTGCCCCCCCTATGTTTCTTTTTATGTAACCACTTCTGAAATTAATATAACTTTCTTTCCCATTCGACGTCTCTTTCATCTTGTGCCTAATTTTTGAACATTGTGTGTTTTTATTGTATGATTTCAATCTATAGATATGTCCTAATTGCATATTTAAATTTGAGTCTTGTGTAATTTTTCATCTGCAGATATGTTTTCAGTTGAAGAATGGCGCCTTGCAGATAGGTTCAGAGCTGACAAGTAGAATTGTAGGGCTGACATTCGTGCAATATGGAAGTGTGTGTTGTCTCTTGCAGTGCTCGTGTTTCCTCTATGGTATAGACTAATTAAAAGAATCCCACTGATATGGCCAAGGCCACCACCTCCGTTGAGCGTCCAGCGTAGGGTTCTCATTTTGGACCTTAATGGATTGCTCAAGAAATTTGATGGAAAATATGGTGAAGAATTGCCCCACTGGCCAGAAATGCAGTATGTTGTTGAAGGGGATACACAGTTTTGGGTAAGGCCCGATGCAGAAGTGCTTCTGAATTTTTTTTCAGACGGTTCGAAGTGTGGATATGGATCTGCTGCGAGTTTGAGAAGCTCAAACGCACGCTAGCGACAGTGTTCCCTGACCACCACAAAAGATTCAATAGAGTGGTAAGTCAGGCGCAGTGCACAAGGGCCCCTTTTAAATTGGGCGCGACAGATAAACCGGTGCTCCACAAGAATCTCAAAAATTTTCCTGACCTACCACCTGACACACTTATCTTTGATGATTCTGGATATAAGGTAATGTTTAATCCATTGGGTTCATTTCTTGTTTTTCCCAAGCTAGAAAAGCAGTATAAAGAAGTGCGCACCTGTTTTCTGTCAACCACTGCCATAAACTGGCTGGCACACTGGTTGTACTCTAAGGACAGAATTGAGTATACAAAGAGGACTGTAATTTGTGCATACGGACAACCTGACGACACCTATGTGCATCGTTTTTATTGGAAATGGTGGATTGACTTTTTCAAGAAGAAAGGAACAGATTTTTTATATAAAAAGAAAGCTTCATAAAGTCTATGAAGTGGGCGACTTTTGTCGATGTATTTTTTTCATCGATGGATGTAAATGGAGAATTACTCAGCCTTCTTGTCAATCAATGTAACAGAATTCATGTATAATACATTTACAAGCAAGTTGCACAAAAATACGTTGTATTCTATATTTGAAGTATCTTGCAAATTAAAGGAGAGAGAGAGAGAGAGAGAGAGAGAGAGAGAGAGAGAGAGAGGGAGAGAGAGAGAGAAAGAGAGAGAGAGAGAGAGAGAGAGAGAGAGAGAGAGAGAGAGAGAGAGAGAGAGAGAGAGAGAGAGAGAGAGAGAGTCTGATAACGGTATTATACTGGGCAGTGACTGGTATGATACTGAGAAGTGAGAGAGAGAGAGAGAGAGAGAGAGAGAGAGAGAGAGAGTCGGATACAAAGAAGTGACTTGTATGATATGGGTATGATTCTTTCAAGTGACTGGTATGATACCGGTATGATACTGAGAAGTGACCGGTATGACACACACACACACACACACACACACACACACACACACACACACAGAGTCTTATACTGAGAAGTGACTGGTATGATACCGGTATGATACTGTGAAGTGACTAATATGATACCGGTATGATACTGAGGAGTGACCGGTATGATACTTAGAAGTGACACACACACACACACACACACACACACACACACACACACACACACACAGAGGGAGAGGGACTGGTATGATACCGATATGATACTGTGGAGTGACCGGTATGATACTGAGAAGTGATAGAGAGAGACAGAGAGCGAGAGAGAGAGATAGGGATTGGTATGATACTGAGGAGTTACTGGTATGATACTGAGAAGTGACTGGTATGATACTGAGAAATGACAAAGAGAGAGAGAGAGAGGGACTTGTATAATACCAGTATCATACTGAGGAGTGACTGGTATGATACCGGTATGATACTGAGAAGTGACTGGTATGATGTTTAGAAATGAGAGATAGAGAGAGAGATAGAGAATGTATGATATGGGTATGATACTGGGAAATGACTGGTATGATACCGTATCATACCGGTATGATACTGGGAATTGACTGGTATGATACCGGTATGATACTGAGAAGTGACTGGTATGATATAGATATGATACTAAGAAGTGACAAAGAGAGAGAGAGAGAGAGAGGGAGACAGTCCAGTTTACAGTTAAGGGGAGATATACACAAAATTATGCATATGCATTTGTTAAGATGGGTACAATTCAAAGTCATACTATTGTAGATAGACTCACTGACATCAAGTGATATTGTATATAGTTTTGAGTTGCTGGGATGGGGTATCATGGGGATTTTGATTGCCCGAACAAGATGTGAATATATGAACACCTCTGGCTTTTTGTCCAAAAGCTCGTAGGTCTGCTCATTTATCATACGATAGTAAAACCCTTTGATAGCATAGGATCTTCACCCAATGATATTGCCCAAATGATCTTCAGCGTTTTAATGAAACTCCAGAATAGCTGCAGTGCATTTCACTATATAGAAATCCACTTTTTCTTCATTGTCATTTGGTGCGGGAACAACAAAATTATCACCAACAATAAGATCTTGACTGAGGGTGTCATAGTGTCCTTCATACGCTGCATCCTCATTTATTTTGTCGTCATCGTCTTCCCATTCTTCTGTAGGCTCCAAAATAAGGTATGTCCAGAAAGGAACGTGTGACTTGCTCACACATCTTCTCCACTTTTCTTGTTTACATGCACTAAAGAAACACGACAGTGAACGTGTTCTCAAAGCAGTTGTATCATGCTCTGAATATGCAGAAACAGAGTGCATTTTTTTTATAGCCTTCACATCCCAATTTTTTCCCCTTTCGACATCTCCCAATTTAATCACCCAAAAAATCCTGCTTACATAACGGGCCTGGGATGCATAGGTGGTTGTAGCACCATCTGACAAGGTCCGTCTCAATAATGCCACAACATCTACAGTACAGTCTATCTTTGGGCAGTTTGGCTGCAATTGGTATTGAGTTAAAGACCTTTTTATCACTGCTCCCGCACCGTCGTGTTCTCCCTTACCATGGCCGGATCCAAAAAAGTTCCAAGAAATTTTCCATCCCATAAAAACACTGTATCTGCAATTTATTCAATGGATAAAAGAAGATTAATATACTCTTGGCACGATAAAATTACCAAAAAAAACACGTATTATAATATTAATGATGTTAGACAAGCATTTGATTACAACTTTAATGCCAATATTATAGGTCTCTATATTAAAACCACCTTCAGATAATGTTTGTTAGAACATGGTATACATGGCAATGAAATAGAATGGTCTTCTTGCTTTGAATTGTGAAGCTGCTCCATCAGACCATACCCAATGATGCCTTATGTTTAGACCAAATTGCTTTAGCCATTCCGCATGTTTCAGAAAACAGTGTTGAACAAAATGTGTGTCATGTTGCTTGTCATCTGAAATGAAGAAGTGAATTGTCTTGTGGATGTCACTTGCATAATATAAAAATCAGAAATTATTGAAGGCTTAATACAAAATAAATAATATTGATCTAAGGTGATGTCGTTACCTGCAATTCGGAAATATGTTGTGCACAAAAATAGTTACTTGATTTGAATACCAGTGCATGGACTGAATCTCATTTTGTTCTTTGAAACTATAATTTTTAGCAAAGTCAACAACTGACACAACGACATCTTCTGGAAAGCTTTGTATACATTCCTTATATTGTTCTGCTTGCCATCTATACAGAAAATTATGCATTATGTATTTCTTAAGATGGTCTTTGAGTATGACTGAGAGATCCTGGCATTATATTTCCTTATGTGACAAGACTTTCCTTTTCTTCTTCAGATCGTCACGCGCAGTTCCTACTTCTAGGTCCTCAAAAATCTTCACCACAATATTTTTAGCAATAAATGCAGCCTCTGCAGCACAAAAGTCTAACTTATCCGGGCCACATATTTTACATTGACCACTCAAGCAGGCAAGGGCATGGAAGGTGGACGTATCTGATTCTGGACACAGTATAGAGTCCAATAAGGCTGGGGTACTCTTGATAGGGTTTTTTGGTGCCTTGCATCCATCATTGTCTTTGAATATGTTGCATTGACATTGGCAAGCTTTTCCATGCAGACCGAATACAGAACTTCGCATGTGATTTATGGCATCCTTTAGGAAGGACACTTGAACATGTGAAATGCAGCCACAAGTATATCGGTCTCTCAATTTCCGCACAAAATATGGCTTCATGTACTCAAACACCCGCTGCCTTATTACAATTTCAGGGTATTGTTCTTTGAAGTTGAGAAAGAGCTCCACCTACAATGAAAGACATATATGGTTAAAGAACATTGAAGAAAACTGCATGTTTTTATTATCTTTGAGGAAAACTATTACATTACTATAAACCAGTATTTTTATTTCAAACCACTATGCTTTTCACTTAATTGGTTAGGTAAACCAGTATATATGAATACATGTCCTTGGTACGTACCAGTGGTATATAAGTGTCAACCAGTGCAAATGTTCTTACTGCTGATGTAAACTAGTCTTTTCATTTATAACCGATATGTTATTTACCTAACCAGTACAAGTGAGCACTTAACCACGATGTATACTAGTGAGAAATAAGTGTTAAAAAGAATGAACACATGCCCTTGGTACGTACCAGTGGTATATAAGTGTCAACCAGTTCAAATGTTCTTACTGCTGATGTAAACCAGTCTTTCCATTTATAACCGGTATGTTATTTACCTAACCAGTACACGTGAGCACTTACCCATGATGTGTACCAGTGAAAAATAAGGGTTAAAAAAATGAACACATGTCCTTGGTACGTACCAGTGATATATAAGTGTCAACTAGTTCAAATGTTCTGACTGCTGATGTAAACCAGTCTTTTCATTTAAAATCGGTATGTTATTTACCTAACCAGTACATGTGAACACTTAACCACGATGTATACCAGTGAGAAATAAGTGTTAAAGAAAATGAATACATGTCATTGGTACGTACCAGTGGTATATAAGTGTCAACCAGTTCAAATGTTCTTACTGCTGATGTAAACCAGTCTTTTCATTTAAAACCGGTATGTTATTTACCTAACCAGTACAAGTGAGCACTTAACCACGATGTATACCAGTGAGAAATTAGTGTTAAAAAAATTAACACATGTCCTTGGTACGTACCAGTGGTATATAAGTGTCAACTTGTTCAAATGTTCTTACTGCTGATGTAAACCAGTTTTTTTATTTAAAACCGCTATGTTATTTACCTAACTAGTACATGTAAGCACTTAACCACGATGTATACCAGTAAGAAAAATGTGTTAAAAAAAATGAACACATGTCCTTGGTACGTACCAATGGTATATAAGTGTCAACCAGTTCAAATGTTCTGACTTCTGCTGATGTAAACCAGTCTTTTCATTTAAAATCGGTATGTTATTTACCTAACCAGTACATGTGAGCACTTAATCACAATGTATACCAGTGAGAAATAAGTGTACAAAAAAAATTACTGGATATGTAAACCAGTATTTTCCTTTCAAACAGATATGTTTTTTACCTATCTAACATGACAAACAGTACATGTGAACATTTGACGAGTACATGTGAACACTTAACCACTATGTATGCCAGTGAGAAATAAGTGTTAAAATATTTTTACTGGTTATGTAAACCAGTTTTTTACATAACCAGTTTATACATATCATATGCGTGTGAAAGTATGCGTTTGCAAACGTATGTTTCAGCAAACATACGCGTATGATAAAAACTATGTTTCCATTTATATTCTCCTTCACATCCAATATTTGTCTACTCTTAGTCTAGGACCAAATACAAATTCCCCTTATTTCCATTTATAACTTCCCTCATATCCGATTTCATATCTACTCTTATCAACCCAATTATAGTGAATATAGGTCATGAATGCAAATATTACAAAACAAAAATGGATATAGTGAAGCAAGTTATTACCTGAGATTGTTCAAGAAGATGCACAAGATGTTTGACATATGAATTTCTTCTAATACGCTTTCTGCACACATCCTTCTTATTGGGTGAGACACGAGTGTTAGACATCCAAAAAGAGAAGATCAACTCTTTCTCATTAGGTGTTATGAACCATGATCCATGGGCTATTGAGCACACAAAGAGATTGGCAAATTGCCATCACCTGTTGCCCTCAACCGATTCTTTGTAGCTATGAAGTTCCTCTTGTGCAAATTTAGCAACTTAGATGCAGTTGAAACATTCACTTTTGAGGTAGATGTACACTCAACATTCATAAGCATTGTGGTGATGAACCTTTTAAGAAAGAGCTCTTGTCCGCTCTTGGGTAATTTGATTGCATCTATTGTGTTGCGTATGGCTTCAATGAAGGTTGTTTGTGCCATGGGCATTTCAAGGTCTCCAAGAGAAGGATGATTGACAAACTTGCACAAAATATCTGAGCGTGATGCAACATCGAGGGCTTTTGTACGCCGATTGAAGAGAATAACAAGGTCATTGCAAAGTCTTTGACGCTTTGCATCATCAGCACCATTTCGATCATTATCTTCCTCACGTGCTACCTGCTCAAGCTTGTTCTTAGCACACTGCTCCCTCTTTCTCCTAGCATGATATTCCTTCACCTCATCAACAGCATACCTAGCACACAGTTCACAGTGAGGATGAGAGCAGTCACATACAGTGTGAGATTCTTTCTCCATGCTAGAGAGAGAGAGATTGAGCGCGGTGATAGGCCTACAGAGAGCAAGAGCAGTATATGACAGCAATAGATGTGTGATAGGCCTACAAAGTAAAACAACAATCTGTGCTCCTACACAGAGAGTTGGAGAGAGCGGGAAGACAAAGAGCTGGGTGACGTGCATAGTTAAGAGGTACAGAGCCGTCTTCTATATTTGAAAAAGAGACGTGGAAATAGTAATGGTGTAAAGAGCTAGCTGACGTGCATAGTTAAGAGGTACAGAGCCATCTTCCATATTTAACAAAAAGCTGTGGAAATTCTATATTTAATTAAAAAGCTCTTCAAAATAATATATCGAATTGAACTAATAGAGATGGTTTTATGTACCGGTTATAAAACCTCTGTCCGGGACAAGGTTTTTGGTCCACCTATTCATGCATCCACCCAGTCATGTCCAATCCCCGCACACCTCAATCTAAGGTGCACGGAGATCGGAACCACCGGGTTTTAATCTCGTTTTTATTGGTCAATCCCTATATTTGTGGGTACAAGAAATCTACACACCCACATCTACATGACAATGCATTTAGTGAACAAAACCCCTTTGCCTCTTCTCTAGGTGTAGCAATTCACAGCATCTTTACATCTCTTGACAACAGATCCTTGTTCGAGGAATTACTTAGCACATTACATGTTGGCCTCCAATCTGAGTATCATGTTGTTGAAAGCTTTCCAATTTAAGGTCGAATTCGTAGAGAGGAAGAGAGGGATCACTGTTCGCCTAACTCTAATTTTCTTCCGTAATCCCGAAGGTAGAATTTAACATAAAAAATAAATCCAAAATATAATCTTAAATCTAACCTAATTGAACATATGGTGATTCTGAGCTAATTGAACATGGTTAGTGGGTGAGTTAATAGGTGTCAGATTCTGATGGAAATATACATAATGTTGTGTACCTAGTGTTTTCTCTTTGTGAAAAGCCTTCTTTGACATGCCCTAAAATTTAACCTAAATCTAATCTAATCTAATCTAACATAAATCTAGATCTAATCTAATCTTAAACTCAACATAAACCTAAATCTAGTCTAATCTTAAATCTAACCTAAACCTAAATGTAATCTAACTTAAATGTAAATCTAATATAATCTTAAATCTTGGTTTAATCTTAAATTTAAATTTAATCTAATCTTAAACTCAATTAACATAAACCTAAATCTAATCCAATCTCAAATCCTAAACCTAAATGTAATCTAGCTTCAATCGAACCTAGCTAATCTTAAATATTCTCCTAATTTTAAATCTAACGTAGATCTAAATCTAACGTAATCTTAAACTCAACATTAACCTAAATCCAACCTAATCTTAAATCTAATATAAATCTTAACCTAAGCTTAGGTCTAAGCTAATTTTACCTTAAATATAAGTTAAATGTAATCTAACTTAATCTTAGATCTTAATCTAATCTACTTTTAATTGTAATTTTAAATCTAATCTAACCCTAAATCTTAATATAACATTCCATTTCATATTTTTTTACTTTTTTTCTCTCTCTCTCTCTCTCTCTCTCTCTCTCTCTTTGCTCTCTCTCTCTCTCATTCTCTCTCTTTTCTTTCTCTCTCTCTCTCTCTCTCTCTCTCTCTCTCTCAATGTGTGTGTGTATGCATTCTTTGTTTATGCATGTGTGTGTGTATGGGTTTTTTGTTTATGCATGTGTGTACTCTCTCTCTCTCTCTCTCTCTCTCTCTCTCTCTCTCTCTCTCTCTCTCTCTCGCAAAGACACAATGTGTGTGTGTGTGTGTGTTTGAGAGAGAGAGAAAGAGAGGAAGGGAACATGAGAGAGAGGAGAGAAAAGGAGCAGAGAGAGACAGAGAGAGGTGACATACCTTCGTGGGAGAATGTCGGGTCTTTGTGGGGGAGACCTGTCGTGCTGCATTCCTTGGGCTGTTTCTTAGGTTGCTATCCATAGCGAAGGATAAGCAGCGTGCACAGGGGGCTATAGGGTGAGCTGAGAAAGGCGCAGAAGGAAAAAGGCACAAAGATACAGAGAAGTCACAGTCATGAAAACATTCCACTAAACATTCGTTCTGACGTGGGCTCCACACGTGTTTTTGAATGCTCCACATGATTTTTAAGATTTTATATCCTCCACACGATTATTTAATTCAAACAGTTCTTGTCCATCACACCAGTTTCATACCCCCTAAATTTTAAGCCTCCAAAAGAAACTTTCAACCGGTTAAAACCGGGCCACCTATTCATGTATCCACCCGACTAAAGAATGTGAGGTAGTTTACAGTGTGAACAAAGAGAAAGAGAGAGAGAGAGAGAGAGAGAGAGAGAACACGAGGGATGCCAATAGAAGATTAAATTTATGTCTAGGTTATAAGATTTTTACATTCATTATGAGTAGTGACGAGGATGTGGGTTCATCAAACCGCATGTTGAATAAATCACAAAACTCCTCACATGAGTAGGGCAAGAGAGTTGAGAGAAGTGAGTGCATGATCGAAAAACTTTACAAATGTAAGAAACTAGTGCCATGAGAGAAAGTGAAAAGCTTCTCAAATCTCTCTATTACATAAGGAAGAAAGAGCCAAGAGATGGTGTATCTTGGTGAGAGTAAGCATTATAATAGTAGAAGCCATGGGTGTAGTAAAGGACACAAACATTGCAAGTGCATGCACTATGTGTGTAGGGAGGAGCATAGGTGTGTGTGATGGGCTCAATAGTTGGTGTGGTGTAGCGATTATAGTGATAGTTATTAGCATAAGGTTTATAGTAGTAGGGTTGAAGTGTGCCTGGATCAAGGGGTGGTCGTGGGTCCTCCACCCAATAGTCTGCACCCTTGCGAGTTTTCCTCACTTTCTTGAGCACCTCACATCTGTCCACCAAACCATTTGCCACCACCTTTTGTAGCTACCGCTCTATGTTCACTGTGTGAACTCCTGCTTACATCACGTTAATTTGACTCTCTCTCTCTCTCTCTCTCTCTCTCTCACACACACACACACACACACACACACACACACACACACACACACACACACACACACAAACACACACACACACACAAACACACGCTCGGTCAGGCTCTCTAGTCACCTTCTATGTTGTATAACGTCTTTTGATTTTGCGCTCAAATCTTGGGAAATCTATGGCCATGCGTAGCTCCACCACCTAGTTTTTCAACTCCAAGATTTGACTCTGCTCTCACTCTCTCTCTCTCTCTCTCTCTCTCTCTCTCTCTCTCTCTCTCTCTCTCTCTCTCTCTCTCTCTCTCTCTCTTCCTCCTTCCTTGCCCATGAAGGCAGTCAATATGCCCGTGAAGGGAGGCTACCTTATCAACTACTCTGGACCCCCCTCTCTCTCTCACACACACACACACTCTCGCTATGTCTCTCTAGTTACCTTCCATGTTGTATAATGATCTTTTGATTTTACGCTCACATCCTAAGCAATCCATGGCAAAGTGCAACTCCACCACCTAGTTTTTTGACTGCCAGATTTGATTGTGTGCTCTCTCTCTCTCACTCACACACACACACACACACACACACACACACACACACACACACACACACACACACACACACACACACACACACACACACACTAGACTAGTTAGCGTTATAATGGCCTCTCTCTCTCTCTCTCTCTCTCTTCCACACAAACATGCATGCACATACACAGAACAAAAATACAGATTTGCAGCAATACAGTTACACTAGGCAAGTCGCAATAGGATTGTGCAGCCCATTTTGCCGGGATGCTCTCTCTCTCTCTCTCTCTCTCTCTCTCTCTCTCTCACACACACACACACACATACACACACACACACATACACGTACACACACACACACAAGCTGAAAAATTTGAGTTATCGACTTGCCTCTTCCATCACTCAAGTTACAAAGCCTTTGAACATTCCAAAGCGACAAGCACCTTCAAGCTCTACGTCAAAAAAGAGAGAGATGGTTGGGCTTCTTGTAGGCTTAGCTTTCCTTGCAAGCTCAATCATCCACCTCTGCCATTGTATTCCTAGATGTGGTGCCAGATGAGCATCAAGTTGCTACTCTCTATGGGGTGCATGAAGAGGATCTACAAAATGATAGAGAGGACATCTGCCTAAACGGAGAGCTCTTTATAGACATAGGGAGTTATGCTGAGCTATGCAAGGATGAGAGAGAGACGATGTATAGATTATAACTTTTCCATGTTTTCTTCTCCATTCAGTATTAAGATTAAATGTTTGTGTGTTTAATTTAGGTATGGATGATGATGAGTTTCTTTCTTCTTTGTCACCCTGGGAGAGGAGGTGGTACGAGGAGCGTCATCTCTCTGGAGCACCATCACATAGTTCCACTCCTTCAACGTCTCCCTCTCTTTCGGAGAATTTAGCACGCTTTGAAACTTCGATGTCGACGAGACGATCTACACAATTGTCTAGGCACGAACGCTCTAGTGGTGGCGGCGACGGTTGTTGTGGAGATGCCACCACTGATGCTTCGACACCCCATCATTTTCGACGAGGCTCCTTACGTTCTCCTTCTTTGCCCGCCCCCACATTAGCCATGGCATTGCCGTCTACGCTAGGTTTTATGCGGCTATTGGCCGTTCCTGGCTACATACCACTAGCTACTCCTCTCGGAGTCACCCCAGTCGACACTCCTCGTTTCAGGGCCCAGACTCCTGTGGAGACACCTGCCGTCCGTACCTCCATCGAGATGCCACTAGAGACCCCTACTGAGACACGCATGTTCACGTGTCACAGGGGAGAGGGCTTGTCGTACTTGGTCGACATCAGCGACGGCATCATCATGGATGACGAAGGCAAGAAGGTAATTTCGCGCATACGCAGTCTTTGCTCTTAGGTGTCCAAACACTTGGAGTGAAGTGCCAAATCAATTAAAAGACAGAGTCATTAGCATGCTGCATGACGAGTTTCCCGTGTCAAGTCGGGATGAGCGCTTCAATGAAGACCTGATGAAGGTTTGAATACGTGAATACTACAAGCAAAAGCATTTTGAAGTACAAAAAGTAATAAAGCATGGGTGGAACAGATCAGATTGGTTGGCCAAAGAAAATTGAAAAAATGAAAAGCGAGGAGCGTGTGGGAATTCTAACAAGTGGAAGCAACAAAAGGAGGCAGGCAAAGTGCAAGTACGTAGAGGCAGGAAGCTCGCACCACTTGGGGAGCGGTGGGTGACATCATTTGAGGCCGATTTTGTAAGTGTTTTTGCATTTCTCTTTAGGTTTGGTAGTTAGTAGTTACGTCTATTTGTACTTTTAAATTCTAACATAATGGATTCTTTGTATGTTTTAAAGAGTGGTCGATGAGACAGGAAGTGACCCCCACATCGTACGAGCACGAGTACGCATGCAGAAAGGGCTTAAACTCCATGATGGACATTTTGAGTTCTCGCGGCAGTATGGTTAGTATTTCACTTTACTCTTTTACATTTGTTGTATTTTAATGATAAGCGAAGAAAATAGATTGTTTTGTAATTATATGTTTATACTTACCCAAAGTACGTATTGTTGTTTTTTCTACAGAATCCGACAAATATGCCGCTTGGACGTGATGAGACTTCTGAGTAGACATCAATCTATCCATGGCTAGATAGCATTAGTTTCCCTTTGTCATAGCGTATATAATGCGACAAAGTGTATACGTCTTTTTTTTGTAACTATTAGAAAACAATATATTTTCTCAATAATGACAATTGTGTTGTAACTATTACATTTGCAAAGCTTAACAATCAAGTGAATTTGTCTATGATGTACATAATTTTCATTGATTTACTTTCGTCCAATTGCTTTTGTCAGTTTTGTATCTTTATTCTTCAAACAATACTATGCATGATGGAGTTAATGGTTATATTGTCTTGTGGGTGACTACTTTGGGTCTATACCTTGCACTTTTTTTCAAAGGTGAATCTAGGCTTATCTTGGATTCATTTAGGTTTACTATATTCTGAAAACATTCAATATAGTTGATGGATGCTTATGGCAGCATGGTTAGTATTTCACTTTACGTACTCTTTTACATTTGTTGTATTTTAATGATAAGTGAAGAAAATAGATTGTTTTGCACATAACCTCTTGTAGTGAAAGGTATAAAAAAAAAAACATAGCACAATCCCATGCAATCCATGCAGCAGTAGATGATCCCCAAAAGAGCTTCAACATTTTTTATTTATACCTATTCAATGCACGATTAGACCACTCCAATAAAAGGCAAAAAATAAATCAGGTAGGGTATCAGAATATCGTGCACAACTCGCAATCTAACATGAATAGGCCATTCTGTATAGTGTCATGAAACCACTTTACATTGAATTCTATCTTCCACCCATTAAGTGACCTGCTTAGCAGTTACAACCACTCCCAATGGATACCTTAAATGCCTAAAAGCAATCCACTTGGGACACTTTTTGCCTTGCTAGATGAGATTATGAAATTGTTATGTAGAGACATCAATCAATTGAAACTTATGATTTAGATGATGACCAACAGCCAACGAGTACAGACTCAGATATATATGACATACATTTTTGCCTTGCTAGGTGAGATTATGAAACTGTTCTCTAGAGACATTAATCAATTGAAACTTACGATTTAGATGCTTACCAATAGCCAATGAGTAGAGACTCAGACATATATGACATACATTTTCTTATGTTAGCATTCTTCGAATGTAGAAAGGTTATTGTGTCATCAACAAAACCCAAATCTAGTATATGTCCAGTCCCAACTTGCAGTCCTTTAAGATTTCCATTCTTAACTTGAGTATATAAAAATCTCTCTCTCTCTCTCTCTCTAATGTTTTCAAGCATGCTACTTTATGTTAATCAAATGTTGTCAGGAATTTTTTAGGAACTTTTTTTATGCTCTTCTTTCATGGCTAGACAATGGACATCATATGTAACTATCCAATAGCTCCTGGTTTTAGCTTGACAGTGTGCATGCATCTATGTAGATTATGTTAATGCCTCGAAAGGTATTCCATGAATTGCTCCCCTACCGATCTTTGATCTCCTTGCTGCGAGAGCTTTCACCCAACGTGCTGACAAAGTCTGCCCTTTCGTTATGTATCTGCTTAGTGCATGTTTCTCATTGATGATGGATGCCATATTAGGTTTTGTTGGATAATTTGATGAGCCCAATAATCCTTGCAACTAAAAACTAATTGGGTACATTAGTGGTCAACTAATACTCTAAAGGGAGAAATTTTAAAACCTCAGCTTCTATGAAAAGGTGACAGTTGTCAAATACAGAAATGGTCGCTGGGGGTTTTTTGGAAAAGGGAGCTCGTGGCGAGCAGGTGAAAGAGGCCATGAGTCATAAGCAGACGGGGTGACCATCCGTGATTGCGAACACAGAGGATGTGCCCTGAACTGACAGGAAGCCCACCTTGGGTAGCCAACTGAAAGGGGTGATCGATCGTTGTGAGTAGAAGATAGGGGACTAGGAGCGCAGACCAAGCTTAGAGCGAGTGGCCAACAATCGAGCTACAGGAGCCTGCAACGAGGTCATAAGGTGCATGCTAGGCATTCAAGGGCACCTTAATTGAGCGAGAAAATAGTGGGTGGCTTGCTTCAGAAAAGCGGGTTGGGGTTGATTGGGTTGATGAGAAGCCAACGGGGCAGCTCTGGGCGGACAGGGGCAACAAACAAGCAGGCTGAAGAGATCAGATCAGAGAACTGTGAGCTCGTGTGGGTAAAGGGGTCAAAGATGACAGAGGTACTGCAGGCCATGCCAAGGCGAAAGAGGCAGTCAGGCCGGGGTTTCAATTGTACCTTGTGAAGCCAAAGTTTGAGAAGCAACTAGGCCAAAGGATAGCTGAAAGAGAGAGCCATTAAGGGGGCAACACTGCCGATCGAGAGAGCAGACCTCTGTAACGAGCTTGCCATTATGGGAGCTTGCCATTATGGGTTGTAGAGTAGTGGTAGATCCTTGCTTCTGAAGACCGAAAAAAGACTACCTTTATCATACCATGAGGTTGTTTTTGCTTTTCTTTCCTTCCTTTTGAGTTGACAAATGGGCCGGGAGCCTTCAAAAGAAAAGTAGATTGGGTCCTTACCCCGTTCCTTGGGAAGTTTGTCAAATGATTCATAGACAATTTCTGTGTATACAATTCAAGAAAAGATCATGTTCAAAAGCTTGAAATGACTTTTGGAAGGTACGATGAATAAGGGGGTCAGCTAAATCCAAAAAATGTCATTTGGCACAACCACGGGTGAAGCTTCTTGGGCATTGAAGCATACCCAGAGAAAGTGGAGGCTTTGCTGTTACTCTCATCCCCAAAAGATACCAGACAGTTGGCCACTTTTATACAGAAAGTTAAATATCTGTTTCGTTTAATACCTTTGGCATCACAACTATTCTATCCATTGCAACAAACAATTAAGAATGATCCTTTGGAGTGGTCTCACGAGTGTGACGATGTTTTTGACAAAGTTAAAGAAGTCCTGAGTACGTTACCTATTATGCAAGCTCCTGACTGGGAAAAGGAGTTTTATGTCAACCCATCGGTGGGAGATGATGCTATCGGGGCTATGTTACTGCAAAGGGGAAAGGAATCTCAAAATATGAAGCATGTTCATTATGCTATCAGAGTAAAGACTCCTCATGAAATAGGTTTTTCAGAAATTGAATTGGTGATTACCAGTATGGTTTATGCTTGTAGACGATTCAGAAACTACTTGCTGCAAAAGTCATTCACCTTCCTCACCATTTACTCATTGCTCCAGGAGCTATTCAATAATTCAAATATATCAAAAGCAGTGATGATGAAATGGGTTATTGAGCTTCAAGAGTTCCAGTTCACCTTTGTGGTGGAGGAAAGTACTCGGGCTACCCTGGAAGATCTTCTCACTTATAAGGATACTCCGGTTTTGGTTAAAGAAGAGGTGGTGCGAAAGAAGGAAGTCGGGATTCTTTCCATCCCTAATGCTTCACTGTTATAATTTGATGGTTCTTATCAAAGAAGTCATGATGCTGCTTCAAGAGGCATTGTTATTTATGATGCACAAGGAAAGCTTATGAGGAAGCAAGGGCTGAAACTTCATGCCAAAAGTAACAATGAAGCACAATACATGGCTCTTGAAGGTGGTTTGCATATTTGCTTACAATTGGGAATTAAACGCTTAGGAGATGCTTTGTTGGTTTTGAAGCAAGTGTTGAAAGTATGGAAGAATAAGAACCCTAAACTGAAAAATTTATGCTTTAAAGTGAAAAGCGTTGCTCAAAAATCTTAAAGCATGGAGTTTGCATCATATGGAGAGGTCTCTAAATGAAGAAGCCCATGATGCTGCCCAAGAGATGATCACTTGTGTGTTTGTGGTAAAGGCAGATGCTCCTTTGTATCATGGGAGGAAAATCTTATCAAAGGAAGTGGATTTTCTATTGACAAATGTTCTACATGAAGGTTTGTCGTCTTCTAAACAATTTACGTTCATAAGGAAAGACAAGAAAGACAAAATGCTTGATGATGTGCTTTACATGAAAGGAAGTGATTTGGTTTTGCGTCGTGTGCTTTGGAAAGAGGAAATTTATAAAATCCTGGAAGAAATCATGAGGGATCTTGTGGAGGCCATTTTGCTATGTTGATCATGTTGCATAAGGTCTTGCAAGAAGGTTATATATGACCGAGTATTCAACGGGACGCTAATCATTGGTGCAAGTCGTGTTTGCCTTATCATAGGAAAAGAATTTTGACGCCTGTGTTTGAAAAATGGGGTCTTGATGCTATTGGACCCTTACCTATGACTAGCAAGAGAAATGCTTACATTTTGACAACAGTGGATTATTTGTCACGATGGGTAGAAGCCAAAGCTATCAAACACATTACTAGTAAGGAGATGGAAAATTTGTTTATGAGTACATATATTGCAAATTTGGTGTCCCACTAGAGTACTTTCGGATAGTGGACCAGTATTTAGAGGAGAGTTGTTTGATTTCTTATGCGAAAAGCTCAATATACAACATATGTACAACTCTCCCTATTATCCACAATGCAATGGTCTTAATGAAAGGTTTAATGGAGAGTTGGTAAAGATCTTGACAAAGATGACTCAGACACATGGGAAGACTTGGGATTCAGAGTTGCCTTGTGCGTTGTGAGCCTATAGAACTGCTACTAAAACTAGAAGAGGCTTTTCCCCTTACCACTTGGTTTATGGCATGACTTAGTAAATTCATGCTTATTCAAAAAATATCTGATATAGCTTGCCAACCCCCCCCCCCCCCCCCCCCCCCCCCCCCCCCCGAGCTTGCCTGCTTAGTCAATCATGACAAATAGAGGTCTCTAGGGTGAACAACTGCTTCATATCATCCCCAGAAACCTCATCTACATCCTCAAATGTCTCAACATTATTTCTCTCCATTTATAACATTTCATCTGTCACAATTGTCATCAAGCGTGCCAGATACTTCTTCAATTTATAACCATTAACACGATATTTATGTCGTGCACCACCCAAATCAGCCAACTGATATGTGCAATTATCAAATTTATTCACAACAATAAAAGGACCCTCCTATTTGATTTAGAACTTCTTTTGAAAGGTACTGTCCAACTTACTATTGTATCCCAGCAGAAAATCACCCTTTCAATTTTTTAATCCTCCATGCACTCATTGGCTTTTATATGAGCCTTCCTTGACACTTCGTCATAGTAACTCAAAGCTAAAACTCTATCCAATTGTAAGCCACTACAAGAGGTTGTGTGCTCTTGTGACGCTGTTAGCGACGGAAATACATTGGGTTTTTATAACCCCCGGCGTTGCTAAAACCGTCGCTACGAGCGTCGCTACGAGAGCGTCGCTATCAGCGTCGCTATATGCGTCTCTATCAGCGTCGCTATATAGCGACGCATATAGCAACGCCTATAGCGACGGTCTCACAGAAGACTATAGCGACGCTACAGAGCCATAAATAGCGACGCTTATAGCGACGCCCGAGAGAATATTTTTTTGGTGGCAGGGCATTGAATGCCCTGCCACCCATCAACCATATTGTACTTGATTCACTTTTTTAAAAAAAGTGCAAAGGTAGATAAGAGACCCAAAATAGTCACCCACAAGACGCATTGTTTGCAAAATTGACAATTGTACACATCATAAGCAAAATGAATTGATTGGCAAATGTAATAATGACAATTGTACAACATCATAGGCATAAAGAATTTATTGGCAAAAGGAACTGCGGTGACAAATGTAATAATATACATGGTTCAAAAAGACATATAAAATCCGTCTCATGATACATAAGCTATGAGAAACCCTAAACTAATGCTATCTAGCTACGGCTAAACTGACGTCGTCTAGTCAGACATCTCATCGCGTCCAAGCGGCGTATCTGTCGGATTATGCAAAAAAAGACAATAAGACAGTTTTCAGTAAATATAAACATATAACGACATTTATAAAACAATACAAAAAATAAAAAAGAGTAAACCCTAATACTAACCATGCCGCCGCGAGAACTGAGAATGTCCATCAGGGCGTTTAAGCCCTTCCTGCCTGCGTACTCGCGCTCGTACGGTGTGGGATCACGTCCTGTCATCGACCACTGTCAAAACATACAAAGATTTCATTATGTTAGAACTAAAAAACTCATAAACCCTAAACTATCGAACATGCATAAAGAGCAATGTGAAAAGACTTACAAAATCGGCCTCAAATGATGCCCATCCACCGCTCCCCAAGTGGTGCGAGCTCCCTGCCTCTACTCGCGCTCTGGCTGCATCCTTTTGTTGCTTCCACTTGTCGGGATTCTCGCGCGCTGCTTTCTTCGCATTCTTCCAATCTTCTTTGGCCAGCCAATCTGGCCTGTTCCACCCATTCTTGATTGATTTTTGCACTTCGGAACGCTTGTGTTTGCAGTATTCGCGCATTCGAATCTTCATCAGGTCTTCATTGAAGCGCTGATCCCGTGTTGGAACGGGAAACTCATCATGAAGTATGCTGATGACTCTGTTTTTTAAATCACTTGGTACTTCACTCCATTTGTTTAGTATATAGTGTCTAAACAGCTGAGAGCAAAGACCACGCATGCGCGAGATCACCTTCTTGCCGTCATCATCCATGATGATGCCGCCGCTGATGTCGACGGAGTAAGGCAAGCCCTCTGGCCAGTGACGCGTGAACCTGGGTGTCCCGGCAGGGGTCTCTAGCGGCGTGTCGATGGGGGTACGGACGTCAGGTGTCTCCACCGGTGTCTGGGCCCCGAAGCAAGGAGTGTCGAGTGGGGTGGCTCCTGGCGGAGTAGGTAGAGGTGTGTAGCTTCTAGGAACAGTCAGCCGTGCAAAACGTGGCGTAGACGGCGATGCTGTGGCTGGTGTGGGGGCGGGCAAAGAAGGGGAGGGTAAAGAGCCTCGTCGAACACGAGGCGGTGTGGAGGCATCGGTGGCGGAATCCCCACAACAACCGCCACCGCCACCACTAGAGCGCCGGTGTCTAGACGAGTGTGACGCTCGTCTCGTCGACGCCGAAGCTTCGGAGCGCGCCGAATGCTCCGAAAGAGAGGGAGATGCGGATGGTGTAGGAACGCGCGATGATGCGCCAGAGCGATGACGCTCCACGTACCACTGTCTCTGCTGCGGTGACAAAGAAGAAAGAAACTCCTCATCATCCATACCTGCATTAAACACACGAATATTTAAACTTAATATTGAATGAATAGAGTAGACAATGACGCAAAGACCATTAAATACAATGACGTAATGACGCATATAAATACAATGACGCAATGAATCGAGTGATAGAAGAGGCAAGTCGAAAACAGAGCTTTTACAGCACGGAGCAAAATTGTTCAAATACAATATTTGTGGCTTTAAGAGATGACAATGACAACGGGCCATACACTGTAAGTAGCGTAGCGTTGCGACCCTCCATGATTATCTTGAACCATTGCACGTCGAATAAGTCGACAAAAAATCCTCTGTAATCGATCCTCAAAATCTCTTGCAGCGTGCCGAAGTAAGTGAGTTCCGCCACCACAGGATCTGCATCAGAGGAACGTCGTCGACTAGACTGTTCAAATTTTGCCATGATTCCACAATCTTGAGTAAAACGCTTTTTGTCGATTCGTTCCACCCTAAAATGTCGACCTTTACACCATGCTGCTGTGTATGACTTATACTACAACGAACAAAGATTATGAGTGGCCGTTCAAACGTTTATAAATAAAGTCACTTGCTAGTCGTACATTGCAAACTTACCTTGGTCGCGCAACCCCGAGAGTACTCCCACTCTTCTTCAGTCACTTCGTCACCGCATTGTTGTGCGCTTTTCAATTGGTTGTGCAACCATCTTAAGCTCATGAAGGTTGGTAGGCTCTCCAAAACCGCTGGATAGTGCATCGGTGGTCGTCTTCCCCGTCTCCACTCGATTCGTGCCCTTTGTCGCTCTTGCTTTGCATCCTCATATTGTGAAATCCACTTTTGCATCACTGGATTGTGAAGCATGCAAAATCGGTTGATTTTAGCCTCTAGATCTTCCGTCATCTTCTTCTCAATACCGAGATTGCACATGACAATCCCAGATATGCGCTCATCATATATGGTTCGCCATAGCGTGTCGCGGGATGTATCAAATCCGTCTAGCCACTCTCCAATGTACACTAGGGACTCTGATACCAACCAACCTTCTGCCATGCTACCCTCCGGACGTGCCTTTTGACGCACATATCCCTTAAGCGTTTTCATGAAACGCTCTAAGAAGAACATCCATCTGGAATGAACTGTGCCAGCTATTTCCACCTCATCAACTATGTGAACAAGAAGATGCATCTGAATGGTTAGCATTGTAGTAGGAAAATGTTTCTCAAACATGCACACAAGCTCCGCAGCATTTAGTTTGGCGAATGGTATGGAGTCTACGTCGATCTCCTTTTGTGAGATCCATTGCACCAGCTTTGCAAGTTTGTAGATTGTGTTACGGATGTCGAGAGACAAACATCCCTCAATGGCAACCGGTAAGATAAACTGTAAAGTATGTGTAGCAATGATATTAAAGTCCACATTTTATGCAATGATATTAAAGTCCACTATGAACGAACCTGACACATTTTATGCCAATCGTGTGACTTCAAACCGGTAAGCTTTCCTTCTTTAGTAAAACACGTTCGGAGCGAGTGCATTACGCCAGTGGGGGTCCGCAAAGATCGAATGGCCTCTTTTACTTTGCGTTCTTGGGCTCCTGTGAAAATCCATGGTGCTTTAGGGAGTTTTATCGATCCATCAGACACTGTTTGCGGCCAATATTGCTCCATACGATCCACATTTCTAAGGTCAACTCTGGCTCCCAAAGTATCTTTCTTGCCGGTCAAATGGTCCCATAGTAGATTACCCACATTCTTGAATATGTGCATTGGATCGAGCAAGTGATTGATCACGAGTCGGGGCCAGTATGGTAACTCGTACCATAGAGATAGTCTCTTCATCCCTGGAGGCAATCCGTCATCGCACATCTCCTTCTGCTCTAACCATGCTTGTGCAGACATCCTTGGTGGCTCTCTTCCCAAAAAGCCGTCGCGTAACACATGATTCTCCGGAAGATACGCTTGATGACCTTCGTAGATTTGCTTCTTCAGTGAGGGTGCCCTACGTGCATTCAGTCTAGGTCCACATGTGACACATGCTCTGTATCCGCTTGTTTGAAGCCCTGCATGTATACACATGATAATAGATCAACTATGGGAAAAAACAAGATTTACAGTGTCTGAGTGAGGAGTGTCAATAGATCACCTGAGCATTCTGTTAGCCCGGGATAGTCATGCATGGTCCACATTAGAATACCTCTGATCAAAGCATTCCGTCGTCCTGTGTGTCGGCTCATATCCACCACCTCTATGCCAATCCACAATTGTTGTAGCTCTTCCAATAGTGGACGAAGATACACATCCATATTCCCCACTTTATATCGCCCTGGCACAATCAAGCTTAGCCATAGGTGCCCCTTCTTCGTAGTCAACCACGGGGGAATGTTGTAGTTGACGATGACAACGGGCCATACACTGTAAGATGTTGATCTTTGACCAAATGGATTTACGCCATCCATAGCCAGGCCTAAGCGCAAATTTCGAGCTTCCCTAGCAAAATCCGACCATGTTCCATCTATATGTTTCCAGGCTGCGCAATCTGCAGGAATTCGTAGCACACCATCCGAAGATTTATTCTCCTCATGCCATGATGCTAGGGCGGCCATGGACTTACATTCGAAGAAATGCTTGATGCGAGGAAGCAAAGGAAAATGTCGCAAAACCTTTTGTGGAATTTTTGTCCCGTGGAGATCTACTCGATATCTTTCGGAATCACATTTCGGACACTTCTCCATGTCTGTGTATTCCCCTCTGAAAAGAATGCAGTCATTAGGACAAGCGTGGATAGAATTGTAATCCATCCCCAAGTTTCGCAAAATCTTTCTTGCTTCATCTCGGGAATCTGGCATCACATTGTCAGCTGGTAGTATGTGCTCTTTCAGCAATCTACACAACATAAAAATATGATACAGTCGTGTAAAAATCTATCAGATCATTATACATTTAGAGTTCTATTAAAGTAAACTAATTGTAATAGATCACCTGAAAAGCGCTGTGACGCTAGTGTCACTCCATCCAAACTTTGCCTGCATGTTGAGAAGAACCAGGAGTGCTTTCAATCTAGACATACGTGCTCCATTATACAATGACGTATCGGCTTCACTTTTCATATCATCATAGATAAGCCTTTCTGAATCCATGATCGTCTCGATCATTTCATCAATCTCGGGCTCAGACATTGCCTCGTTGGGAATGTGCTCTGCATGATCATCCCCCGAGCTGTCAGAGGCTACATCTTGTGGCCTCACATATGCTGCTTGACCAAAGCGCCTGCGAACACGTCTATTGGGTTGCAAGATTGCTGCTTGTTGGCCAGCGTCAGAGTCCGACGAGTTATAATTGGCAACAACTCGATCTATAATAGATGGATCGAACTCACCAAATTCGCGAACGTGCTGCAAAGAAACACGTCTTGTCCGTCGCACAGCATGCTTGCATTGATTACAAGGACATAAGACCCTCGTTGAGAGATAGGTGTTTCGATTGGACGGTCCCACATCCTCGTCGCTACTCATAATGAGGATAAAAAACTTATAACCTGGACAACAAATTTAATATTCTATTGGCATTCTTCGTCTTATCTCTCTCTCTCTCTCTCTCTCTCTCTCTCTCTCTCTTTATCTCACATTCTCTAGTCATGTCCAATCCCCGCACACCTCGGTCTAGAGGTGCACGGAGATCAGAACCACCGGGTTATCATCTCGTCTTTATTGGTCAATACCTATATTTGTGGGTACAAGAAATCTACACACCCACGTCTACATGATACTGCATGTAGTGGACAAAATCCCTTTGCCTCTTCTCTAGCTGTAGCACTTCACTTCATCTTAACATCTTTTCACAGTAGATCTTTTCACTGTTCGTCTAACTCTAAACCCTAAACCGTAAGTAATTCTTGCGTGGACTCAATCTAACGTAAATAAGCGTAAATCTAAATAAACGTAAATCTAACTAAAAATAAAGCTAAATCTAATTTAACGTAAGTCTAATGACTAGAGGTTGTCTAGATGGTCATTGTGTCGGGGATGTAGTGACTCTTGCCGCCCTGAAGATCCACCTTCTTCCCTATCTTCTGAAGACATTTCACCAGTACTTTTGGATCGACGGAGCCCACCATGAGTGAAAACAGCAATACCCTATATTCCATTGAGGGCTTTCTTCACTCGCTTCATGTAGGCATCGCAGTCTATGGAGACCTAAATCTAATATAATATAACGTAAATCTAAATCTAGCTTAAATAAACGTAAATCTAGTTAAAAATAAACCTAAATCTAATTTAATGTAAGTCTACATATAACCTAATCTTTAACGTCTTTTAAGATAGTTTCCTACGACGTTATAACTCTCTTCTTCTTGTGTGTGTACGCGTGTGTGGATGTGTGTGCCAATAAAAAGAGATAAACGGTATAACCTTTCTATCACCCATGCCAAGTATGATAGATTGATTATGCCATTTCTCTCTTGAATAATAGGTCTTCAGTTCAACTCCTCGTCGGTTAGATCTTTAGGTCTTTTAATTTTAATTAGTTTCCTACGACGTTAAATTAGTTTCTCTCTCTTTCTCTTTCAATGTGTGTGCGTTTTTTTGGATCGTATGCATGTTTTCTCTCTCTTTTCCTCTCTCAATGTGTGCGTTTTTTGTTTATGCATGTTCTCTCTCTCTTTTCCTCTCTCAATGCGTGCGTTTTTTGTTTATGCATGCTCTCTCTCTCTTTTTCTCTCTCAATGTGTGTGCATTCTTTGTTTATGTATGTGTGTGTGCGTTTTTGTTTTTGTTTGTACTCTCTCTCTCTCTCTCTCTCTCTCTCTCTCTCTCACAAAACACTGTGTGTGTGTGTGTATGTGTGTGTGTGAGAGAGAAAGAGAGGGAGAGAGAAAGAGGGGAAGGGAACATGAGAATGAGGAGAGGGAAGGAGCATACTTGGCTCTCCTTCCTCTCCTCGTGTGTGTGTGTGTGTGTGTGTGTGTGTGTGTGTGTGGAGAAGAAAAAGAGAGAGAAAGAGAGAGAGTGAGGGAGAGCGTTACCTCCTCTTTGCTTGAGGGCGTCGAAAAACTCAAATCTGAGATCTGAGTTTTTGGGCGCGCTCGGTTATTTTTTTTACCCCAGCCGGCGTCGCTATGAGCGTCGCTATGAGCGTCGCAAATTTACAAATAAATTTGCGACGCTCATAGCGACGCCGGGAAATTTTTTCTTGAGCGTCGTTGTGTGAGCGTCGCTAATATGAAGAACCTCTTGTAGTGAGCATTGTAAATCCAATAAACTTTTTTGCCATGCATCTGTTCACTACAAGAGGTTCTTCGTATTAGCGACGCTCACACAGCGACGCTCAAAAATTTTTTTCCCGGCGTCGCTATGAGCGTCGCTATAAGCGTCGCTATGAGCGTCGCAAATTTATTTGTAAATTTGCGACGCTTATAGCGACGCTCATAGCGACGCCAGCTGGGGTAAAAAAAATAACCGAGCGCGCCCAAAAACTCAGATCTCAGATCTGAGTTTTTCGGCGCCCTCAAGCAAAGAGCAGGTAACGCTCTCCCTCACTCTCTCTCTCTCTCTCTCTTTTCTTCTCCACACACACACACACACACACACACACACGAGGAGAGGAAGGAGAGCCAGGTATGCTCCTTCCCTCTTCTCATTCTCATGTTCCCTTCCCCTCTTTCTCTCTCCCTCTCTCTCTCTCTCACACACACACATACACACACACATAGTGTTTTTGAGAGAGAGAGAGAGAGAGAGAGAGAGAGAGTACAAACAAAAACAAAAACGCACACACATACATAAACAAAGAATGCACACACACATTGAGAGAGAAAAAGAGAGAGAGAGCATGCATAAACAAAAAACGCACGCATTGAGAGAGGAAAAGAGAGAGAGAACATGCATAAACAAAAAACGCACACATTGAGAGAGGAAAAGAGAAAGAAAACATGCATACGATCCAAAAAAACGCACACACATTGAGAGAGAAAGAAAGAGAAACTAAGGGAGCGTCGTAGGAAACTAATTAAAATTAAAAGACCTAAAGATCTAGCCGACGAGGAGTTGAACTGAAGACCTATTATTCAAGAGGGAAATGGCATAATCAATCTATCATACTTGGCATGGGTGATAGAAAGGTTATACCATTTATCTCTTTTTATTGGCACACACATCCACACATGCGCACACACACAGGAAGAAGAGAGTTATAACGTCGTAGGAAACTATCTTAAAAGACGTTAAAGATTAGGTTATATGTAAACTTACATTAAATTAGATTTAGGTTTATTTTTAACTAGATTTACGTTTATTTAAGCTAGATTTAGATTTACGTTATATTAGATTAGATGCGGGTCTCCATAGACTGCGATGCCTGCATGAAGCGGGTGAAGAAAGCCCTCAATGGAATATAGGGTATTGCTGCCTTCACTCATGGTGGGCTCCGTCGATCCAAAAGTACTGGTGAAATGTCTTCAGAAGATAGGGAAGAAGGTGGATCTTCAGGGCGACAAGAGTCACTACATCCCCGACACAATGACCATCTAAACAACCTCTAGTCATTAGACTTACGTTAAATTAGATTTAGCTTTATTTTTAGTTAGATTTACGTTTATTTAGATTTACGCTTATTTACGTTAGATCGAGTCCACGCAAGAATTACTTACGGTTTAGGGTTTAGAGTTAGACGAACAGTGAAAAGATCTATTGTGAAAAGATGTTAAGATGAAGTGAAGTGCTACAGCTAGAGAAGAGGCAAAGGGATTTTGTCCACTACATGCAGTATCATGTAGACGTGGGTGTGTAGATTTCTTGTACCCACAAATATAGGTATTGACCAATAAAGACGAGATTATAACCCGGTGGTTCTGATCTCCGTGCACCTCTAGACCGAGGTGTGCGGGGATTGGACATGACTAGAGAATGTGAGGTAAGAGAGAGAGAGAGAGAGAGAGAGAGAGAGAGAGAGATAAGACGAAGAATGCCAATAGAATATTAAATTTGTTGTCCAGGTTATAAGTTTTTTATCCTCATTATGAGTAGCGACGAGGATGTGGGACCGTCCAACCGAAACACCTATCTCTCAACGAGGGTCTTATGTCCTTGTAATCAATGCAAGCATGCTGTGCGACGGACAAGACGTGTTTCTTTGCAGCACGTTCGCGAATTTGGCGAGTTCGATCCATCTATTATAGATCGAGTTGTTGCCAATTATAACTCGTCGGACTCTGACGCTGGCCAACAAGCAGCAATCTTGCAACCCAATAGACGTATTCGCAGGCGCTTTGGTCAAGCAGCATATGTGAGGCCACAAGATGTACCCTCTGACATCTCGAGGGATGATCATGCAGAGCACATTCCCAACGAGGCAATGTCTGAGCCCGAGATTGATGAAATGATCGAGACGATCATGGATTCAGAAAGGCTTATCTATGATGATATGAAAAGTGAAGCCGATATGTCATTGTATAATGGAGCACGTATGTCTAGATTGAAAGCACTCCTGGTTCTTCTCAACATGCAGGCAAAGTTTGGATGGAGTGACACTAGCGTCACAGCGCTTTTCAGGTGATCTATTACAATTAGTTTACTTTAATAGAACTCTAAATGTATAATGATCTGATAGATTTTTACACGACTGTATCATATTTTTATGTTGTGTAGATTGCTGAAAGAGCACATTCTACCAGCTGACAATGTGATGCCAGATTCCCGAGATGAAGCAAGAAAGATTTTGCGAAACTTGGGGATGGATTACAATTCTATCCACGCTTGTCCTAATGACTGCATTCTTTTCAGAGGGGAATACACAGACATGGAGAAGTGTCCGAAATGTGATTCCGAAAGATATCGGGTAGATCTCCACGGGACAAAAATTCCACAAAAGGTTTTGCGACATTTTCCTTTGCTTCCTCGCATCAAGCATTTCTTCGAATGTAAGTCCATGGCCGCCCTAGCATCATGGCATGAGGAGAATAAATCTTCGGATGGTGTGCTACGAATTCCTGCAGATTGCGCAGCCTGGAAACATATAGATGGAACATGGTCGGATTTTGCTAGGGAAGCTCGAAATTTGCGCTTAGGCCTGGCTATGGATGGCGTAAATCCATTTGGTCAAAGATCAACATCTTACAGTGTATGGCCCGTTGTCATCGTCAACTACAACATTCCCCAGTGGTTGACTACGAAGAAGGGGCACCTATGGCTAAGCTTGATTGTGCCAGGGCGATATAAAGTGGGGAATATGGATGTGTATCTTCGTCCACTATTGGAAGAGCTACAACAATTGTGGATTGGCATAGAGGTGGTGGATATGAGCCGACACACAGGACGACGGAATGCTTTGATCAGAGGTATTCTAATGTGGACCATGCATGACTATCCCGGGCTAACAGAATGCTCAGGTGATCTATTGACACTCCTCACTCAGACACTGTAAATCTTGTTTTTCCCCATAGTTGATCTATTATCATGTGTATACATGCAGGGCTTCAAACAAGCGGATACAGAGCATGTGTCACATGTGGACCTAGACTGAATGCACGTAGGGCACCCTCACTGAAGAAGCAAATCTACGAAGGTCATCAAGCGTATCTTCCGGAGAATCATGTGTTACGCGACGGCTTTTTGGGAAGAGAGCCACCAAGGATGTCTGCACAAGCATGGTTAGAGCAGAAGGAGATGTGCGATGACGGATTGCCTCCAGGGATGAAGAGACTATCTCTATGGTACGAGTTACCATACTGGCCCCGACTCGTGATCAATCACTTGCTCGATCCAATGCACATATTCAAGAATGTGGGTAATCTACTATGGGACCATTTGACCGGCAAGAAAGATACTTTGGGAGCCAGAGTTGACCTTAGAAATGTGGATCGTATGGAGCAATATTGGCCGCAAACAGCGTCTGATGGATCGATAAAACTTCCTAAAGCACCATGGATTTTCACAGGAGCCCAAGAACGCAAAGTAAAAGAGGCCATTCGATCTTTGCGGACCCCCACTGGCGTAATGCACTCGCTCCGAACGTGTTTTACTAAAGAAGGAAAGCTTACCGGTTTGAAGTCACACGATTGGCATAAAATGTGTCAGGTACGTTCATAGTGGACTTTAATATCATTGCATAAAATGTGGACTTTAATATCATTGCTGCACATACTTTACAGTTTATTTTACCGGTTGCCATTGAGGGATGTTTGTCTCTCGACATCCGTAACACAATCTACAAACTTGCAAAGCTGGTGCAATGGATCTCACAAAAGGAGATCGACGTTTACATTGGAGAGTGGCTAGACGGATTTGATAAATCCCGGGACACGCTATGGCGAACCATAGATGATGAGCGCATATCTGGGATTGTCATGTGCAATCTCGGTGTTGAGAAGAAGATGACGGAAGATCTAGAGGCTAAAATTAACCGATTTTGCATGCTTCACAATCCAGTGATGCAAAAGTGGATTTCACAATATGAGGATGCAAAGCAAGAGCGACAAAGGGCACGAATCGAGTGGAGACGGGGAAGACGACCACCGATGCACTATCCAGCGGTTCTGGAGAGCCTACCAACCTTCATGAGCTTAAGATGGTTGCACAACCAATTGAAAAGCGCACAACAATGCGGTGACGAAGTGACTGAAGAAGAGTGGGAGTACTCTCGGGGTTGCGCGACCAAGGTAAGTTTGCAATGTACGACTAGCAAGTGACTTTATTTATAAACGTTTGAACGGCCACTCATAATCTTTGTTCGTTGTAGTATAAGTCATACACAGCAGCATGGTGTAAAGGTCGACATTTTAGGGTGGAACGAATCGACAAAAAGCGTTTTACTCAAGATTGTGGAATCATGGCAAAATTTGAACAGTCTAGTCGACGACGTTCCTCTGATGCAGATCCCGTGGTGGCGGAACTCACTTACTTCGGCACGCTGCAAGAGATTTTGAGGATCGATTACAGAGGATTTTTTGTCGACTTGTTCGACGTGCAATGGTTCAAGATAATCATGGAGGGTCGAAACGCTACTGTGCGTAGAGGAGAGTCTGGTTTTCTTGAGGTGGATTCTACTAAGAAATGGACTGACCTAAGAGACACTTTCGTACTACCCAAGCATTGTGAACAAGTAAGTATATAAATAGTTGACATCCCCCTTTTACAAGTTATGTGCTTGAAAGCTCTCATGTAAGTTATGTGGCTCTGGCAGGTAGTATTTCATCCTACAAAGTCTACATCAAACTGGTGGTACGTCATAGAGGTAGCCCCTCGTAGTGCAAGGACGTATGAAGGCTACCATGTACCAATCACAACGACATCAATGGAGGAGATCAGAGAAGATGCTCAATCAGAAGCCGCTACGGTGGTGCCAGACGAGCATCAAGATGCTACTACTCTATATGGGGTGCATGCAGAGGAGCTACAAAATGAAACAGAGGATATGTGTTTAAACGGAGAGCTCTATATAGATATAGGAAGTTATGCTGAGTTATGCGAGGATGAGAGAGAGATCTCTTAAAGCCACAAATATTGTATTTGAACAATTTTGCTCCGTGCTGTAAAAGCTCTGGCTCTCTAAGTAGCTTCCATGGTGTATAACGCTCTTTTCTACTCGCGCTCACATCTTTTGATTGAAAATTCTGAGTTTTCGACTTGCCTCTTTTATCACTCGATTCATTGCGTCATTGTATTTATATGCGTCATTACGTCATTGTATTTAATGGTCTTTGCGTCATTGTCTACTCTATTCATTCAATATTAAGTTTAAATATTCGTGTGTTTAATGCAGGTATGGATGATGAGGAGTTTCTTTCTTCTTTGTCACCGCAGCAGAGACAGTGGTACGTGGAGCGTCATCGCTCTGGCGCATCATCGCGCGTTCCTACACCATCCGCATCTCCCTCTCTTTCGGAGCATTCGGCGCGCTCTGAAGCTTCGGCGTCGACGAGACAAGCGTCACACTCGTCTAGACACCGGCGCTCTAGTGGTGGCGGTGGCGGTTGTTGTGGGGATTCCGCCACCGATGCCTCCACACCGCCTCGTGTTCGACGAGGCTCTTTACCCTCCCCTTCTTTGCCCGCCCCCACACCAGCCACAGCATCGCCATCTACGCCAGGTTTTGCACGGCTGACTGTTCCTAGAAGCTACACACCTCTACCTACTCCGCCGGGAGCCACCCCACTCGACACTCCTCGCTTCGGCGCCCAGACGCCGGTGGAGACACCTGACGTCCGTACCCCCATCGACACGCCGCTAGAGACCCCTGCCGGGACACCCAGGTTCACGCGTCACCGGCCAGAGGGCTTGCCTTACTCCGTCGACATCAGCGGCGGCATCATCATGGATGATGACGGCAAGAAGGTGATCTCGCGCATGCGTGGTCTTTGCTCTCAGCTGTTTAGACACTATATACTAAACAAATGGAGTGAAGTACCAACTGATTTAAAAAACAGAGTCATCAGCATACTTCATGATAAGTTTCCCGTTCCAACACGGGATCAGCGCTTCAATGAAGACCTGATGAAGATTCGAATGCGCGAATACTGCAAACACAAGCGTTCCGAAGTGCAAAAAGCAATCAAGAATGGGTGGAATAGGCCAGATTGGCTGGCCAAAGAAGATTGGAAGAATGCGAAGAAAGCAGCGCGCGAGAATCCCGACAAGTGGAAGCAACAAAAGGATGCAGCCAGAGCGCGAGTAGAGGCAGGGAGCTCGCACCACTTGGGGAGCGGTGGATGGGCATCATTTGAGGCCGATTTTGTAAGTCTTTTCACATTGCTCTTTATGCATGTTCGATAGTTTAGGGTTTATGAGTTTTTTAGTTCTAACATAATGAAATCTTTGTATGTTTTGACAGTGGTCGATGACAGGACGTGATCCCACACCGTACAAGCGCGAGTACGCAGGTAGGACGGGCTTAAACGCCCTGATGGACATTCTCAGTTCTCGCGGCGGCATGGTTAGTATTAGGGTTTACTCTTTTTTATTTTTTGTATTGTTTTATAAATGTCGTTATATGTTTATATTTACTGAAAACTGTCTTATTGTCTTTTTTTGCAGAATCCGACAGATACGCCGCTTGGACGCGATGAGACGTCTGATTAGACGATGTCAGTTTAGCCGTAGCTAGATAGCATTAGTTTAGGGTTTCTCGTAGCTTATGTATCATGAGACGGATTTTATACGTCTTTTTGAACCATGTATATTATTACATTTGTCACCGCAATTCCTTTTGCCAATCAATTCTTTATGCCTATGATGTTGTACAATTGTCATTATTACATTTGCCAATCAATTCAGTTTGCCTATGATGTGTACAATTGTCTGGGTCTATTATCTACTTTTGCACTTTTTTTAAAAACTGAATCAAGTACAATATGGTTGATGGGTGGCAGGGCATTCAATGCCCTGCCACCAAAAAAATATTCTCTCAGGCGTCGCTATAAGCGTCGCTATTTATGGCTCTGTAGCGTCGCTATATGTGTCGCTATACTCTTCTGTGAGAGCGTCGCTATAAGCGTCGCTATAGGCGTCGCTATATAGCGACGCCTATAGCGACGCTCTCGTAGCGACGCTGTTAGCGACGGTTTTAGCGACGCCGGGGGTTATAAAAACCCAGTGTATTTCCGTCGCTAACAGCGTCACAAGAGCACACAACCTCTTGTAGTGGTTTTCTCTTCATCTTCCAATGACAACAACTTGAGAGCAAGAATTTCCACTTCAATTGGCTTACCCACTAGCAAGTTTTAGAAATGGCCTTGTAAAAATTCATTTACACAGGTGTGATTTTGCCAAGATTGAGTGCTGATGTTTTGGGTTGTTCAAGACTTCAAAATATGGTTTTTAATAAGTATTCTTAGCCATGCTTTATAGCTTGTGAATTGGACTTGTACATCATGAGTTATGAGCATTCAAAGTGGGCGCTCTCACCTTAGAAGGTGATTGCGGGTGCATGCGAGAAGGGCAACTAGACCAACTTGGGGGTCTAAGATTATCAATGCTGAAGTTTTATATTTTTGGAGATAGCGAGGTGATGGGCTTCGAGCCGTGTGTTACGGTGCGTCATTCGATGATCGGAGCAGGAAGATATGCCTCAGGGAAAATTGTCCGAAAAGTCCGCTCATGCTTTGGGAGAAGCTGGGAATTTTTGAGGAAGTTGAGAAGGGTGGAGGATGGTGCCGCATGGACTAATCCCACATGGGGGAGAGAAAGTGGAAATTGGAGGGTATAAGGGGGGGAGTGGGTACCCCCTAAGGTTGTATTGAAGGAGCAAATGGAGCTCACTTGCCTAGCCCATGAGGGCTTGTGGACTTTGGGGGAGGAAAGGATGTCCATTTTTAGTTCCCACTACCTGAACAGCCGCTTGGTCACTTTTTTGGTCCCCGGACACTTTCCCCCACGCCATTCCTTGGTCAAATGGTCACCGAAAACTCTTTTTTTATCCAAAAGTTAAGGCCAAAATTGGACCAATTAAAAGGTGTCCAAAGAGAAAACCATGTCAGCTAAGAGGAGAGAGAAAATTCCTTGGGATAAGAGAAAGAAAACCCTTTTTAATAGCTGCAATTCCCTGCACATCTTTTGGACTTACAGAGACTAGCTTTTTTGGAGCTTTTGAGGGATACCCCAACATTGAAAGCTTGTAACTCTCTCGTCTGTTGTCGGAATCAAGTATATGGATACTCTACGGATGTTTACATGACACGAGCTTTATCTTTATGGTCTTGGTTTTCATCAATTTTAATCATGGTTTAGGTTAGGGTTGTTTCCCGCCGACTTTACAGGTGTTCGATATAGGTGTTTTTCGCAACTTTATGGTGTTTCCTTCCGACGGTGTGGTGTGTTCAAGGCTATAGAGGTTCTCGTTTTCCTTTGTTTGCACGCTAATAACGTGTGTGACTAATTTAATGATCAAATATCTATCTTTCTTTGTCCATTGTTTTAATGAAAAATATTAAATTCTCTATAATTCTTTTAATGAAAAATATCAAATCTTTCTTTGTCCATTTTTATAAAAAATATCAAAGACTTTCTAAATTCTTGTTTGGAAACAAGAAGAAGTACTCAAATTTAAATACTATTGCTCCAAAGCATTAAGTATGCTAATTTAAGTTACTCATATATATGTGATTAATTTAATGATCAAATGTTTGCCATTTTCTTTGTTCACGTTTATGAAAATATCATGCTCTATAAAACTTTTTTTGTAAAATAGAAAGACGTAGTTTTTTTTTTGCAAAATAGAAAGTACTTAAGTTTGATTTTTTTTTGGCTACAAAGCATTGTGCAATAATAACAACAGTAAAAAAATTGACAAATTGCAGAGTTATAAAAATAGCAATTGGCGTAGTAATATGCTCGATAATGTTTAATTTGCAAGAAAGCTCCTTCTTGCCGTCCTCTCTCCTCTTTGGCCACATCATTTTCTATTCTCACTACAAAACACACTTAAATGTAAGTAAGTGATAAACTTTGATAAAATTTTATAATGTCACTGCATGAAATGCCTATCTTAGGTGTTTTTTCAAGATATGAAGGTCTGAATTTCATGAGTGTACCATTAATACTCTCCCTTCTCCCCTCGTGGGAGGGTCACTAAATGGAAACCCTCTATATTATGTATTTAAGGGGTGTTCAAGAAAATCCCTATCTATAGATTTTTTTGTTAAATCTCGTTATTGAATACTTTTTATATTAAAAGTATCCTTATGTATCAAAATTTGACTATTTCAAATAAAAGCACACTGAACTCCATATATCGAACAAGTCTATTATATCCAAGTGGTAGAGCGTCTACTTTTCGTTCTACTATATATAGTTTAAATTGTATATATATATTTTCCCACGCCAACTCTTGGAATTGGCTGCGGCACTAGAAAGTTGGACGATCTCACTTGGCCAACTATCTGACAAAGATATGTGACTATGTTTTTGCCTCAGCACTAAGTAACACCTATATTTAAGAGGGGGAGGCAATGGGATGAAAGGCGGAGAAGTTCACGTACGAAGGTCGAGAAGATCGCAGCCGCAAATATCAAATCAAAAACTAAACGTGGACACGCACTAAACATATACAGACTGGACAATGCATGTTAGCTTACAATGTAACATTGTAAAAACGGCTGTAGATACACAATGCATGTGCGCGTGAAGTGGCTAGCTTATGTGACCCTAAACACGAACTACGAGGTCACGGTTTTAAATCTTCTCGTCATGCCTCGTTTTTCTCACTGACCAGGTTTAATTCGTCTCGCTTTTTTGGCAGCGTGCCTCATTTTTCCCGCTGGCCAAGTTTAGTGCGCCTTGAGATTCCCCCCCCCACCCCCAACCCCAACACACTTAAGTCTTAGTTTCAAGGATGTTTTCGTGCCGAATAGACTCTTGCCATCTAACCGAGTGACATGTACCTATAAGGAACATTCAAATCCACGGCAAGTAATTTGCCCTACCAAATTTACCTGGGTGAATTTAACTTCCACGTCACCCTCCCGCTCTCTCGTTTTAAATTTGTTTCCCGTCGCTGTCTTAGAAGTATTACTTCTTCGCCATCGCCGAACGAGCTCCTGCAGGTTAAACGCAGCAAAGCGATTTCTGCAGGTTATTTCGCTAACTCTCTTATATTACGTGTTTCAGCTCGGCCTTGCCTTACTTATATGCTTTACGTAGTTAACCAATCCCTTAACGTGCCCCGTATTCACAAAGCCATTAGCTCCATTCTAGTGGCTTAGAGCAGTAATATTGTAAATACTCACCAGATCATGCAGGACTTATACCTGCTCGCATGAGTAGTCAGTTCGATGAGCAGGAATATCTACCCTGCAGCTCGTTTGGATTGCTTCGTTGTGCTTGATTAGCTGGAGTACATGTCTCTTGCCACGTCCGATTGATTTGGCTGTTTCTTCTTAGAAAGTGAATTGTCTGCAAACGGGATAAATGAAGAGTAGTCAAGATGACTTCATTAATACAAACATGCTAGGTGATTCAACTCTTTCATCTACGCAGTTGATATATTAATTTAGCTTATAACGTCACGTCCTCATCTTAGAAAGTGAATTGTCTGTCGAAATATATAGCAGCTTATATGCTTGAAGAAACTCGTGATGCTTAGGCGCATATCAATCGGAAAGATGTTAGCAAATTATGCGGCTTCCATGAGAGGATTATTTTTTGAAATCCACTGATCAAATGGATAGATACTATTGTCATCTTCTTAAGCTTGATGCAAAATACTGAGCTTGCAGGACTGGGCATTGCATGCAGATTGCGCGTGGTTCATACTGTAAAGCAGTCTATAAGGCCAAGCCAGCAACAGCAAAGGAAGTCAAAATGTGAACATCTAATCTTGACATGAGTCCTTATCCACAAACGTGCAACCAAGCACCCTAAGAATTTAATGTCAACACGTTCATCTGTTAAGTACTTTAATGCAGGGAGAGGGAGGCAGAGATCAAGGCCCGACATGAAAGGAGAAGACTTGCAATGCAGGACAGCACAATAGCGTCAACACCAGCAGCTTACAGTGATGACGTAATTGCAGCAGCCGATCCAATCACTGTCCGATCAGGGGGTACCTATTGCAAGCTATAATTGCAGAATCAATTAAGATGTCATGGCCGCTGTTTATGTAATTAGGCGATAAATAATTAGGATCACGTTTCTGTTTCTTTGTTACATAAATATCATCGCATGATCTCTTGCAGCTGGTGATAACCCTGCAGAGGTCAGTCAATCAGAAAGCCAGCAGTCATTTTTTGTGTCAGGAGGTAGCTATTGCAAGCTATTGCAAAATCAGCTCAATTTTCGGAGACACAGTTTCTTCCTTCTGTAACAGCTAGCATCGCCTGATCTGATCTTGCAGTGGACACCTCAGGGCCGGCAGCTGCTCTTGACGTTGTTGCAGCGAGTGTACCTATTGATGATCTCGTTCCCGTGATCCGCGAGCTGGGTACCTATTGCAAAATCAATTCAGATTTCACTAGTGGCAGATTGCGGAATGAATAGCATGTCCTTTCTTTATGTAATTACCATAAAGAGAGACGCTGAATTAGAATTAGAATTAGCGTCATATCGCTCGTTCACAGTTATCTTATTAGAATCGACTCTCTCGCAGCTGGTGATGATCCTGCAGAGCTCGATCAATATTCAGAAAATCAACAGTCCATTCTTGTCGCCAGTGGTACTAGCTATTGCAAGCTACTGAAAAATCAACTCAATTTTCATTGACAGTCTCTCTCCGTTATGTAATTAGCATCGTCTTTCTTGCAGAGGGCGCCTCAGGCCGAACAACGTCGACGTCTGGTCTTGACAATGAAGTAGCCGATCTGAGTATGACTGTCCGCGAGGGTACCTATTGCAAAATCCATGCAGATTTCAGTGTCAGAGTGCGGCATGAGTAGCATCATCTCTCTTTATGTAATAAGCATAAAGAGAGGCAATGAAATAGCATTGCCTCTTTTTGTGCATGATTAGCATCATATCTCTGTTTCTTTGTCATATAATGAGCATCACCTTTAATGGTGCAGGTGGTGATGACGCTGCAGAGATCAATCTTTATTCAGAAATCCAACAGTCAAATTTTGTTCCCAGGGGTAGTACCTATATTTTCAAGCTACTGGGATTGTATCAGCTCAATTTTCAGTCACAGCGTCTCTTCGATATGTATAAACTAGCATCGCCTCTCTTGCAGTGGACATATCGGAGGCAGTCGATGGTACGGAACACATCCCAAGGGCAAAGCAGGCGTTGGAAGAATCGGTCTGGCAGTGCATATACGCGGTCTTTTCATACGAAGAAGATAGTTCAGTAAAATATCATTTACAGGTAATTGTTAGAATCTGTGCCAGATAACTTAATTAATACTGCTAGTCTAGTCTTGATTTTTGATAGAGCGTATGTCAGCTCTGCCTCGTGATTGATTAATACACAGGACTTAATGGATATGGACGAGGAAACGCTCCCCTTATTTGCTACGACCCTGGGAGTTGATGACGTGAATCGAGATCCCACAGACGTTAAGATATTGAGGAATAACATTGTGAAAGAGTTAAGTAGTAGAAATCAATTAGTGACATCCACTTCATCAGGTACGACGTACTGAGGCAAGTACATTAAAGTTTTGGAAGGTTACTTCGTGCGCTCTTAACCCTTTTTAATTACTCTGAACCTAGTTTAATGCCCAGTTAATTACTTGCATGACAAATAGATAAAGCCGGCGCTGTGCGAAGGCTCTCAATGGCGCATCTGACAAATGTGGTTGAGGCAGAGCTTGCAAAACTTCTCATCTTCTATATGGCTGTCCCAGGAAGCCGGGGCAGCGAGATCCGTCAGATTCGCTCTGCTAAAGCCTTTGTTGAAGCCTGTTCGGAAATGTTTGTTGAAGCAATGGAAGGTAGCGCTGCTCCTGTTTACGAGCCTCGGACCACATTCCGTGCTCTAAATCTGGCTGCGGCGATGCTGGACCGACTATGTCAACGTCCAGGAAGTCCTCTTTTTACGCGTGGAAGAATAAGTCGACGAGGCTGAATGAATTCAGTTTTCTTTCAAAAAATTTAATTTGTTTTTACCAAATAATGAATTCAGTTTTCGTCAGCAGACTTTCATATAAAACAATTAAAGCGACTTTCATTACTTTTTTCTAGCAAATAGAGATATGGAAATAAAGGAACTAATTGTGTTCTGGATTCGAGAACTGAATCCTCCCTAGTTGTGGAGACAACAGTACAGTTAATGACTTTTGAGAGAGAGGTAATGAAAGGGACTCGAGAGAGAAAGATACAGAAAGAATTTGGACAACAAAGTAGGCACAACAGAGTTTATTTGGTTTAAGAAACTATGCGTTCAAAAAATGTCTCGAATAAAACCTATTCATACCATCGACTTCAACTTAGTAGCGGGGGTGCATTTATTCAATTCACTAACGAAAAAAAACATTTTCTTCGAGAATAATCATGTATTTTCAAATAAGCTTTCTATTGATCGGTATCATGGGGTAATATGAATGTGCAAAAACACCATTTAAGCAAAAGCATGGAATGCTTGCTATCAAAAACTTTGGCCTACAATTATACACGAATTGACATAAGATTTTTATGATGATATATCTCAATGGATAGCTCTTAAAGAATACAATCTAGAAATATAATAACCAATGAATTTTATAATGGCTTAAATAGCATTTCACCTATTCATGCTTTCACCGATTTGAAAGGCTTATCAATTGCATGCTTATACACACTCTCTCTCATCACTCTCCCTCTAGATATCTACACACTCTCTCTCTTATTGTCACCTTCTCTCTAGTTATCCAAACATCCTCTTCCTAGCTTGCAGACACACATTCTCTCTCTAGTTAGCCACACACAATCTTTCTCTACCTACATTCAACTCATTAGCTATATTCTAGATTGGAATATTAATGTTTTGATGTTTTGTACACTCTTAGCATGTAATATGCATCTATGGTGTGCCGTACTACATAAGGGGTGTATAGAGTAGATAGATCACATTACATACAAGGTTTTGTTCACCATCTAGTGTTTTCTATGCGAAAGGTAGTTTAGGGGGACTAGGTAGTTGACTAGACGTTATTGTGGGTTGTTTATCTCTTACTCCCACAATAATGTAGGAGAAAACTGAATACACACCTCTTGTTTGACTTACCGGGTCCTACTTGAGGTGAGGATGTGAGAGACCATAATAAATATGTACACTTTTTGTTTCACCTGTATAGTTTCTTATTTCTTGTAGATCTTTTACGATTAGCATAGCTCAACCATATTGTGAGGTACCACAATTCCTACATCTCTTTGCGTCCAAGCCCTAGATATAACCCTATTTCTTATAAAGAGAGAACACATTGCTAGTCATAGTCATTTTTTTTCAATGTAATCTTTCACAATTCTCGCACTCAATGTTACTTCCTTGCTCGCACAACGGAACTAGAAACCCTTGCATTAGATCTTGAAAGTGGCTTTGATACTAAGGAATTAATATTTGCGATCAAGTGAAATATCTTGTGATCACAATGTTTATTATCACATTCACAAATCACAATTAACGTGATTACAAAAAAGTTGATAATGTTGAGAGAGAAAGAGAGAGCACAGAAATAGAACCCCAAAGTGTGTAGAATACACACATGAGATGATGTATATATAGAGGGGACCTGGGTGCCATATATTGAGTAGCTTCACATATAAGCTCAACACCCCCGCTCAAATAAGGGTCCCTAACTGTGGATGAAAAAAACCCTTGGGGGATGAAGGGAAAAACCCACAGCTCTATATACACCCACCGTTATATTATAAAAATCATTGAATATACAAATGTTCATGAGGAGCTACATCACTCCTTTTACAATGAATGTTTTATGAGGAGTTACATTACTCCTATCCTATCAAATACAATAATGAATACAAAGGTTCAATAAAGAGATGTAAAGGCTATCGATTAGCTCGTAATCAGAAGTGTCTCCATGAATCTGCTATGTAGCTTGTCATCACTATCGTATCACCAAACATATCTTCATAAATCTTTTATTGTCACCAAGTTTGTCTTCATAAAATCAATTCTTTGATGAATTCTACATAGATCATAGACTCAAAAAAAAAAGTCATGAAAATTATTAGCATCGTTAGTGAAATAATTTACGTTCACAATGCCATAAGAGATGGTTCGTGACGCCACTCTTTTGACGACATATATACGCACGAAAACATATGGTACATAGAGTATGAACGTAAAAGTACAAGATGCGTGATTACATGATGCAAATGATATGTGTATATACTACATAAAACAACATTTATCAACGTAGTGATCAATGAATATCATCAAAGTATTAACAAAACATCATCATTGTATCAATAAAAATGAATAAATCATCATGGTATCAACGAAAAGTATCATGATATCATCGAAAATAATCATTGTATCAACGAAACAACATCATGGCATGACCGAGAATAACCATGGTATCAACGAAACAACATCATGGTATCACAGAGAATAACCATGGTATCAACGAAACAGCATCATGGTATCAACAAAAATTACCATGGAATTAACGAAATATCATCATGGAATCACCGAGAATAACCATGGTATCAACGAAACATCATCATGGCATCACCGAGAATAACCATGGTATCAATGAAATATCATCATGGTATCAACAAAAATCACCATGACCAAAGTACTAACAAAACATCATCATGGTACCATCAAAATCACTATGGTATCAATGAGAAATTTTCAATAAAACGACGTAAACTATATCTCTAAAAGAATAATTATACGAGAATCAATGAACGAGTATACCATATAGGAAAAGATCATGTACCAACAGTAGCTCGATAGAATTTGGACGATCATCAACTACTCGACTGAATCAAAACGATATGTAACTGGCTTCTGCAGCAAAGTTACGTCAGTAACAAATATATGATTGATGAAGAAAAAATATAATTGAGAAGTTTTCTATTATGAGAAAAATCAAAAGCAAAAAGTAAAATTTTGCTTTTCAAACATATTCGCAGTCCAAGACGATAACCCAAAATCAGTGCAGAATTTAGAGAAACTTTCTTCTGCAAAGTTATAGACCACATCGATTACGATGGCTTAAGCAAATACTTTCTCATCGATTTCGATGCCTACAGCGGCTAGTTTCTTCTACAAAGTTGTAGACTACATCGATTTCGGTTCCTTGCACGGGTAGTTTCTGCAAAATCATTCTCAATTAGCAGAGAAATCTAAAACAAAAAGCGAAAGTTGATTTTCAGGTATGTACGCAGTCCGTGAACGATAACTCAAAATTGGAGCAGAATTTGAAAAAATATCCTTCTGCAAAGTTGTAGACCACATCGATTCCGGAATCCCAGTCAAGTAGTTTCTTCAAAATCGTTTTCAATTTGCAGAGGAATCAAAAAGAAAAAGCAAAAGTTGTTTTTTAGGTATGTACGCAGTCCGCGAACGATAACTCAAAATTGGTGCAGAATTTGAGAAAACTTTTTTTGCAAAGTTGTAGACCACATCAATTCCGGTCTCTCAAGCGGGTAGTTTCTGCATAATCGTTTTCAATGAGCAAAGAAATCAAAAACAACAACGTACTGCTCTAATACCATGTTGAGAGAGAAAGAGAGAGCACAGAAATAGAACCCCAAAGTGTGTAGAATACACACATGAGATGATGTATATATAGAGGGGACCTGGGTGCCATATATAGAGAAGCCATATATTGAGTAGCTTCACATATAAGCTCAACAGATAAGTGGTGACGTGGAAACCCACAAAAATCTGATTGGGGTACCTGTTTTTCTCGATGGGTCCACACGAAAACTATAAAAACGTTAAACCAAGCCCACCAAGAAATGAAAAAACCCGAGTGGGCGTACTGAATTGGATAATTTCTATAGCTTAAAAGAAAGTCACGTGAATATTTAATGTAATCACGTATTTTGAAATGTGGACACTCAACGCTTTTAACTTGATTATGTATTCGTGATCATGTAAATGAAATCCCTGTTTGCTACTTTCAATGGGCAAGATTACATGCAGTATCATTGTTTTACCATTTTTGTTTGCTTGATTGCATCAATTGTGTTTGCTTGATCGATTACACTTCAATTCGCTTTATTGTATTTTATGTTCTCACATTGCACTTCCGCTTGTATCATCCTATCCATACAAATATCTTATATTATCTCTTGCTTACTGTGTTGGGATCTATGACTGTGTGATTGTGCACATTTGATGTTGCTACTCCATGCAACATGTTCAACAAGCTTAGAAAACTAGATCATTGGTTTATAGAGGAATTTATATGCATGACGCTTCATTCCACTTGAGAGGACAATGTAGTTCATCTGGCTGCAAAGATACTCTAACAAGAGGGGAGCTAGAAATCAAGTGAGATCTCACAAATATTTGGCAAAGTGGTAAGGGTTGCTAGAATCCTTCAGCCAGTGGTTAAGACTTGACTAAGCTTTATGGATTGCATAAAGATTTATAGACTATCTATAAAAACTAAAGAGGGAGGGAAAATTTTCATGCATGGATGATGAGTTTCTTGTTGCTTAGCACTAGTGGTGAGGGTACTAGTAACCCCATCATTGACACACACCCTTGTTTCTCGTGTGCTTTGTATCTTTCACCATGCCTACATTGAGTACTTATTGTCGAGGAAGGTAGATTTGGCATCATCGTTAGAATAGAGGTTCTTGAAAATGGATTTTTAGATGAGTTCCATGTTAACATGTTTGCGTGTTTGTAATCATGTTAATGAAATCCTTAGCTGAAATCATCGTAGCTTACAATAAATAGCCTTGCTAATTATTGTCTTGATCTATAAACGCTTGCTGGAAAAGACCGTGTCAATTTTGAGCATTTAAAACCAAGAAATCTTACAAAACTCTATTGTCGTTGAACCTCCCTTTGAGATTGTTGTTGATGAAGCGGATGATGTTTCCTAAATTTTCGTTGGAAGACTTCCCGTTGTGCAAAGCTCACTCCAAAGTGTTGGCTATGGCGAGGTCCGCTAATTTAAATTATCTTGAATACTCACTTGCTTGGGAATTTCTGTAAATTTATAAAATGTTCAAAAATTCATCAATTTGTAAAGAGCTCATGTGATCACCCTGGAGCGAGTTTCTTGGTTTTCATCACAAGGAAAAGAGGTGAGGATGAAAGGGGGGGGGGGGGGGGGGGGCATGGGCACCCTCCCTTAGAATTACTTGGCCTAAAGGCCTTGGGCGCTTGGTGTGAAAAGTGCTGAGAGCATGGAGACAAGGGAGCGACACCGATACACACGAGGAAGACAGAGATGCGTTACCACAATTTTGCAACCCCAAAGTGTGCATTCTCTTCAGTCTAAGTGTACATATATAATGGGGACTTCAACCTCTATATATATATATATATATACATATATATATATATATATACATATATATATATATATAGTATGAGGGTGAGATCTATACAAAGCTTCAACACCCCCGCTCAAATTGAGGCCCCTTGATGAAAAAACCGTTGGGGGTACAAGGGAAAAACCCAGATATACACTATTGTATTAATCAATTATCAAATTCACAAAATATGTTCCTGAAGAGCTACGTCGCTCCATAATATACAACAATGGTCATGAAGGGTCATAAAAATTCTAATTGACATAAAGTTAAAGTTTTAGTTACAGGAGTCACCCTATACAATTGACCTATTGTAAATGTTTTGGTAGAACAGCTTTAGCATCATTGATCCCCCGTCACATATGCTACTTGATTTGTTTTATATCCTGGAAAACAACAACTTAAGAAACATATCGATATGCGAAGGTTAGAAATGACCACAGCATATTGTCCTTAGAGACGGTTTGTGACGCAGATCTAGAGATGACCTGGGAACAAACGTAATGCAAATGGAATCACTTGTGCAGATGACATAGAAAAAATAATAATATTAATGTAATCACATGTGTAGATGACATAGAAACAAATGTAATATGAATGTTATCACATGCTGTTGAATGTGGAGTCTAATGAAACATAGTTAAACTTAGACAATGAATATGTCCACGTTAGCATGCTTCCTTGTTGTGGACCACGCGAATGGATCATGATGGAGGAGCCAACCAAGTGTGCCTACCCCTTGCTGTCTTATCAAGGTTGATGCGATGAAAAATAGCAAAATTGTGCTAAAACCACTAAGGCTCATTCGGGTCTCGTAAGACGCTCAATGCGACCATTGTTGATCAAGCTAAGCACTTGAGGGCTAAGGAATAGGAAAAGGCCACACAGACGTAACGAGAACATGTTAAATAAAGCACGTTTAATAAAGCATGGTCAAGGTCAATGGATTGCTTAGAGAGATAAATAAAGCATGCCAAAAACAACCGCTTGCATGCTGATATATATTTTTCTAGGCTTGGCCATGGAGTAGACCCAAAATCAAAACTCTCAAACCCAAACTCACCAGCAAGAAATTATGGCTAGAAGGTGCTACTAAATTTAATACCAAAGAATGTGCATGTAGTATCAGTATTTATCCCATTAACAGTCAACATTCAACACGATCATTATAGTTCATTCAATGAGAGAGTGAGAGAGAGAAAAGAGAGATTCACGTTTTTCATAAAAAATGTGAGACAAAAGATGATGTGCATTGTAAAATTTTTTTATGATTTGAGATAACTTTTACAATATAGTTCAACAAAACTTATGTATTTTTTAAAATTTGTAGTCGTGGCCGGTTCAAATCTTCATATGCTTCAAACCTTTTGAATGATGAATGCCAATAGCCCAAGCAAATGTCTTACACGTACCCTATAGGGCAACACATTTTGTTTGGTCTACACCCTTCAGGGCAGCTCACTAGTTATGTTCAGAAGCACCAAACACTCGCTCTCTCTCACACTAAAGTCCCATCTCTCTCTATCAAATATGGCCCAAAAGATCTCTCTCTCTCTCTATCCTTAAACTCACCCTCATCTCTCTCTCTCTCTCTCTCTCTCTCTCTCTCTCTCTTTGGGAGTTTATTTCCATTAATTACATCAAATCATCTTGCACTTATGTCACAATTGTGCCATAAACTGCAAACATCTCTCCCTCATCTTTCCGTAAGAGGAGACACAGAAACAATCCTCCATCATCTTTTTCTTAATAATCTCCCATGGGAATAATGACTCTACAAAGTGAGACTTTTTCAAAGCATGCATAATTCCTAGCGTTCTAGATGAAAAAAAGTAACCATGCTCTAAGGACTGCATACAGAATTGCATAGCATCATCTCAAAATTTGTACAAATCAAAGAAAGTAGAAAATTTAAAAGCATCCCAATTCTACACATGCTGCAGAATCCACGACCAACACTGCCTTACATTTTCTGCAACTACAAAATGTATGTTTAACAGTTTTCATAGTCTTACATGTAGGACATTTCCCCTGAGTAATACATTCTTGTAGCAGTAGTTCTCCATAAGAAAGGGTACCTGTAAGTAGTCTCCACATAAACACTTTGTGCTTGTTTGAGCAAGGGAGACTCCATAAAGAATCCAGTCTCTGTATCCTCCAGTCTTGTGATCTGTTAAATCTCCAAGATCTATTACATATGACATATATGTCCATAGTTGGTATAAGCAATTTGTAAAATTGACCTGTAGAAGACTTCCACCTATCACCTAGATTCCCTAGGAGGTGCCAGTCTTTGAATCTCTCCCATAGGTTCTCTATAATGAGAACTGGCAGCGTGAAAGTTTGAATACACAAATCTCTCCAACTTGTTCTAGTGAAGGCATTGGAAAGTTTGAATTGTCTCCTGGCTGCAAAAAGAGAACAAACAATCCATGAGAGTCCATCATTTTCTCAATGCATGTAATACCTTTTCTAAACATCCTAATAGATGGTTTTCAAAGCAAGAGGGTTTTCAAAGAAAAAAATCTAGAAGACATTCTCTTTTCCAAGAGAGTTCCATGTATGCCTAAGCCAACCCTGCCATATCAAGTTAGAGCATATATGTTTCTAGGAGATGATCATCAACTGAGCAGTGAGACATAATTTCTTTGATGGAGCATGTGAGAACAATTTATCCCATTCAGACATATTCCATGTCCCATGAAAGTACACCATTAACAAAGATATATTTTCCCACATACATTTGGACCAAATAATACCTCTTTTGAACATATGTTTCACTATAGTAGCTCGTCTAGCATGAGTATGTGCCTACAAGTTTGGGATTCCCAAGCCCCTTGGCTCTTAGGATAGACAACAAAGTCCCATTTGATAAAAGAGTGGGTTTTCCCTTTATTCCCCCAAAGAAATTTTGTAAGAAAAGTTTGTATCTGACCTAGATGAGTCTTTTTCCAGTCGAACAATGGAAAGCAATATCACAGATAGGGAGCCAGAATAGCGTGTATAATTTTGAGCGTGACATGCAAAGTCCACTCATCAATACCATGCAACAATTTTAGTTTTGACTCTAGATACCACCCACTGAACCAGTTGGGTGTTGGATGTGTGCATCCCTAAAGGGTACCCCAAATACCTTAGAAGGTGACCTTTGTGAACTCTTTTGCCAGCCACATGAGATTTTCAAATTGTTTAACATTTATATCAATAAGTACAAATTTTTTCAAGTTCAAGTTCATACCAGCAGCCATAGAAAACGGAGCAAGGTAAGACATGCATTTAGTCAAGTTTAGATTTGTAGCTTGTAAAAAGATCACAATTTCATAAGCAAAACCAAGAGCCAACATTTGTTCTTTGGTGAATTTTAGACCAGTAACTCTCCGTAAAGTTGCTTGTTTCTCCATAAAGTAGAAAAATAGATGAGTTGTAACATAAAAAAGAGAGGACAGGGGAACCCTTGCCTCATTGATCTTTGCATATGAACAAGGTCTGAAAATGGATCACAAACAATGATCCTTGAAACATCATTTTGACCCAGTAAGAAGATGCAGACACTCATTTTGGCCCTCAAAAATCTAATTTTTGCATAATGGCATGAATAAAGTCCCAAGCTACTGTATCAAATGCTTTGGCATATTCAATTGTAGAAATATTGTGTTTAGGTGAGTTTTGACAACATATTCAGACCCCAATTTCATAGCCATAATGTTGTCCATGATAGATATGGACCCACCAATAAACCCACCATGACTTGTATGAATATGTTTCCTTAGCAAAGGAGACAGTCTTACGGAGATTGACTTAGCATGAATCTTATACAACATACCCATCATGGTTATGGAGTCTCCACTAAGAGAGAGTTGAGCAAGACTTTTGCTTAGGGATGAGTTTTATAATCCCCTCCTTGAGATGGGGGTCCATAGACTGTGATGCCCATATAGAATTGATGGCTTGCTTAACCATACATTTGAGGTGAAGCCAAAAATACATTAAGCATTCCTTAGAAAGCGCACATCCTCTAGGGGTTTTATCATTCCCCAGCTTAGTGATAGCATAGTTAAGTTCTCCCTTATCAAAGCTTTCCTCAAGCCTCTGGGAGTCAAATTTGTAAATACAATAGTCCACAAAATCTAACATCACATCCATAGCATGCTACCTTTCCTTGGAATCATCCATCGGTTTATTGAGAATGGCATTAAAGTGATCCGCATAGGTTTGCATAAGGTTCTTGCTGTCAGTAACCTCAGTCCCATTTTTTTTTTAATTTAATGATAACTTTGTATTATGCTTTGCCTTCAGCTTAAGAAAAAATACCTTAGAGATGTCATTCACATCAGATAAGTCTCTCAATCTACATTTGAACCTGTATATATTAGCCTCAACTATTGAGAGAAGGAACCCTTTATGTACTCAATTTCTTTACTCTGTACAACTACTTGTCTGTTGTGCACCTGATCCAACAAGGGTTTTAGTTTGATATTCAAATCAGACACTCTTTGCTTTTTTTTGAAGCCACCATCTTATCATTATATCTTACGTATTTTTTCATTTCAGAGAAGAAAAAAATCCAGGTATTAACAAGATCATCATTCAACATTTTAGCATGTCTAGCATATCTTAATACATATTCCTAATAGTGTTTACTATGTAACAACAAATTATTCACCATTAAAGGCCTTGCTTTACCAATTTTAACAGACATAGAATTAGCATTATCTAAAGATTCATTACGAGAGGAAAGTGATCAAACACACAAAAGTTGGGACCTGAACTTGCATTTGCAGGTAGCCATACATCCTACAAAGAATACAATATATCCAACTTGGACCAAGGTGACATATGAGACTTAGAGTGAAAAGTGAACCCATTTAAATTGAAAAACTTTAACTAGGTTTAGTTGGCAGTGGAGGCAGCCCGACTTAAAGACAAGAAGCTTCACATGCAAGCAAGAGTCAACGAGTCAGAGGAATGAAGCTTAGTCCAACTAGCCCAAGTAATTGCAATAGCCACTATGAGCGGGATGCAAACACACAGAACGCCTCTATAATGACTTGACACACACTCTTGGGATGATACACACACACACACTATGGGGCACCACTCGGCTTACACAACCCACCTGGCCGAGACAGGGAACACACTGATGGAGTGAGAGGAGATAGACTACCCATTTACCCACTCCACACAGAGAGACACTCACACACACACACCCAAAAAACTTAGCTCAAAAGAGGAGAATTTTTTATGTTTAGATACAATTGAGCTTGGGCCAACACCAATGGGGCAAATAGCTCACACAATATGGGTAAAATATTCCAGATACAATCACAAATTAGAGTAGAAGCTTCGCTCATAGAAGAAACTTACACAGCCAAAACAAAAGAAAATCAGTGAGGAATTTGGAAAAATGGATGGAGCCATTGCGTCCGCAACGGCCCAAAACCCCAGTCTACAATGTCAAAGTGCTCAAATCCGACCTCGGATGAGCAGTTTACGGCCAAAACATGCTCCAAAAACAGCAAAAACATAGTTGCAGCTATTCCTCCTCTTCTCTCCAAGTTTTTCTCTCAGTTTATTCAGTTCTTACACTTAGATTTATTACTTGGGCACCCTTGGCCTTTTAGTTGACGTCAAACGGACCCCGAACATGCCAAAAAGGGGCTAGGATTTAGAACATGCCAAATCTTGATATGATCAGCAACATCAAAAAGAGATATTAGACTCACCGCGTCACAGGTCTCCTCATCCCTCACATAACTTACTTGTTCTGCAGACAGCTCATCTTGCTCCACCATCATCTACTTGCCATGATACAATTTAAGACGCAATCCATTTACCCTTGACTTATGTAGAATCCCATCCAGGTTAGCCAACTGCTATGTACCATTCAGAAAACACTCCACTACCTTAAAAATGCCTTCCCACCTAGCTTGAAACTTCTTTTGGAAGGTGTTGTCCAGCTTACTGTTATAGCGCAAAACCAAGTCATGCTTCTTGATACCCTTACTTTTGACCTTTTCATTTATCTTTGCCAAAGCCCTATCGTGCATTTGCCCATAATGTTCCAATGCACTCATCCTATCCAACCGAACCTCTTGTAACTGTAAGAGCCTCTCTTTGAATGCATCACTAGGCAGCCCAAGAAATTACTTCTCTAGCATCTTTACTGCAGGCAACTCTACTTCCATAGGCAATCATGCTTCCTTTCCATATACCAAGTGAAATGGAGTAAACCCTGTACCTGTCTTCACCGAAGTACGGTAAGCCCATAATGCACTAGGAAATTCCAAATCCCAATTCTTTCCTTGGTGCTCTGTCACTTTCAAAAGAATCTGTACCAACTCACCATTGAACCTTTCATTTAAGCCATTACACTGCGGGTAATAAAGAGTGGTATGCTAGTGCCTAATCTTCATCTTAGCGCATAAAAAGTATAGCAGTTTAGCTCTAAATCCTGGCCCCTTATCTGAAAGTAACTCTAGTGGCACCCCAAACTTGCAACATATTTCATCATACATAAATTTTCCCACATCCTTTGGAGTGATCTATTTTACTACTATAGCCTCTGCCCATCTATAGAGATAATCCACTACAGTCAAAATATAGCTTTTGACCTTGCTTGTGATAGGTAATGGGCCTATTGCATCAATCCCTCACTTTTCAAACACATCAAACGCCATAATGGTTTTTCATAGCTCTGGCTTCAACACTCTCTTCCCAAATGCTTGACACTTATTGCAAGACCTACACCAATGGTGAACATCCTTGTGCAAACTAGGCCATACATTTCCTCTTGCAAGATCTTATGCAAAGTGATCTTTAGAGAAAAATGTCCGCCACATGCGCCTTCATGATTCTCTTCCAACACTCTATAAAGCTCCTCCCGCCAAGGTACACGTCTCAACATGAGATCAGCCCCTTTGATGTACAAGACATCACCAATCAATTTGTACCTCGATGCTCTACGCACAAAACCATACTTCTTAGACTTTGAATGTCTTTCGAAATGATTCTTGTTAGCAAAAACTCCTCTTCTTGAGCCAAACTTTCCCGGCCATGATAAAGAGGTAAATTGGTCCTCAACACAAATAGCTCCCCAATCTTACTTTGAGCTGCTTCATGTGCCTCTCCATTTAGAGCACGTTCAATGTGTCTGATGCTCCATGCTTCAAACTTTTTTAACAAGCCTTTAATTCTGAAACACATTTCCTTCAATGAGGTGTTATTGCTCTTCCACACACACAGCACTTGCTTCACAACTAGCAAGGCATCACCTTTTATGCTCAACCTTCTAATTCCATGCTTCAAACAAATGTGTAATCCCGCTTCCAAAGTAGCATATTCGGCCTCATTGTTACTATGAGCATCCAATTTGAATCCTCTCTTACATACTAGCTTCCCCTCTGGATCATAAAGTGCTATACCCCCTGAAGTGGCATCATGGATCTTTTTGTATGAGCCATCAAAGAACAACACATGTGCATTGCTGATCTGTGGCACTTCTTCAACTACCTTTCTCACCACCTCTTCCTTAACAAAAAGGGGATTCTCCTCGTAAGTCAGCAAATCAACTAGGATAGCTCTTGTACTGTCTTCCACTAGAAAAGAGAACTCAAACCCTTGTAGCTCAATTACCCATTTCTTCACCACATGTGACATGTTAGTGCCATTAATTAACTGTGGCAAAAAGGAGTAACTCGTCAAGAAAACAAAAGGTCATGGTAGCAAGTAATGATGAAATCATCGACAAGCAAATATTACAGTGGCCATCACTAGCTCTACTTTAGAGAATTTTCTCTCTGCTACCAACTTCACTCGGCTTGCACAATACATTGGCCTCAGATAATGGTTGCCCTTCCCCTTTTACAATAACATGGCTCCAATGGCATCATCCCCTACTGATGGATTTACATAAAAAACTTTCTCCCAATCAAGAGCCTGCATGGCTCACAACCCCCCTAACACCTCTTTCACCTCTTGAAACACTTCTTCACACTTGTCATCCCATTGCAATGGATCATGCTTTGCCACTTGTTGTAATGGATACAGGAGTTGTGAACACAATGGAATAAACCGTGCCATGTACTTCACTTTGTGTATAAAGGTTGTTAATTGCTTTGTACTCGTAGGTGATGGAAGAAGAATAATAGACTTAACCTTATCTGGATCAGCCTCAATGCAATTTTCTAACACCATGTGGCCCAATAACTTCACCCTTGGCTGTGCTAGATGACATTTCTTTGGATTTAGTTGTCCTCCACATTCATCATATCGAGCCAATACCATTTGCAACTTCTCATGGTGCTCAGCCCTACTGCTGTAGACACAGAAGTCATCCATAAAAGCTTTAACATAACTACCAATGAATGGTGCCAATACCCAATTTGCTCTCTCTTGATAGAAAGATGGTCCATTTGACAACCCAAATGGCAATACCATGTAGCAATAACAACCCCATGGCGTAATGAAAGTTGTCTTTGTTCGGTCTTTAAGAGCAATATTCAATTGAAAATAGCCTGAAAAACCATCACACACACTGTACCTCTCATAACCTGCAACCACTGAATCCAAGATCTGATCAATGAATGCAAGAGGATATGGGTTCTTCTTAGTGGCTGCGTTTAAGGGTTTAAAATCTAGACAAATCCTCCACTTCCCATCCTTCTTTGGACTGACTACTACTGGACTCACCCATTCTGTGGTCTCCACAGGGACTATGAACCCTGGCTTCAATAACTTGTCCACCTCTTCCCTCAAGGCTTCCATTTTCTCTTGACCCATCCTTCTTAGCCTTTGCCTCACTGGCTTAGCACCTTCTTTTAGCTCTATATGCATCTCTTCTCCCTTGAACCCTCTAATCTCTTCATATGAAGTAATGAACAAATCAGGAAAACTAGCTAGCATGTGCAAATATATCTCCTTCTCCATAGCTCAGAGGTCTTCACTGATCATTTGTGTCATCATTCCGCTTCTTTGACAATTCAACCTTGGTTTGCATCAGCCCTTCAATAACTTCATAAGGCCGTTCACTTTCATCTTCAAACTCATTTGCAAATGCGACTAAACCAAACTCCTGGATTTCTTGGTCCATTAAAAGAAATGCAACATCAACATCCTCATCACTGCCATAGTACTATCACTATCCTCATCAGTCTCACTATGGAATAGTCTTCATCACTAAACTCATCTTCATCTTCATAAAGCTCCTCCAATCGTTTTCTCGTGTCCATATTATATAGCTTCTTGGAACGTGTCTTTCCATAGAGGCTAATCGTACCACGTCTCCAATCTTGAACAGCTCCTACTGCACGTAACCATGGTCTGCCCAGTATAATAGGATATGCTCCCAACCCCGCTGGCATGACATGAAAATAAAGCACCGCCTTTGCATCATAGGCCTCCACTTCTAAGCTCTTTACAACACCCAAACATTTTAGTTATTGATGGTTTGCCAATCTCATCCTTAACCCTGACACCCCAGTCACTGTAAGACCCATCTTCTCAACGAATGAGTGTGTTATGACACATATTTGGGCTCTGCAATCAACATGACCTTGTCCCATATTTTTTTCTTTTGTGCCACACATCTACTATTGGACAAATGTCTGGTAGCTCATCCATCACCAATACCTTCACTGAACCTCTCTTTGGCTCTTTCTCCATTGGATTAACCATCGTCTTCCACTATTGCTGTAGCTTAGGCACCAACTCTATAAGCTGCCCAAAAGTAACATCTGCTCGTCAAATCCTCCTTCAAGTCATAGCATAATTGCCCATCCTCTAGTGGAAAATCTGAAACATGAAACTTGCGACGAGCTCTCCTTTTTCTCTTGGCCTTGACATCCTCGCCTTCATGACTCTTTCCTTTCTTCTTACTAGGACCTGGGCCACTTCTTCCTTCCTTGTCCTCTGTGGTACTCTTCTCAATAGGCACCACTAATGTATCCTCTAGCTTTGATGCCTTCTCCAAGGTGACTACACTTATCACTTTTGTCTTTCCCTTTTCCTCCTGGGTTAATCCACTGGTTTCTTCTTCTCCCTTAATTTCAATGCCATAATCATTTGATCTAGTTAGCACATGTCTTGGCAATGGATACATGTCTCCACCCATCCTTGGTGGCTTATCACATTACGGGCTGATGTGGCCCAACTCTCCGCAATTATAACATATGGGTGTCTGCCTCCAAAACCTAGCATTGCTTTGTCCAACACCATTCCTAGGTCTTTCTTCACCTCCTGGATCATTTTCAAACCTCCCTCGACCTCGATTATTTCCCACTTGACCTAGCATGTTTAGGCTGAGATTCTTCATTAAATCTACCACTTGCCTCATGTGTTGCCTTAGCCCATCATCTTGCACTGATGTAGTGACCACTGTTGGCATAACCTGAGGAGTAATAGAAACCCCTGGTTCATGATGAACCCCTGGCATGCGACCCTGCGAAGAATCCATAGGATGAAACTTAGACCTCATGGGCAAAGACACTACTCCTAGCTGGCTCATTTTTCTCAGCTTCCACTCTTTGTTCCTTGCTACCTCTAGTGCATCTTCATATGTCCTAGGCTTCTTTAGCTCCACTCTCCAACGTACATTCTCCCAAAGAGCAGCCAAGAACCTGTCCTTCTTCATCATGTCAGGCGGGGGTACTTGTGGTGCTAAGGCCTTGCACATCCTCTCTGTTGGACGGATACGCAGCGACGGACGTCAGCACAGTGAGAACTCACTTAACAAGTAATGTCAGCTAAGGACGAAGCTCGACCCACACGCACGTGGAAGCAAGCATAAGGTGTCAACCTACACTCGACCAACTCCTAACTAATTCCTACAGAGGTCTCTACCAATTTTCTAAGTCACAGCCTTCAAGAGTGCAAAAGAGGAAACTTCCTACAACGCTGGCTAGAGCCGAACACCCATCAAACACTTTCAAAACACCATAAAACTTGAAGGAGACCCTACTAATACCTATAGGCCACTCTCCCTAAGGTCTATGAACCAAAATCACGACCCAAATCACCCGGTGCAGAAACACGTAGGATGTCTGGCCGAAATCTGCAGGTCTTCGGTTTCGAAATCTGAAGTGCCTAATGTGTAGTTCTACTCAATGTGAACGCGTGGATATGCTGCAATGCGAAATCGGATAACGTATGCTCACCCAAACAACCGATGAAGCTCGTAGAAGGAGCTCCCAAAGCCGGCGGACCGTATGCGCGCAATGTTGGTATCGGCGCGTAGCTCTAGCCGGGGGCAACACGCTGCACTTCTCTGCACTCGATTCCGACCACTGTAGCACACGTGGGTCAAGACAAAGCTCACACTCTCTCTCTCATACACAATACGCTCACTCACAGACTTCAAACTTGTTTTAAAATGACAAAAGGTTTTTTCATTAAGGTCAAAAAGTGGTATATATACCTTACAACTTCTAAAACCATAAAGTTCCAAAATCAACCATCTACTCAATCTAACTATCAAAACTGGGATACAATCTGGAAACTTCTGTAAGTCCCAATATTTACAAGGTGAAAAATCGGGTTTTCCTCAATGAATGAATAATTACAAAAATAATATTCCGTCGAGTAGTTAGATGCCGTGGGGTGTGTCCAGCTTCTAACATCCCCCTCCTCCTTGTTCATGTCGTCCCCAACATGGTCTGGATCAACTGCTTCATCTTATGGTTTCTCGCAGCTTTAGCAGTGATTCGTACCTTGCATGTAGGTTCAGCATTGTTGGGCCAAAGATATCTGTGTGCATGGTGAAGAATCCTGTATAAAATGCTTCTTCAAAAGCCTAGAGGTGATAGGATTGTAGAAACATGATTCTTTGGTATAGCGCATGTATCACCTCCTTGGAAGGCTGACCTGACAGATCGTAAGCACATCTGTATGTATCTTGAAAGAAGAATATGTTGTCGGTCACCTGGCCTGGCTTGAAGGTCTCAAACACTGCTAGGATGGTTCTGTAGATTTTTCTCATCATAATGCATGTAAGGCCAGGTGAGCCAGTGAACAACTTTATGGTGCCCGTTAGGGTTTTCACCATGTGCAGGATTTCTTGTGCCTTCCACGTCCTAACCCTTGGTAGAGGACAGAAGCTGAGGTTGTCTCTGATATGTTTAGGTGCCTCTACCAAGTGGATTAGGTATTGTGGGTACTTGGTAAGCCAAGCCTTCCTCCAATTTGGTTGAGAATCCACTATGAGCTTAACTCCTTCTAGCCTCGAGGTGTCTGCATTGTAGAGAGGTTCCGTTGGCTCTTCTCTGATTCTCTTGTTTATTGTTGCTGCCTCATATTTCAACAATGGATACGGGAGAGAGGGTTGAAGCCACTCGCACCTGAGATTGCTCGCGTCGATCTTCTGAATGGTCATAGATTTGAAGACCCTCTGCTCCCATTCCTAGGCTTCCTTTGTGCTTTCTCTTAGCTCTGCCTCTATATTCTTACGCAACTTTTCCTCCTCTTCTTGTGTTAGATCCTGCGGCTCTTGAGAGGATCCTGCTATGCTTTCCTCTTGCATGGGTGTGTCCACAGGATCTTCCACATTTTCGAGGTCAATGCCCTCATTGGCGGCTGGCCCTGAGCTTTCTGCCTCTGCTTGTTGCTGGCCTTTTAACTCCTCAATTTGCCTGAGGAGTGTTTGTTTTTCCACTTCAGCTTCTTTGCCCATATTTACAAGGAGGTCATTAAGCTCAGCGTTTACTCTTTCCGCCTCCTCGAGCTTTTTCTTTATGCTTTCCACATCTTCTTGTAGGGATTTTTGGCTGTCCTCCATTCTTGTTTGCATTTCTATAGAACCTTCAGCCATCAATAACCTCTGCTTTTTCTCGAGAGTCAGCTCCTTCTGAAGTTCTTGCATCTGCTCTTCATATATTTGACTCTTGGAAATGATTTGAGTCGAGCTCGTAGCTCTAACTCTAGCAGGTGATGCTCGTAGCCTCTGGATGGTTTGATCTTTGACTTTTAATTTTTCCTTGAGCTCAAGGACTTCATCTAGGCTTGCTTCTAGTTCTATCTCTGCTTTTTCCTTGGCCTTTCTCATGGCCTCTACTTATTTTGTTTCTTCTGCCAGCTGTAGTGTCAGATTATCCCGTTCTTTTTCAGCATCTCGTAATGACTTGATGAGCTGCAGACACTCTTCTTTAGCTGCTTGTATTCTTTTTGCTGCTGCCTCATTTTTGCTGAGCCGTTGCCAAGCTGGCCTGGAGGTCAGCTTCTCTCTCTTTTTGCCCTTGGCTTTGTGCCTGCAGAGAATCCCTTTCCATCTTGGCCTTTTCTTCGGTGACCTTTAGAGTTATCATTTCTTTCTCTGATGCCATAGATTGTGCTCGTATTCCAGCTAGCTTTGTCATCACCACGTCCCAGTCATTGGAGGACGGGTTCAGGTCTACAGTGTCTGTAGCAATTTCTTTAAGTTCCACTAGCCGAATGCCTTGCACCTGTTCTTTATGCCCTGTCCTCGCCAAGTTGAATGCGACTGTGGCGGCTTCTTCCCTTGTATAGCCTGCAGCTAGCAGGTCCAAAAATGCATAATAGGCCTCATCTAGTCCTTTTTGTTCAAACTCAGGCTTGGCCTCTTCCTTTGGCTCAGGTTCTTGCCTTTGCTCTTGCTCCTCATCTTGGTTTTCTTCTTGTTTGTCCTTAGCCTCCTTATCTTCTGGTGGAGGGCTGCTAGGAGGTGGTGATGGATGTGGGCTGGGTTTAGGGCTACTTGGTAAAGTTTCCGGTTTGCCCTTTAAATCCGTGTCTGCTTTTTTTTCCTTTCCCTTTCTTGGATTTCTTGCTCATCTAGCAATGTTTTCCTTATCTGCTCCACTTACTCCTCGGTGAAAGGGACATGGGGAATGTTTTCCGCTGCTGCATCAAGAATTTCGAAATTCTTGATATAATCTTCAAAGCGGTCCCTTTGCACTCTTCTTGATGATCCGGACATAGACTCGAGAGATGGCTTCCAGAGTTCGTTTAAATCACCCTTGAGGGCTCTTTCTACTCGGAAACTCTCCATCAGCCTCTCGAGTCTTGCCGCTTTCTGAGACCTGGTTTCTTTAGCCGGCACTTGAGCAGACTCCTTCTTTCCTTTCTTCTGCTCGGGTTGCTCCTCTTCAACTGGCTCTAACCGTCTCTTCAATCTCGTAGCCACCCTTGGTGCTCTTTGTGGCTCATCTTCCTTGTCTTCTTTTACCCTTAGCCAATCTTTCTGAGATGGGGGATCCGACCACCTTCCTTTAGCGTGTAGTGCTGCATAAACCACCTTGGTTATAATTTCTCTTGGCACTATGTAGGTTGGTTTTTTGTTGCCCATTTTTACCAAGCTGTCATGTATGTATACCGCATAGTTGATTATCTTTGGGGTGCCTTTTGTCATTGCCCAAGTAAACGTTGTGGCAATTGCACCTGGCAGCATCCTGTACTTCTGTGGCCTCTTCGTGCACATGTGGAAGTACTGGTTGTACAATTGGCTCATGATTGCCACCTTTGGGTTGGCAATGTCTTCAAAGGTGTAATTTGCCTTTTTCTCTTTGTACACCTTGACTTCATCCCTTCTTTTTGTCACACTATCTCCCTGATTGGAGAGGTCTAGTGCATGGGCTACAACCCGCTCCATGATTATGATCTCTGTATCTGGTCCGCCTTTTAAATCTGTCACCTTGGCCACTCCATTCTCTTTGATGCTTGTTACAAAATCCCATACTCTTTTGATGTCCACCCCTACTGGTATCGCTTCAAAGTAGTTATAGAGGTCAATTTTCTCCAAGTAGCCGGCCATTTTGCTTCGTACAAATTCATTGAGCTCTCTTGGCAGCACTGGTAGCTCTATTATATTGCCTTCATTGTCTTTGAAAACTCCCTAGTAGATCCTTAGGTCATTGGACTCTAACAGATCCTCTTGTATCCAGGTGCTGGTGGGCTTTAATGTTCCTTCTGAAATGACAAAAGGTTCCACCTCGTCCAGATAATCTTTGATTGTCATTATTTTCTTCTTTGCCATTGACTTCGAGGCTGCCATCGATCCTGTTGCACTCAGTAATCCAAAGTTAGCGTTTTTCCCATATTAACTGCGAAACTGAGTTTTACTTATCCAAATGACTTGAAAATTGAAATTATAGCTTAAAAGGGACTTGTGAAGCTGTGCATGTGCTTACAGTGCAAATCTGGCCAAAAATTTCTATTTAGACATCCTACGCGTAGGATGTCTTTTTCTTCAGAATTGGTTCATACTTGACATGCAGGTAGTGTAAGGCTCATGGAGCATGGCTATAGGCTTGGATATCAAAAAGTGGATTTTTGGGTTGATTCAGGCTTTAGGTCACAATTTGGGTAGAATGTCCATCATCGGTAGCAATTGATGTCCAAATGGGTTGAAAATTGGTATATGGGCTCATTGCACCATGGTATTGGCTCCTATGATGTCATTTCTTGCACAGAAGGCTAAATTTATGCTAAAGACATCCTACGCGTAGGATGTCTTTTTCATCAGAATTGCATGAAACTTGTTCTGTGGGTTGTTCTTGGCCTATGGAACATGGCCATGTTCTTGGATCTGAATTTGGATAAGATTTGATGCTTGTAGGGCTCTGTGAGGTGTTTTTGGGCTCAAAAAGTGTATCTTGAAGGTGTTGGGGGTCAAAAGTGATTAGAATGGCTTCAAACTTGACATATGGGCTCTTGATGATGAGGTAATTAGATCTGAAATAACAAAACATCCCTTCCATGCCAAAAATGTCCATTAGACATCCTACGCGTAGGATGTCTTTTTCATCATTTTGACTCCCTCACCACACAGATTGTTTGCTGATGTGTATGTGAATGTGTTGTGAAAGTTTCATGAGATTTGGACAAGATTTGGTAGGTCAATGGCCCATTATTGCCTCTATGTCCTAACTTTGCGTTTTTCCATGCATATGAGGTCAAATCTGGTCCAAATGTGATGAAACTTGGTGTATGGCTTGTAAATGTCATTCAGAACATGTGCATGACAAAAATTGATGAGGTTTTTGCCAAAAAGTGCCCTTGAGACATCCTACGCGTAGGATGTGTCCTGGTGATTTTTTCAGTGCTAGTGCTCTCAGTGCTTTCCCTTTACCCCCCTAAGTCCCTTTTGAGCCTAATTTCAACAAAAAAATCAAATGGATAGAGTATAACTCCCTGTGTGGGCTTCAGAGCCTCCGAGCCGTTTTCTGACTTTTGGAGTGGCTTTTGGCGATGAAATTTTTCGATGTTGGTCTCCATAGCTTCCCAATCCCTTGGGGATCCTTGCCGTATGGTTTTTGTCGACTTTGGCTTCACCGGAGCTCCATTTAGCAATTTGTCGCTCTAGAAGCACCCGTGGTTGCGTTTACATACCTTTGATGATTTGTGGTGGTCTTCCACCATAGGACTTGGTTGTTGATGGTCTAGGAAAGCCGCTCGTGAAGTTTGGTGGCAAACAGACTTGCGGTTTGGCCGCAAGTGCATTTTGACGCTTTGTGTGTCTGATGCCGTTTCTGAGGTTTAGTGCCGCTTCGAGTCACTTTTTGGTCACGCGGGTCATATGGACTTGTCGAGCATGTCGAGATGCTCCTATCCATGAATTTTGGTAGCATTTGGTCACCGTTTCGCCGATTTCCCATTTGGTGGCCTCTTGCGGGTTTTTGGGAATTAGTGTTTTTTCTGATGGTTTTCCACTGCCTTTGGCTATCCAGGACTGGTCTCCTAGACTAGGGTAAGATGTCAATGAAATCTTGTTGCTTTTGGGTTAGCCGTTAGGCCACCGTCTCTACTTGCAGGTCTCTACCGCTCGCTTTGTGTGTGACCTCTACGCTAGTTTTCGTGACATAATGACAAACATGCGTGAAAAGCTCAAATTGGTGATCCTACTTCTCATGTCTGGAGCTGGTCCAGTAGACGTGCGCTTCATAGAAGCTGCTGGAAGGTCGATCCGCTCTAGGTGACAGAAGCTCTCTCCACAAGGTCAATAGTGAGAATGAGCTAAAAATGGGGTGAAAATTTCTTATAATGGAGGTCCCCGAACCACTTTTCATGAAATTTGACATGTGCTCCTATCTTCTTGCGAGATGTGGTTTAGGCTCAAAATTTCTTGATTTGGACTCCGTTTGCTCTATTTGCCAGAAATTTGGCATTTCGGTCAAAACCTGGACAAAACACACTTTCCGCTCCAGTCTCATAATTGCACCCCCACTCTACCATAGGTTGTCTCTGGTCATCACCATATTTTTTGTTTTTCATTACGACTGTTTTTCACCTGCTTTTTGTATTTTTGATGTTTTTCTGTCTAAAATTAGAAAAATTAAAAGAAAAATAGCAAATCAAACCCAAAAAATCCCCAAAAATCATAATAAATCATAAACATCACCGCAACACATTATATACACTCACATGCAATTTTTATGGCCGGATTTCTCCGTTTTACCAATATTTTGCCCGAAAAATGGCTATTTCTACTTATATACACACACGTAGGGGCTTGATTTGGCGTTTGGCCCCATATACCTGTAGATTCATGCTGTATAAGGGCATATGTGCTTGGGTTACTCCAGAAAATTTCACAATCAAACATCAACCCTTAAAATAGTCGAAAATCATGCCCTTTTTTGCTGTTTTTGTTATTGGTTCCGCATTTGAGAATGCCTCCCCCCCTCCTAGCCAGAGTCCTCCCGGACGCAAAGTTTTTTCCTCGGAGTATGTGCCGTGCATAGGTTGAAAAAGTTGTGCTAATGCCTGGCCGATTAATGTGGCCCTATTTTATGCATACTCGATCAATGCATGGAAAAATTAATGCTGTGCAAGAGAAGGGAATAAGCAAAATGCTGATTGGCATTCGCCGTCGAGGTTTCCTGCTTTCTTTGCAAGTAATAGTTGTAACTCTACTGCTCTCTATTTAATCGTCTTTTCGGCAAAAGGCAATTGCTTTGCCGACGTTGTTGATGGAGTCGTAGTTGTGTCTAAGGATAGAATTGGCGGGGATGTAATGGCTATGGGTCTTATGGCCTTGACTTTCCATTGGTATTGTGTTGCTGCCTTTTTTGTAGATGTTTTGGCTCTGGCTTGTTTGCCACTGGTTTGTCTTTCATCGGCATCCACTTATGTCGGTTCTCCTTTTTGAATGCAGTTGTCTGCCTTCCATTGTTGCTTGTACTGCAAGTAGTTGCTTTTGCTTTGGTATCCAAATGTGAGTGACATTTGGGTTATGTCTAAGCATTTTCTTTGGTATCCACATCTGTTTTATGCCCTTGGTTTGGGGTTGAACCGTCTGCTCTGTTGGAATCCGTTTGTTACATTGTTGTTTTTCCACCATTGCATTTCTATCCTTCCGCATCCATACTTGTTGACCTTGTTTTGGTAGCCTAGATTTTTGCATTGTGGCCGGTGACTTCATCTGTCTATAATTAGCATGGTTGCCTTTTACCTTGTTGTTGGTCTCGGGTTTCATGTTGTTCATTGATGGAATTCGTGTTTTTAGCTCTGTTGCCAGTGATTGCATGGCTTGCAGTTGAGCATGATGGTATTGCTGAGCAAAAGCTATCACCTGTTGTTCATGTTCATGTTGAATTTTGACCGCCTTTGCTTTCCAGTCTATTTGCACATTGTATGGTTTTTGCCAAGGTTGCCCTAGCATCATTGGGTGTTGTGTGCTTTCATCTGTTACCACATAGAACTTGTGTGGATAGATATATTGATGTATCTGTACATGCAATATAGTCCATCCCAATGTTTTCAATGGGTGTGATGTGCTACTTTCCAGCACTTGGGGAGTAGGATGAAGTTGATATGTGACTTTGAGCTGTTGGTATAATCCGTAAGAGATCAAATTTGCTTGAGCACCCGAATCAAGCAAAGTTGTTGATTCAACTTGATTGTTGCCTACTTTGACTGTAATTATTGGCTCCATTGTTTCCTCCTCCAACTCAGTCAGTCGAATGGCATTGATTCGCAATGGTGTTCCACTTTTCTGTTGTTGTCGCAGAAGCCGTCTTTTTGCAATGCGTTCCTGTGCTTCGGCTTGAGCTTCCTCCGGTACTCTCTCTTTTTCCTTCATTCATTGTTTTCCTTGATGAATTTGTTGGAGCATTTCCTGTATGAGTGGTAGATGATACCTCCTCAGTCGACATCCACTAATCCAGTTTGGCATTTCTTCACCTGCTAATGTAGCAAGCTTGACAGCTCCACTTTGTGATAGATCACTAATCACAAATGGTCCCATCCCTCGCTTTTTAAGTTTCTTGGTATGTTTCTTCAAGGTATAAACAAGTACGTAATCACCTGTTTTGAACTCTTTGGTACACACATGTTTGTCAAAAAATTCCTTTTGTCTTCTCTTTTTAGCATAGATTGAAGCGACAGCTCGCAAGCGGAGTTCCTCTAGCTTTTCAAGATCATCAATCCTTGAAGAGAGCTCATGCCCTGTCCATTCCAAGCTTGCTGCTACTCGTAGAGTTGGGATTAAAAACTCTATGGGTAGTATAGCATTTAGGACAAACACCATGTTGTATGGTGTTGTTCCTATTGATGTATTGTAAGCTACTCTGTATCCCATAGTGTTGATTGTAGTTGATGATCCCAATCTGTTCTTGAGTCTGACACTATTTTAGTGAGAACCGTGCATAGTGTTTTATTTGTGGCCTCAGCTTGCCCATTGGCCTGTGGATGGTATGGTGCTGATTTTCTATGTATGACCATGAATTCCTCTAGCAGATATTCAATGACTTCATTGAGAAAGTGTGTATGTTCTAGAATCAGCAGGTATTCGCTTTCACTTGCACACATTCTAAGTTGATTGTCCTTCCCCCGCTTATAGAGTTGGTTCCTAATTAACTGAAAGTCACGAGCTTCTAGCTCTATAGCTTTTCCCCGTGCTCTTGTGATGTTCTCAGGGAACGTCCTGGTGGTTAAGAAGTCAATAATATATTGAGTCCATGCAGGTGCTATGTTCACCTGAAACAAAGTTGCGTGATCCACTGGTTGTTTGGCACTACATATTGTACAATTGGTAACATGAGAATGTGTGTCCGCATACATAGTTGGCCAATAAACCCCTAACTGTTTCAGTCTCTGGTGTGTTTTCACTGTTGAACAATGAAATGCAGAACCCTGGACATGTGCCTCTTCAAGGTAGCACTCAAATTCTTCCGGATTTATACATAATCGTAGGATTAAGTCCGATCCAAGATGATACAGCCGTCTTGCTATCAACTGGAAGTTTCTTGTTTGTTGAATTGTTTGTTGTTTAGATCTGCATTCCGTATTATCAAACTCACTTCCGAAGGAAAGAATGCTAACAATTTCCTGAGACCATTTGGGTACCATTTCAATGTTGAAAAGATAAGCATCTGGTATGTCATCATCTACTCCTTCAGGAGCTTCCCCGTTGTGTATCCTTGAAAGATGATCTGCTCGCAGATGGGTTTTACCCTTTTTGACCACCACTATGAAGTCAAATTCTAGCAATATAATAAACTAGCGTACGATTCTTCCTGTATTGCAAGGTTTATTTACTAGGTACAAAAGAGCTTGATGATCCGTGAAGAACACAAATTTGTTTGCAAGAAAATAATGCCGAAATTTCTTTACAGCATAAATCATTCCGAACCCTTCCCTCTCAGTGGTTGTGTAGTTATGTTGAGCACTGTTTAACTGTCGGCTCGCATAGCAAACCGGAAAATCCATTGCTCCGTCTCCAGGTTGAGCTAGAATACTTCCGATGGCATATGCTGAAGCATCAATGTGCACATGGAATATCTTTTCCCAATCTGGTGCCTTTAATACAGGTGTTGATATAAGGTTTTCTTCAGCTTTTGGAATGAAGTTTTACACTCCTCGGTCCACTCGAAATTGACTAGCAACCGATACAGAGGTTGTGCAATAACCGCATACATGTATATGAATCTTCGATAATAACCACAGTGTCCCATGAAGGATTGCACTTGTTTCGCATTAGTAGGCCTGGGAAAGTCTACAATGACTTTGAATTTGTCTAGGTCTGTGGTTATACCATTTCTTGAGACAATGTGTCCTAAGATTCGTCCTTGCTTAACCATAAATGCACATTTCTCCGGGTTTAGACAGATTCGATATGTTCTGCACTTTTCAAAGACCTTTTGCAAATGGTCTATATGTTTCTCTCGCAGAAGAGAGTGTACACACAGGTCATCCATGTAAATTATATTCTTAGGTATTCCTTGAATGCGTGAGTCATTAACCTCTGGAAAGTGGTTGGTGCATTAGTGAAGCCAAATGGCATAACTCGATACGCATAAATCCCCCATTCTGTGGCAAAGGGTGTTTTGTGTTGATCTTCCCTTGATATTGCCAGTTGGTTGTATCCTAAAAACCCATCCAGAAAGGAATAAGCCAATTTCCCGGCCACTCGCTCAAGTACACATTCTGTGATTGGCAAGGGATAATTATCCCTTATGGTTGCTGCATTCACCTTCTTGAGGTTTACACACACCCGCAGTTTTCCATTCTTTTTGGGAACTACCACAATGGGTGACACCCAATCTGTATGTTCAATCTCATAGATGAATTCCGCTTCCATCAGTTTATCAATCTCTTCCTTGATTCGTTTAGCAAATGTGTCATTATATGTATAAGGACGTTGTTTGCTAGGTTTTGCATCCGGTTTCAAAGGAATTGTATGTTGGCATATCAATGGATCAACTCCTTTGAGGTCTTTGTAGGACCAAGCGAACACATCTTTATACTTCTTGAGAAGTTGTGTTAGTTGCACTTCCTCCTCAGGCTCTAAATCGTTAGCTATATAGACCGGTTGAGGCTTTTCACCTGGTTCTGCGAGGTCTATCTTTTTTGCATTTTCAGGCCCATCGTAAGATTCTTGGTTGGTTCTCTCCCTGATTGGTGATGTCATGATGATTTTTCTGTCCTGGATAGTAAATTTCTGATAGTGTGCTGGTACGTTTATGTTTCCCTTTTCCGACAGCTCCCCTTTACCATCACTATCTTCCTCTGTAGTCCATATCTCTCTCAAAGACCGTTTCAGTTCTTGGTATTTTTGTTTAGGCTCCAGTTTGGTCTACTCTTGGTCTTTTGTTGTTTCTTTTTTTTATTTTTCAGATTTTTGTGATTTTGTTTCGGTTTTAGATTTTCTTACCTGTTTTGTTTCCTCTCGCGTTCTTTCTTTTCAATTTTCTGAGAATTTTCCTGATATTCGATCTTTCACACAATCCTCTGCTTTTACAAGCATCAAATAGTGAATTTTACCTTTTATCCTAGGCACCAGGTTCTCTCTCTCTTTGTTTCCTGCTCTTTTTCTCCTATAGCATTCTTGGCGTCTAGGGTGTTGATTAGCAAAATCATAAAACTTGATATTCTCGGCCTCATTTCCACGCTTACTTGAGGTGTCTGAACACTCCTTATCTGCATCTTCATTTACTTCCAATTGTTCAGAGGAGTTGTAAAACTCTTCTTGTTCTGGAGGTTCTACCGTCTCTTTTTATGGTACAATGCTTACCGTGTAAGAGGGTAGCACATCGTAGCCATCCTTATCGCAAAATTTTGTTGTTGGACTGTCGGTAATGGTACAGACATCCAATGTTGCCAGTATGTGTTCCCATTCTAGAGGTTCCAAGGCATCTTTAGGGAAAGATTCCGGAATATACTCCTTGTCCTCAATTACTCTTTCTAAGATGCATTCCTCTCTTCTTAAGCTTCTACATTGTGAAGCTCCGCACATCCATAGCCCTTTTGGTTGCCCTAACCATGCTAGTAGTTCCGATCCTGCTACTATAGACAAATCAAACTCTCCCACTGGTGTTTGGTTTACATCTTTGTAACTATGGTCTTTTAGGTGTATTTTAGTTGTTGTCTCGCCATGTCTGAGGTATATGTGGTCATAACCCCAATCTTGGACCATCTTCAGTTGTCGCATGAATGGTCGTCCCAAGATTATCTCATAATTGTTCTTTTTGTCGAAATCGACTATTGCAAATGTATGCTCATACTCGATTCCGCACGAAGTGACAATTACTTTTTCTAAGAGTCCTAAAGGCTTCTCCATGAACCCATCTGCCAATTGCAGTTTCATTCTGGTAGCCCTCAAAGCTGGTTTTCCCCATTTTTTCCAGATTTCCTTGGTGGCGATAGCAACTCCCGCTCCACTGTCAAGAATAGCCTTGGAGACTACTCCTTGGAATTCTACCGGTAGCGTGGTGTTTCCGTCTTCTCCCTCGCAATATTCTCCAACCTTATTCAATGGTACTGGTCTAGTGTTTAGGTTAGGTCTGTCCAACTCCCTGATTCCTTCTTGGAGCTTCAAGGTGGGGTCTTTCACTCCAAATTTTTCTAGGAATTTTCCTACTGTGGTCCACATGTTTGGCCTTAACCTTAGGAGTTCTGCTAACGTGATTGTGCATGCCACCGGGGTGGATAACACCTCAATCAATCCTTGTGAATCCATCACCTTGTCAGAAGAAAGTCTTTGAGATGGGATTGCTCTCACTTCCGACTTAGCTTCATATTCTCCCAGGTAAGAGGGTAAAGTTCTCAAAGAGTCTGGTTGGCTGTGCCCCGAACTAATAGATCCTTGGTCTCCCCCTTGTGAACGTATCTCAAAGTCCATCTGCGATCTTGCCTCAAATTCTTCAATAGGAGGTAAGATCACATTATTTTCTTTTCTCGTGCTATTCATGGGGTTAATCATCCTATTAGCCTCGTTGGCCTCTCGGATTTACTTCCACAGATCATCTAGATCGTTACCGTCCTTACCCATTTTTGCCAATATTTTAGGCTGGAACCCATCACTTGCCCCATCAGTGGTAGTTGGCACTACGATAGGCTCTCCTCTGGACTCATAATCATTAGTGATTCTTTCCTTTGTTTCTTCATGTTTCTCTAATGTTGGTTGGATAGGGGTTGGAGCTGGTGCGTCATGACAATTTGCCGGTTTACCCAACGGGTCTTCCATCAATGATTGAGCCATCTCGATCATCTTTTTACACATATCCAACCTGTGTTTTTCTATTTCTGCATATGGATAAGTCATCCACCTTTGCTCCTGGGTTTGGTTCTTTTTAAGTCGAGCTTCATAAGCTTTTAGCAATGCATTCAACTACTCGTTTACCTTGTCTACCAGTACAGATTCTCCTGATCTTGCACTTTTGGGCTCTACTATTTCCTTGGGTGTTGTGGCTGCTGTGGTGTGTGAGCTTAAGCTAGCTAGATCCTCTAACCGCTCTAATCTGTTCTTTGTATGTTTCAACTCCTCGGATAGGGCTGTTTGCTCCCGTTCTTTCTTGGCCTTCCTACGCGCCTTTCTAGCTTTCCATTGTTTCTCTGATTTTTCGTTTTTGAACTTTGGGCATCGGTTTTTGGTTCTTCAACTATGGGTTCATTCGTCCTTCTTTGGGCTTGGGATCGTGTTACTGTCTGAATAGGTATGATTGTTTCATTTTCTGATCCTCCACTGGAGGGTACTGTTTCTAACATGTTCAGGGTGGTTTTTGCTCTTTTTCTCGGGTTTTTAGGGCAATCGGGAATCAAATGAGTAATTCCACATTTTGGGCAATACGCATTGACTCTAATGATTTCATCATGAGGACAGTCTCTCAGCCAATGGTCTCCTCCACACTTGTAACAGGGTCCCTTGGGTTGTTGAGGTGCTCCTTGAGCCCCTCTTTGCTCGTAAGTCTGTCTCTCTCCGCCCATGCCTCCATTGGCTATGAACATCAGTGTTCGTTTATCTAAGCTATATCTTCCTTCTCCTACGGCCTGTGCAGCAGTTGGTGGTCCTTGATTCCCTATCATGCTCCATGGTTCTGGTGTCGAGGGTTCTTTCGGTGGATAATAGACAGGGTTTGCCGCATATCCATTGGGATCTTCATAATATGCATGCATAGGCACCAAAGCCTTTTCTTCTGATTCAGTTACCGTTGGTGTGTATCTTATACCAACTGGTCGTAAACTTGGTAGGGGTGGTTGTTGCCCCAACACCGGTTGTGGTCTTTCTACACCTACAGGTCCTGGTAAGTTGCCTGCTTGATATCTGGGCATCAGTGGAACTTGAGGGGAAGCTACTGGAGCTTGGGGAGCGTAAGGTCTCTCCCTCACATATCCCTTGTTATAACAACATTCCTCGGTCCCATGGTTTTTCCATTTTGTTCAATAGCACACCACTTGGGTTGTTTAGCCTGGGGTTTGGCGTACAAGTTGATCTTTTTTAGCACTTCATCTACGAGCTGCTCCTGGTTTACCGCTATTTCGCCTTTCAGTGCTGTCTTGGAAGACTTGCTTCCACTTTGCTGTGAAGATGAATCGTGATCAAGGTCCTTGAACTCTCCTTCTTTGTAGAATGCACAATTGTCCACAAGGTACAGAGCCTCCTTGGTCAAATCATTCAACGTCGTGCTCCAATTTATATGTAAGTCTTTTTGGAGATCTGCATTCCTTAGTCCTTGGATGAATATCATCATAATTCTGGACTAAGTTGGCAGTTCTTCAACAGGATAGAACTTAACATATCTTTTTAGTCTTAGGGCTGCCTTCCGTACAGATTCTCCATCTTTTTGTTTGAATTTATGGATTTGTGAGACGGTATTATGAGCTATTCCCCTTTGAGAGAATTCCTCAATAAACTCGTCAAACACTTCCTCCATCGACGCAAAGTCTCTATGCTCCACAGAGTCAAACCAAGTTACAGCATCATCCTCTAGGGTTAGTCCAAACCCTGCGAATTGGGTAGGAAAATCTAACACCTCTTCGGCTCTAATTACACGCACAAAGGCTGCTACATGATCTTTTGGGTCTCTGTTTCCTGTGTATTTCTTGTTTACCCATTTTTGCACTTGAGAAGGTCTAATTCTGTGATGGTCTACAAACCTCATCATTGGATCACCCCGTCCCAGTCGATACACCTCCTCGGGCCTTCTGTAATAGGCTGGTTCCTCTCGCAATGGTGCTCCTAAGCCATAATTTATAACGGTTCTCGCTGGAGGTGGTTCTTCTCTTTGAACTCGTTCCATGGGTGGTCCTCCAGGCTCTGTCGACCCTTGTGTCTTTGGCTTACTCTCTGCTTGATACCTTGAATAGTGTGGTGGTTCTTGCAAATCCCTGAGCCCTCGTGCGGGTTGATAACCATCTCGGTTTCGGTCTGGTTCCATTGTTGCACTCTGTCAAAGCCATGCCTGCAATGATGGCTGGTTTGCTGGTTGGTCGTGGTTGTTGAATGCTTGCGGGCGGGTGGAATGAATTGTAGTGTCATACTCATCTGAAAATGGATTTGTTGACTTGCTTGGGGTGTGGGCGGCTCTCGGAATTTCCTCAGGGGCATATGCTAATGCTCCCGGACCTGTTGCTCTTTCTACTTCCTCTGGGAGAATACGTTGGTATTCTCGCCCGTATCTATCAGCGAAAACTATGCCATTCCGCGTAGCGGTTTCATAAGAGAATAAGTAAAGAACCTTGTCTTTGCTTAGTTCATTTACGTATGGTTCTTTGCTACGAAAGTAAGAGACAATACCCTCACTCTCCTGTTTGTAGATTTCCACATTCTCGTTATAAGTTGGAATCCTGGTTGTTTTCTTATCATACATAAAAATAGCTCCGGGCCGATCAATGTTTGGTGGCGGTTCTTGAGTTTCTGAAACCATTTTCCCTTTTGCCACGTTATCTCCATATTTGTTGTAATCTTCAGGGTTGCTAACTATTAAATAGTGGTTCCCCTTTTTGTCTCAGAATCTATCTCCATCATCATACACTCAGATTATCTCCAATCTTTGTGTTGGCCTCTCTTTGATACAAATGCACTTGTGGCCTCGATAGTCAGAATAGACTAGGGCTCCTCTTGAGTTTGTTCCCTCTAAGAAGATCACCGTGAGCCTGGAATCATTCAAAGGATTTTGGGAGGTGCTTCCTCCTCGCATAGGTCCATCATAGGTGAAACCTCCTGGCTGTTGACTACCCATCATGAAGAAAGATTTGTCTGGAGAAGTGTCAGTATCACTACCTTCCTCAATAATCGGTGCTAGCGGATCTAGCCTTGCCTGGGTTACACTCTCTTCGGTGGACACTAAGCTATCTTGGTCACCTGCCACCTTCTGGTCTCTAACAATGTATCTTCCTGATCTTAAATTCATGAAACTTATCAATGCAATTTATCACAATTTCAACCACTCACCTGGCAATGGGTCAGTCTCTGCACAACTTCTTGCTTTGTTGCTGAATATACCTGTACACAATCGTTTTAATTTCGGAAATTGAATCAAAGCATTTATCTGCTAGAGGTTATCTTAGTAATGATTGGTATAATTGGAGAGTTAATCTCAACCACTATTGTATTTTATACACTGCTGATGTTCTGGATTAGGTTTGCTAATCTGAAATAGTACTTCCCTCAGATGTTGATCAATTTACGTGAAAAAGTTTGAATTAAGTCCTTGCTTCGTCAAATGGGCAAAGAAGGTCCAAATTTCACTTCTGAAAGAATTTCTGGAACCCTTAAGCCAAATGGAACCTCACTGTCTAGGCCAGGTCAAATTTTCTCTATAGTATGCCCCAATAGACATCCTACGCGTAGGATGTCTCCTGGTGTGTTTTGCTTGGTTTTTTGCAGTGTTGTTTCCCTTTGTTGTGCTGAGCTTACAGCTGCTTTTACTTTTTGATTTGAACACCTATTAGCTAGTCAATGAGTCAGAAATCTGTTCCGACGGCCTGTTGATGGTATTGATCAGTCTAATTAACTCCAAATTAGACCAAAATTGACTAGGAGGCTTGCCCTACGCTATATAACACCTTACAATGCTCAAAGTCAAAGTCTGGCTTCATTTTCTTGCATTAGACATCCTACGCGTAGTATGTATTTTTAAACTCAAAGCCCAGGCTCCCCTTGAGTTTCTAATCACTTGTGTATACTCAGAATTCAGTTTGGAGTCCCGAATCACTCAGAAGACATCCTACGCGTAGGATGTCTTTTTGGCTTGTTTGACCCCAGATTTGTCCCACAGCTTCCCCTTGATGTCAGTATCCCAGTGGTATGCTTAGATTTTGATTTGGATGTCAAAAGTCCCAATCTTCAACTGTTTTTGCTTTTTCAGTCAAAAGTGCTAAAGTCCACTTTGAACCCAATTTTCTTACCCAAATGAGGTGAAACCCCTTTCAGTCACTCAATATATCATGCAAGACATACTCATGCAGCCAACTTATGGTTTTGGTCTAAAGTTAATGTTTTGGCACTATTTGGGTAGGATGTCTAGAAATTTCAGTCTATCTGGCGTTATCCTGTCAAGATATGGCCAAATTTCCACTTTCTAGTTGAAATTAGGGTAAACCCTACCTTCTGAACACACTAGTCAACTCAAAATCCCAAAATTCCTCCCAGATTGGCCTATAGACATCCTACGTGTAGGATGTCTATTGGCTTAAAATTAAAGTCTTTTCTGACAGGAATGCTCCTGATGCTCTGTAGATCTATCAGAAACACTCACAGTAACTTTTGGACTTCAATTAGGCTTTCAACCACACTTTTGCGTCTTTTACAAACTTTTAATGATTCTACCAAGCAAGTGTACATGCATGAAATGCTCTAGATCTGAATCATGATGTCCTACTTACTCTACTCCTACCTATCATGAAGAAATGATGATAATGGTGTTTTTGGTTGCTTTTTGGCATCTCCGGACTCTCAAGCTCTCCTCTCACCGCTTCTACCACTCCAACTCCTACTCTAGAACTCGACTATTACCTAAAACTACCTAAGTCTACCTCCTCTACCTAAGTCGAAGGATTTAGGCTAGACACACGCTTTCTAGACTCCCTCTAAGACCTAGAGAGTCCTCCACCCTCTGATCCTATCTAAATGTAAAGCAAGACTCTTGGCAAGCCAAAAATCCCAATCCTCAAGGATTAGTCTTGGTCACCTACCTAAGGTTTTCATCCCCGGCAGTGGTGCCAATGTTGGACGGATACGCCGCGACAGACGTCAGCACAACGAGAACTCACCTAACAAGTAATGTCAGTTAAGGACGAAGCTCAACCCGCAGGCGCGTGAAGCAAGCATAAGGTGTCAACCTACACTCGAACGACTCCTAACTAATTCCTACAGAGGTCTCTACCAATTGTCTAAGTCACAACCTTCAAGAGTGCAAAAGAGGAAACTTCCTACAACGCTTGCTAGAGCCGAACACCCATCAAACACTTATGAAACACCATAGAGCTTGAAGGAGACCCTACTAATACCTATAGGACACTCTCCCTAAGGTCTATGAACCAAAATCACGACCCAAATCACCCGGTGGAGAAACACGTAGGATGTCTGGCCAGAATCTGTAGGTCTTCGGTTTCGAAATCTGAAGTTCCTAATGTGTAGTTCTACTCAATGTGAACACGTGGATATGCTGCAATGCGAAATTGGATAACGTATGCTCACCCAAACAACCAATGAAGCTCCTAGAAGGAGCTCCCAAAGCCGGACCGTATGCGCGCAATGTTGGTATCGACGCGTAGCTCTAGTGGGGGGCAACACATTGCACTTCTTTGCACTCGATTCCGACCACCGTAGCACACGTAGCGTCAAGACGAAGCTCACACTCTCTCTCTCGTACACAGTACGCTCACTCACACACTTCAAACTTGTTTGAAAATGACAAAAGGTTTTTTCATTAAGGTCAAAAAGTGGTATATATACCTTACAACTTCTCAAACCCTAAAGTTCCAAAATCAACCATGTACTCAATCTAACTATCAAAACTGGGATACAATCTGGAAACTTCTGTAAGTCCGAATATTTACAAGGTGAAAAATCGGGTTCCTCAATGAATGAATAATTACAAAAATAATAGTCCTCCGAGTAGTTAGATGCCGTGGGGTGTGTCCAGCTTCTAACACTCTCCCATTCCAATGAAAACTTACGTATGTATGCATCTACTGGCTCACCTTCCTTCTGCACCAAACCTTGTACTTCTTGCAACACTTTGTCATGATCTTCTACCTTGACAAACTCCACTTCCAATCCATGCCTTAGATTGTCCCAACTCAATCTTACAGGTCGATCAGCCACACGCAACTCCTCTTCAAATGCTTTGGGCCAAACTTCTGCATCACTCTTCAAACAAATTTGGAGAAGACGTAACATCTGCACTGGGTCATGAATCTGGTTGCTAATACAAGCAACCTCCATATTTTCCAAAAAGTCTTTCACATCTTCATCACTTCTTCCATTAAGAGAAAGCCATGGATACCCAAGTTTCAATGCTCTAAGAACCCCTTCTACCACACGTGCAAGAACCCAAACTTTTTACTGACCCCAATCCCTACAAACTTCAATGGAGCTCAACTTTAGATAAGGACAAACACATGCACATCAAATGAGTTTTCATAGTTAATGATCGAAATTACAACAGGCAAAGGGCATTTTAGTATCTCTCTTAATCTTTTTGGCCCGAACATAAAGACTATGTGCTGCTGGAAAAAAATCTCCCTGGACACATGAATATTTATCTGGATTCTTTGAGTTAAATGAAAAGGAGTGAATTGAGGGCCATTTTGATCATCCATTAACGTCAACCATGCAGCTCTCAAGAAAGCACACCTGTCTTATCCTCTGATTTTGCCAAAATTTCAGTAGTATAATAGCATAAATGGCTCAATAGACCAAAAAACCAACCATCATAACTTGAAAAAACTTTGACAGAGTTTCCCCAGATGTAGAGCAATAAGAACCAAAAATATAGATTGTATATGTACGCATAAACTACCAACAATAGAACCCGAGCATGAAGTAGGAATCACTAGTACATAGCCTATGGCGAGGTCACGAAAAGGGTGCTCCAACCACCTATATCACCGAAAGGATCTCACATTTGAGAATCCCCTAGCTCAATAAAACCTCATGCTATCGACCCTCACATGAAGGCTTATGAAAATCTCGTATAGTCAAGTCTCAGAAATGACTATCTTCCAGACCAAGTCTCAAAAATGGCTGGGACTGCCAAATAAAACCAAGTATGGCCCCACAAAGGCGTACAATGGCAGTTTCCACAAGTAACGTACAATACCAACAAATAATGCACTCAAGCACGTGCTAAATGATGCATACCCACGACAACTGCAATTGACTCCGCTGCTAGTATATCACTGTACTCCAGCTACCTGTACCTGTGTGAATCACCAATACATGTACCTGTCCCTGTAACCTGTAACCTGTAGTCTGCAACCTGTAATCCCGAATCTCGAAGCTTGAAGCTCGAAGCAGAAGGTACTCAAAGAAGATCCTCCGTGGGGGCGCCAAAAGAATGTGAGCGGGATGAAAACACACAGAACGCCTCTATAATGACCTGACACACACTCTTGGGATGATACACACACACACATACACACACACACTATGGGGCACCACTCGGATTACACAACCCACTTGGCCGAGACAGGGAACACATCGATGGAGTGAGAGGAGAGAGACTACCCATTTACCCGCTCCACACAAGTGACACTCACACACACACACACACACACCCAAAAACTCAGCTCAAAAGCAGAGAATTTCTAATGTTTAGATACAATTGAGATTGGCCCACACCAATGGGGAAAATAGCTCACACAATATGGGTAAAATATGCCAGATACAATCACAAATTGGAGAAGAAGCTTCGCTCATAGGAGAAACTTACACAGCCAAAACAACAAAAAATTAGTGAGAAATTTGGAAAAATAGACAGCGCCATCACGTCCTGAACGTCTCAAAACCCCAGTCTACAATGTCAAAGTGCTCAAATCCGACGTCGAAGGAGCAGTTTATGGCCAAAATAGGCTCCAAAAACAGCAAAAAATATAGTTGCGGCTGTTCCTCCTTTTCTTTCCACGTTTTTTCTGGTCTTATCGCAGGTTTTTCAATTCCCACACTTAGATTTATTACTTGGGCACCCTTGGCCTTTTAGTTGATCTCAAACAGACCCCGAACAGGACAAAAATTGGCCTCGTAGTGCATAGTTATCACCCTGCTGCATCCATCCGCACACCTGGCACTCAAATTTTTCAATAATGCATCCCGGAACCACATGAAGTGGACCCAAAAGATGGTCCTCATGATGACCTTTTTGCATACTTATCACAAGAAAACACCCACGTTGTGTCCGTACTCATCCATCCGACCTCCTGACGCCATTAGATGCTATCTGTCGCGCGTGCTTACCTCATGTCGTCGGCCCATCGATAGCTTCCTCGAGAAGTTTTACGCGCTACCAAATCCTCATTATTATAGAGAAAAAACACTGGTATTGGTGATAGTGAAAATCGATGCACTATGTACATGTTGTCCTACCTGTACACATATGGGCCCCACGTAATCACCTGGCTTTGGAAAATGGGCAATCCTTTATTCGATGCACCGAGCATGTGTATATACATATGCACAATCCCTTGCTCCAAAAAACTCCTGACACCGCTTAGAGGACCCAGTCATAAGAGGCATCAGAAGAGCAGCACAACCTGCCATTAGGAAAATTTTGAACTCATTTTTGGGCCTTTTAAGAGTGCCACATCATCAAAGTTGTACAAAAGAAAGCAACCCGGTAGAGCCCTCTAAATATTGCTTAGAATTCCATGATATGACCTATCATTGGAAAGTTCTTGAAAAATGGATTCTAAAGAGGCAAGGTCCGAAAAGTTTGGATGACTTCTATGAAAGTTATGCCTTTTTTTTTCAATTAGCCATGTTTTGTTACCGTTACGATAATCTAAAATCACTTTTTTCTAGAACTACATGAAGGCAATGTCCGAGACATGCATGCTATATATCAATAGATAGCATTTGAAGATTAGATTCTAAATATCCAACCTCCGACAAGTTTGGATCTTATTTGCAAAAAATTTACCGATCCCCATTTTTTGAAAGCTATGCCATATCAACAATTCTTACAAGGCCCATTTTTTAGTCCAAACTTTTCCTAATGTGAGCTGCATCACTACTCATCTCGAAAATCTATTTGTACATTTGGTGCAGCAAGGGCATGCACAAAACTGAAATCAAGATCAAGGGAGAGGACAACAAAGGAAAAACTAGGAGTACCATTGCTACAATTGTGCAGAAGATTTCCATGGTAAGTATTATTGTCCACAATCAAGGAGGGGAAATTTTAACAGAGGAGCAATACAAAATCAACTCTCACCAGCAAGAGCAAGACAACCACCACCTAGGCCATCACAACAAGCTCCACCTGTGAAAATATTACATTGACTTCTACAACCAAAGCCACCACCACAACCTCTCATTCCACCCTTACCCCTGCCACCAAATGGTAACCAGGCAGTAAGTGTCATTATTCTTGAAGGTAAAGGAAAGGAGAAAGTGAAGGAGGATATCAAATGAGTGGTGAAAGGTAAGACCAATGTTCAAGGGGTGGACACCATGGGAGTTAAGCACTTTAAACCTGAGGAAGCTTTAGAAAAGTAAGAAAGATAAAGGCCAAGGGGCACTCAATCAAAAGAAAGTCTAAGCTACGACAAAAAATGGCATTCTAGATTTCACAATTGGTGAGTCTATTGAATCTTGTGATATTATGGATGATGATTCTATGCAAGGCTTGAAGATCCCTAAGAGGGAAATCCACCCAATTATCACAGATAGACCATGGGTCATGGCCATGAGAGCAAATCAATATTTAGACACAGGAATCCTCAAGATGCAAGGTAGAAAGGGCAAGGACATTCTATACAACACAAAGAGTCATAAGCAGCAAGAGATGGACCTAGAGTGTACTGCATATGAGATCTCCATAAGCTCTGCTACAACATCAAAGGAGGAGGAATTCACCACAATAAATGATAATGACAACTCTCTTGAAATCATGGGTCTTATTCTCACTGATCAAAACAAGGTGGATCCATCGGATATACAATTGAAGGAAGGAAGCATTAAGTCTTTGGCACTACACCAATCAAAGGAAGCAATTGTAGACCAAACATCGTTGGTTGTTACCAAGGAGTGGAATTTTGGAGTCCACCCTAAGGAGATTCTTAAGAAAGTGGATGCAGTGGCAACTTATTGCAGATCTAGGTTTGGCAACCTAGATGTAGAGAATTCTTTGATCATACTCCGTTTGATGCATTTAAGAAAAGATTTAAATAACCCATAGCACAAGGGGTGTTCATAAGAGTCACAAATAATGAATCCTAGTATGAGAAATATTGGAGTACAGTCTTGCATGCATATATTCAAAATGAAGTGTTTTTCAACCAATGGATTGTAGCCTGTCTTTTGTATATGCTATACACTTTGGTACAACATGTATCAAGCTTGTCATTGAGCTACAAGGTTGGTGGCTTATTATCAGTGTCAGGAAAGGAAATGGACCTTTTTGAGAGCACCCAACACAATAGTGACTCTTTTGCTAGCTTCACACATAGTGGAAAGCTAGGTTCTAAAGACAATTGGAACTCTCTACATCAACAAGAAAGCATTAGATGGAGGACTCTTGGTACAATCTTGGGGATCATGATCCTAAGTATTTTCTTGGAAGGAGCTAAAGTGCTCAATTATCCTTTCACTTATGGTGGTTACCAATCCTATCCTTTTTGGCATGAAGAAAGAAGTATTATTGTTAGGACATTCCAAGTCACTATCCTATTCTTTACCTGGGATCCTCGAGGATATTGGCACAAGATTCTTGAAGTTGTAGGCTTCTCATTTACTAAAAGTTAGTTTGAGTTGTTGATTATTGATGCTCTAGCTAGTAAGCCTTGTCTTTTGCTTTTCGTGAAAATAGGTGAATATCCCATAGATCTCACTAGCTAATGGCCAAATGAAATGGCTAGTTCAAAAGGAAACTAGATATCATCTCCTCTACTACTCAATCAACTCAATTACAGAGCTAGAGACATAAATCCCTCTAGATTTAGGGGAAGGGCTATTGAGGGCCTCTTTTCAAATTTTGCTTGACTTATCTCTTGGTATGCACTTGATGGCAAGGTTTCAAGGACCCTAAGAGGAGGAAGGACCTATTGCATAAAAATCACAAAAAATATATGTATTTATTATATACATAGCTATGGTTTTGACACATTTGGATCTTGAAAATAAGGAGAGCTAGAAACAAAACCTATGAAAACAAAAAATTCAATGGATGTTGATTCTACCTGAAGGTCACTATCTAACGGTCACTACAGGTGAAGAATAAGAGTCATAGTGAAAGGAAGGAGAACCTTATGCATTATTGAGTTGAAGTAAATAAAATGTTATAAAATTCAAGCATAATTCACTTGTGGACACAAGGCTTGAACATGGAGTCAAGAGGGGACCACCTGAAAGAGTTTTGGAAGGGAAAAGACGGTGTTGTGCAGCTCCGTTTCCATGCTCAGAAAGATACCAAAATAATGCATGGGGAGCTTATTTGAATCTTACTTAATTAATGATCAGTGATCCAGGCTTGTTAACAAGCCAAATTTAATAATTAATGTATGCCAGATATGAGGCTTTAAAGGACCAACAAATGTCTTATTGATGCTAAAAAGGACTATGCTTGAAGTGAACACAAATGGTAGATTATGATCTAGAACTATATTGCTTGAGGTTCTCTATCATCTTGTCTTTACGGCTCATTGATTGGAGGTATAGCGAAGAAGTTATGGTAGTTTGAAGTTTAAGTCAATTGAAGATCCGTACCGGATTGGGCAACTACAACTTTGGGGACACAAATGAAATGAATGCATGGGCCTGAAGTGCTCACTTTGTGGAGCACATCGTCCTTTTCAGATCACTGTGATCGGATTTACGATTGTCAAGATATTGGTGGTTGAAGATTCACCAGGGGCCGGTTCTATACCAGTTTGGTCAGCTCGATTGGTGTGCCATCTAGGAATTTTGAGATTCCATCGCGGAATGACAAAAATTGATATTCTTTAGAATGCTAAATGAGGTTCCCGTACGAAAGCACATAAGGTTTTTGAAGAGCTTCATGTCTGGAATGTCTTCTCTTGTAATGCAATGATTGCGGGGAATGTCCAACATGGCTGCAGTAAGAAGCTTCGGGCTATTTTCACTAAGTGCGAAGGGAGTGCTTTCAAGCAAATGCAATCACGTATGCTTGTATCTTAAAGGCATTGTGAGTGGGATGGAAACACACACAATGCCCCTAAAATGACCAGACACACACTCTTGGGATGAGATGATACACACACACACTATGGGGCACCACTCGGCTTACACAACCCACCTGACCGAGACAAGGATCACACTGATGGAGCGACATGAGAGAGACTATCCATTTGACCACTCCACACAGAGAGAGACACACACACACACACACCCAAAAAACTCAACTCGAAAGAGGAGAATTTCTAATGTTTAGATACAATTGAGCTTGGGCCAACACCAATGGGGCAAATAGCTCACACAATATGGGTAAAATATGCAGGATACAATCAAAAATTGGAAGAGAAGCTTCGCTCATAGGATAAAATTACACAACCAAAACAACAGAGAAACAATGCAGCTCCATTTTGTTCAGAACAACCCAAAACCCCTGTCTACAATGTCAAAGTACTCAAATCCGACCTCAGATGAGTAGTTTACGGCAAAAACAGGCTCCAAAGTAGCAAAAACACAGTTACGGCTGTTCCTCCTCTTCTCTCCATGTTTTTTTCTAGTCTTCTCTCAGGTTTTTCAGTTCCCACACTTAGATTTATTACTTGGGCACCTTTGTCCTTTTAGTTGACCTCAAACGGACCCCGGACCCCGAACATGCCAAAAACTAGCCTCGTAGTGCATAGTTGTCACCCTGTTGCATCCATCCGCACACTTGGCACTCAAATTTCCAATAATGCATCCCGCAACCACGCGAAGTGGCCCCCAAATATATTCCTCATGATGACCTTTTTGCATGATTATCACAAGAAAACACCCACGTTGTGTCCGTACTTATCCACGTGCAAATATTGACGCCATTCGACCTCTTGACGCCACTAGATGCCATTTGACGCACCTTCTTACCTCATGTCATCGGCCCGCGGATAGCTTCCTCAAGAATTTTTATGCACTATCAACTCCTCGTTGTTATAGAAAAAACACACTGGTACTGGTGACAATGAAAATCGATGCACTATGTACATGTTGTCCTACCTGTACACATGTGGCCCCACGTAACCGCCTGGCTCTGGAAAATGGGCAATTATTTATTTGGTGCACCGTGCATGTGTATGCACATATGTGCAATCACTTCTACCAAAAAACTTCTAACATAATTTTCCCATTCCCTAGCCTGCTAGATCATTCATGATCAGCAGAAGCAACAAAAAGAGATATGAGACTCTCTGCATCACAAGTCTCCTCATCCCTCACCAACATTACTTTCTTCACAGACAGCTCATATTGCTTCACCATCATTAACCTGACATGATATAATTTAAGACGCAATCCATTTACCCTTGACTTATGTAAAATCTTATCTAGGTTAGCCAGTTGATATGTACCATTCGAAAAACACTCCACTACCTTGAAAGGGCCTTCCCACTTAACTTGAAACTTCTTTTGGAAGGTGTTTTCCAGCTTACTATTGTAGTGCAAAACCAAGTCATGCTTCTTGATACCCTTACTTTTGACCTTTTCATTTATCTTTACCAAAGCCTTATCCTGCATCTGCCCATAATGTTCCAATGCACTCATCCTATCGAGCTGAACCTCTTGTAACTATAAGATCCTCTTTTTGAATGCATCACTAGGCAGCCCAAGCAACTTCTCTAGCATCTTTATTGCAGGCAACTCTACCTCCACACTCAATAGTGCTTCTTTCCATATACCAAGTGAAATGGAGTAAACCATGTACCTGTCTTCACTGCAGTACGGTAATCCCATAATGCACTAGGCCATTCCAAATCCCAATTCTTTCCTTGGGCTCTGTCACTTTTGAAAGAATTTGTACCAACTCACCATTGAATCTTTCATTTAAGCCATTACATTGCAGATAATAAGGAGTGGTATGCTGATGACTAATCTTCATCTTTGCGCATAAAATGTCTAGCAGTTTAGCGGCCCCTTATCTCAAAGAAGCTCTAGTGGCACCCCAAACTTGCAACATATTTCATCATACACAAATTTTGCCACATCCTTTGCAGTGATTTGTTTTACTGCTATAGCCTTTGCCCATCTAGAGAGATAGTCCACTGTAGTCAAAATATAGCTTTTGCCCTTGCTTGTGATAGGTAACGGGCCTATTGCATCAATCCCCCACTTTTCAAACACATTAAATTCCATAATGGTTTTTCGTAGCTCTGGCTTCAACACTCTCTTCCAAAATGCTTGACACCTATTGCAAGACCTACATCAACGGTGAACATCCTTGTGCAAACTAGGCCATACATACCCCTCTTGCAAGGTCTTATGCAAGGTGATCTTTAGAGCAAAATGGCTGCCACATGCGCCATTTTCTTCCAACACTCTATAAAGCTCCTTCCGCCAAGGTACATGTCTCAACACGAGATCCACCCCTTTCATGTACAAGATATCACCAAACAATTCACTTATTATACTTTTGAATGTTCTTCGAAATGATTCTTGCTAGCAAAAACTCCTCTTATTGAGCCAAAATTTCCTGGCCATGATAAAGAGGTAAATTGGTCCTCAACACAAATAGCTCCCCAATCATGCTTTGAGCTGATTCATGTGCCTCTCCATTTAGAGCACGTTCAATGTGTTTGATGCTCCATGCTTCAATCTTTTTTAACAGGCCTTTAATTTTGAAACACATTTCCTTCAATGAGGTGTTCTTACTCTTCCACACACCCAGCACTTGCTTCACAACTAATAAGGCATCACCTTTTATGCTCAACCTTCTAAACCCATGCTTCAAAAAAATGTGTAATCGGCTTCCAAAGTAGAATATTCAACCTCATTGTTACTATAAGAATCCAATTTGAACCCTCTATTGCATACTAGCTTCCCCTCTGGATCGTAAAGTGCTATACCCCCTAAAGCCGTATCATGGCTCTTTCTATATGAGCCATCAAAGAAAAAAACATGTGCATTTTTGGTCTGTGGCACTTCTTCAACTACCTTTCTCACCACCTCTTTCTTAACAAGGAGTGGATTCTCCTTGTAAATCAACAAATCAGCTAGGGTAGCTCTTGTACTGTCTTCCACTAAAAAAGAGAACTCGAACTCTTGCAGCTCAATTACCCCTTTCTTCACCACATTTGACATGTTAGTGCCATTAATTAACTGTGGCAAAAATGCGTAACTCGTCAAGAAAACAAAAGGTCGTGGTAGCAAGTAATGACGAAATCGTCGACAAGCAAATATTAGACTGGCCATTACTAGCTCTACTTCCGAGAACTTTCTCTCTGCTACCAACTTCACTTGGCTTACACAATACACTGGCCTCCTATAATGGCTGCCCTTCCCCTTTTGCAATAGCATGGCTCCAATGGCATCATCCCCTACTGATGTATTTACATAAAAAACTTTCTCCCAATCAGGAGCCTGCATGGCTGATAGACCCCCTAACACCTCTTTCACCTCTTGAAACACTTCTTCACATTTGTCATCCCATTGCAATGGGTCATGCTTTGCCACTTGTTGTAATGGATACAGAACCTTGTAAAGACAATGGAATAAACCGTGCCATGTACTTTACTTTGTGTATAAAGGCTGCCAATTGCTTTGTACTCGTAGGTGATGGAAGAAGAATAATAGACTTAACATTGTCTGGATTAGCCTCAATGCCATTTTCTGAGACCATGTGGCCCAATAACTTCACCCTTGGCTGTGCTAGCTGACATTTATTTGGAGTTAGTTTTTCTCCACATTCATCATATCGAGCCAATACCATCTACAGCTTCTCATGGTGTTCAACCCTACTGCTGTAGACACAGAAGTCTTCCATAAAATCTTTAACACAACTACCAATGAATGGTGCCAATAACCAATTTACTCTCTCTTGATAAAAGGATGGTCCATTTGTCAACCAAAATGGCAATATCGTGTAACAATAACAACCCCATGGCTTAATAAAAGTTTTCTTTGTGCAGTCTTTAAGAGAAATCTTCAATTGAAAATAGCCTGAAAAACCATCACACACAATGTACCTCTCATAACCTGCCACTGAATCCAAGATCTGATTGATGAATGGAAGAGGATATGGGTTCTTCTTAGTGGCTGCATTTAAGGGTTCAAAAACTACACAAATCCTCCACATTCCATCCTTCTTTGGAGTGACTACTACTGGACTCACCCATTCTGTGGTCTCCACTGGGACTATGAACCCTGCCTTCAATAACTTGTCCACCTCTTCCCGCAAGGCTTCCATCTGATCTTGACCCTGATCTTGACCCATCCTTCTTAGCATTTGCCACACTGGCTTAGCACCCTCTTTCAGTTCTATATGCATCTCTTTTCCCTTGAACCCTCCGATCTCTTCATATGAAGTAAAGAACAAATCAGGAAAACTATCCAGCATGTGCAAATATATCTCCTTCTCCATAGCTGAGAGGTATCCACCACTGATCATTTGTGTCATCAATTCCTGCTTCTTTGACAGTTTAACCTTGGTTTGCCTCAGCCCTTCAATCACTTCATAAGGCCCTTCACTTTCATCTTCAACCTCATTTGCAAATGCAACTAAACCAAACTCCTGGATTTCTTTGTACATCAAAAGAAATGCAACATCAACATCCTCATCTTTGTCAGACACTGTGGAATAGTCTTCATCACTAGACTCATCCTCATCTTCATAAAGTTCCTCCAATAGTCTCCTTGTGTCCATATTATATAGGTTCTTGGCACCTGTCTTTCCATAGAGGCTAATTGTACCTTTTCCATAGATGAGAGGTCTCCACTGATCATTTGTGTTATCAATTCCTGCTTCTTTGACAATTCAACCTTGGTTTGCATCAGCCCTTCAATCACTTCATAAGACCCTTCACTTTCATCTTAAATCTCATTTGCAAATGCAACTAAACCAAACTCATGGATTTCTTTTTCCATCAGAAGGAATGCAACATCAACATCCTCATCACTGTCAAACACTGTGGAATAGTCTTCATCACTAGACTCATCCTCATCTTCATAAAGTTCCTCCAATAGTTTCCTTGTGAACCTATTATATAGGTTCTTAGCACCTGTCTTTCCATAGAGGCTAATTGTACCACGTCTCCAAAATTGAACAGCTCCCAGTGCACGTAACCATGGTCTGCCTAGTATAATAGGATATGCTCCCTAGCATCACATGAAAATGAACCTCCACCTTTGCATCATACACTTCCACTTCTAAGCTCTTTACAACACCCAAAAATTTTACTTATTGATAGTTTGCCAATCTGATCCTTAACCCTGACACCCCAGTCACTGTAAGACCCATCTTCTCAACACATGAGTGTGTTATGATACATATTTGGGCTCCTCTATCAACATAACCTTGTCCCATATTTTTTCATTTGTGCCACACATCTACTATTGGACAAATGTCTGGTATCTCATCCATCACCAATACCTTCATTGAACCTCTCTCTAGCTCTTTGTCCATTGGATTAACAATCCTCTTCCACTATTGCTTTAGCTTGGGTACCATCTCTATAAGCTGCCCAAAAGTAACGTCGGCTTTCCTGCTTGTCAGATCCTCCTTCAAGTCATAGCTTAATTTCCCATACCCTAGTGAAAATTTGAAACATTAAACTTGGGACGAGCCCTCCTTTTGCTTGGACTTGACATCCTCACCTTCATGGCTCTTTCCCTTCTTCTTACTAGGAACTGTGGCACTTCTTCCTTCCTTGTCCTCTGTGGTCCTCTTCTCAATAGGCATCACTAATATATCCTCTAGCTTTGATGCCTTCTCCAAGGTAACCACACTTATCACTTTTGTCTTTCCCTTTTCCTCCTCGGTTAATCCACTAGTTCCTTCCTCTCCCTTAATTTCAATGCCATAATCATTTGACCTAGTTAGCACATGTCTTGGCAATGGATACATGTCTCCCCCAATCCTTGGTGGCCCAACTCTCCGCAATTATAACATGTGGGCGTTTGCCTCCAGAATCTACCATTGCTTTGTCCAACACCATTCCTAGGTCTTTCTTCACCTCTTGGATGATTTGCAAACCTCCCTCGACCTCGATTATTTCCCACTTGACCTAGCATGCTTAGGCTAACATTCTTCAATAATTATACAACTTGCCTCATGTCTTGCCTTAGCCCATCATCTTGCACTGCTGTAGTGACCACTGCTGGCATAACCTAAGGAGTAACACAAACCAATGGTTCATGATGAACCCCTGGTTTGCGACCTTGTAAAGAGTCCATAGGCTGAAATTCAGACCTCATGGGCAAAGACTCCACCCCTAGTTGGCTCATTTTCCTCAGCTTCCACTCTTTGTTCCTTGCCACCTCCAATGCATCTTCATATGTCCTAGGCTTCTTTAGCTCCATTCTCCAACGTATATTCTCCCAAAGACAAACCAAGAATCTGTCCTTCTTCATCATGTCATGTGGGGGTACTTGTGGTGCTAATGCCTTACACATCCGCTCCCATGCCAATGAAAACTAACGTATGTACGCATCTACTGACTCACCTTCCTTATGCACCAAACCTTGTACTTCTTGCCACACTTTGTCAGGATCTTATGTCTTCACAAACTCCACTTCCAATCCATGCCTTAGATTTTCCCAGCTCAATCTTGTAGATGGATCAGCCACACGCATCTCCTCTTAAAATTCTTTGGACCAAACTCGTACATCACTCTTCAAACAAATCCGGAGAAGACGTAACATCTGTGCTGGGTCATGAATCTGGTTGCTAATGCAGACAACCTCCATCTTTTCTAAAAAGTCTTCCACATCTTCATCACTTCTTCCATGAAATTCCGGATAAGAGAAAGTAATGGCTACCCAAGTTCAATGCTTTGAGAACCCCTTCTAACACACGTGCAAGAACCCAAAACTTTTGACTGACTCAATCCCTAGAAACTTCAATGGAGCTTGTTTTTAGATAAGGACAAACACATGCACATCAAATGAGTTTTCATAGTTAATCACCGGAATTATAACAGGCAAAAGGGCATTGTAGTATCTCTCTTAATCTTCTTGGCCCGAACATAAAGACTATGTGCTGTTAGAAAAAAATATTCCTGGACAAGTGAAAATTTATCTGGATTCTTTGAGCTAAATGAAAAAGAGTGAATTGAGGTCTGTTTTGATTATCCAATACCAACCACGCAACTCCCAAGAAGGCACACCTGACTTATCCTCTGATTTTGCCAGAATTTTAGCAGCATAACAACATAAATGGCTCAAAAGACCAAAGGTTCAAAATAGATTGGGCATGAAGAGTCTACCTCAATCGGCTTTTTATTTTGCATGCGGAGATGACTCTTGGGTGGTCGTACTTTACTTCAACTCTCTAGGCCTAGAGAGAGTGTAGGTCCACTTTCTTCCACCAAATGCTTTAGGATTTGTGGCTTGGACTTTCTGATTGATGTAGTTGATGACTCTTCTTTGACCGTTGTTGGATAGGAAACACTTGGTGCTACACAAAATCTGATTGATGTGAGAGTGTTGATATGATTATCAAAATCAAAACTCATCATTCTTTCTTCACCTCCTCTACCAGTACTCATTGAAAGAATGCTTTGATTGATAGGAGTGATAACATTTTGTAGCCCTCCCTCTTGATGCTCTTGATTTGTCATTAGTACGAGCAATGAAAGATGGGGAGCTTACCTCTTGGATATCCATGATGCTACAACCTGCTAGTAGCACATCCATGAAGGCCTTAAATGCTTCTACTGTCTCCTCTTTTTCATTCCTCCAATTTGAAAATTCTTGTAGCCACTCGTCCATGATTTATGGCATGCATTGCTACTCTTTGTTGATTGAAGGTCTTTGTAGAGTCGTCATCAGTGGGGGCACCAAATGAGAGGTGGAAGTGAAAAACATACCAGTGGCCTCTACACCAGGACTATGCATGATGTCTTCATCATGGGAGGTACACAATAGGGGCACCACCTAGCAATATATGTGGCTAGTACGTATACATATACACAATCAAACATGCCATGGAAAACAATTTCAAGATCCATGCCCAAGTGTGAAATGGGGTGGTCAAAAAACAAGATGAGAGGAATGGCGAGTTAGTGAGAATGTGTTTTCTACTTGTGCATGTAGTAAGGAAGATAATGAGGTAAGGGAAACATGCAAGTATGCTCACTTCTCATACCAGAGGTGGAAAATCCGCACACCTTAAGATGTAATAGCAAGATGATAGGAATATGAGAGGGAGAGAGAGAGTGTGTGTATGGTGGAAAATCCGCAGACCTTAACATAAGAAAAATGGAAAGAACAAGCATAAACCATACTCACAGTGAAGTGTATCCCAAACGACACAAGGTATGGCACCAGAGGTGGCAAATCTGCACACCTTAAGATGCTGTAGCAAGATAATAGGAATATGAGAGGGAGAGAGAGTGTGTGTATGGTGGCAAATCCGCACACCAAGATAAAGTGTGCTAATTGCTTGCAAAAGATGAATACAATAGGTAGCATAGGTAAAGAAGATGTGAAGGGGACAAGACCGTAGGAAGCATAATGGAGGGATGGGAGTTGATGGCGAGGAATATCATGAGTGTATCTATCATTATTCTTCTTGAAATTGTGCCTTCAATCCTTCATTACAATTGTGTGGAGTTTTGGTGCTCATTCTATGCATGGTGTTGTGATTATGTGATTAGGGTTCTTGCTACTCGCATGTAGCGCAAGGGTTTTTATGTGTAGGTGTGTGGATATGTGATAGTGTGCATATAGGGTAGTGTGTGTGTGTGTGTGTGTGTGTGTACAAAATACGAGGCCTCCTTTTATAGGCCAAGAGAGTGATCAGGGAATAGATTATGAGAAAAGGGAGTTATTACAAAGTAGCCTCAATTAGAGGCATTCCTCCAACAAGAGAGCTCCCTATGCCTTGGTTATTGACCAATCTTCTTCTAATTGCCTTCATCATGACAAGCTTAGTCTCCATGCCACCTTCCATAGCTTGAGTCCAAGAGCTTCTTTATGATATTTGAGAGAATCTTGATAAAATAAGAGAAAAGATAGCAATAGTGGAGAGAAATCTATAAGAAATCTGACTTCTTCCTATGTGGAGAGATATGCTCCACCATTTTGGCCATATCTTCCAAACCATAATTGAAAAAGTTATTAAAAAAAAGGGACAAAAATATCAGCTAAATGCCTAAAACTTTTCTGTTGAGAATGTTTTCCAATTTGGAATGAAACAAATAGAGAAAGGTCCCACAAGATTATGTGTTCGTCTTTTCTCTTTCAAAAGTCTTCAGGTGGTCCCCTCTTGACTCCATTCAAAATCCTTGTGTCCACAAGTGAATTGTGTTTGAATTTGATAACAATTTGTTGAATCCATCTTAGTAATGCATAAGATTTTCCTCCCTTTTGCTTTTGAATTTTACTCTTCACCTGTAGTGACCGTCAGGTAGTGATTGTCGATCGAGTAGAATCAGCACCCACTATTGTTTTTTCCTAGGGTTTCTTCCTACCTTTCTAAAAACCATAGCTATGTACAGAATATACATAAATGTTCTTTTTTTTTGTGATTTTTATGCATCAGGTCCTTCCTCCTGTTAGGGTCCTTGAATCCTTGCCACCAAGTGCATACCAAGAGAGAGGTGGAGAAAAACTTGAAAAGCGGCCTCAGAGGGATTTTATTCCTCAAAGCTCGGGCCCATTTATCCCATAAACAGGTGAACTACAGAAAATAATCATCAACACTCTCATTATCCTTCTGAGTATACCCCAAAATTTCATGCCAAACTTCGTCATGTACTTCAATGGATCTCTATTGTGCCAGGAAATATTGCTTCACACAATTGTAGTCCAAAACTACCCCTAGAGTTTGTGCCTGCACAAACTCTTCAAGATTGTGTAATCAAACTTTTTTTTCATCCTGTAAACTATATTTCTCTAGCCACAACAATATATCTTGGTCTATTATGTTTTGCAGTAAGCAATTTACTTCCAATTTTTCAATAAAAGTTTGTGCATTCTCATTAGACAATCCATGAAACAGTGGGAACTCGTTTGCCATGTTTGGTTGCCACAAAAACACTTACATGGATGTCAATGGATTCCTCTAGTACCTAATCAACCTCACACTAGGTAACCCCCCTCCTAGTACTTGGCTTCACAAAACCTCGCGGCCCCCCAAAGGTTGCAATCCAATTATACGACCACCTCAAATGCTGTCAACAATTTGCACATACATAGGCGGTTGTCCCCATAAGGACCCACATCCCTTTTACATTCTCTAACTGTAGAATAGACATAGTTAATAGGAATTGGAGCATAGGAGTACTTGCTCCTTTGTGGGGGCACCAAATGCTCTCTCTTCTTAGCCAACAAGGCTCTCTCCTTGGGAATCTTTCAATTGGCTTCTTTTACACCTTTTTTGGGCAAACAATTAGCTGTGGATGATCCTTTGACCAAGGAATGGGGTGGGGGCAAGTTTTTCGGGACCAAATAAAGTGACCAGACACCTATCTAGGCAGTGTGGACTCCCAAAATGCTCCATCATCCTTCCCATGAGCCCATGAGCCCCCATAGCCAAGCCTTAAGAGAGCTCCTCTCCCTATGATACACCTATAGTAGGCACCCAATGTGCCCTATATACCCCCCAATTTCACTTTTCCTCTTCTCATGTGTTATAATTTCCTTGCCACATTACAACCTCCTCCTCATTCCTCCGAAGCCCAAAACATCACAGCTCTCTCCCCAAGCATAAGAACTTCTCGGACAATTTTCCCTAACTTGCTGCTCTAGTCATCAAATGATGCATCATAACACAGGACTCGAAGCCCATCACCTTGTATATCTTTAGAAATGTAAAGAGACTCACCCTCAAGGAATTCTACTTCATGCAAGGCATCTCCAAACCCCAACTTCTCATACACAGCTTTGACTATGTCTTCATCATTAGCTTGTAATAAGGTAGCATCCTGTACAATAAACTCATCAATCAGAGCTTCTAACTTTGATCAAACTTGTCCTCGGATATCTGCGTAGTCCAGTAGACTTGAACTCTGTTCTTGATAGAAACACCAGTTTAGATAAAATGGGAAAATCCCACAACTTTGGGACTAATTTCAACGCCTATGGATTCCTATTTCCCATTAAATTTGGAAAATTTTCATTTAATTTGGGAATGTGACAAAGAGATAGATTCTCAAGAAAATGGTGGTGTTGAGAAACACCTTTTAAAATTTTTATTTTTATGTGGGTGTTTCAAAACACTTCATAAAAGAGATATATTCTCAAGAAAATGGTGGTGTTGAGAAACACCTTTTAAAATTTTTATTTTTATGTGGGTGTTTCAAAACACTTCATAAAAGAGATAGATTCCCAAGAAAATGGTGGTGTTGAGAAACAACTTTTAGAATTTTTATTTTTATGTGGGTGTTTAAAAATACTTCATAAAATCATACATAAGCTGGGGAAATAAAACAATGTGCAAGATATGAAATGCTATTCAATTTCTCCTATTAAGCTAGCCTATGCCTTCTCCATGACATTTGATGGGATCTTGATTGTTTCCGCAATTCTTCCACCCCTTGGAGTCCATGACCATACAATTGTATCAACACACTCCCAGCGCTTTGGGTCAGCAAGATTGCAGCACCAACTCTTTTTCCAACAATCCTCATACTGTTCTTGGATTGTGGGATTTCGTCTTTGATGTTTTGGTGCCCAATATTGAATCAGAACTTTCTTGTAGTTAGGAGATGATTTTTCTACATCAACGTTTGACTCTGCCACTCCTAGCCATATCGGATATTTAGGATCTGCGGGTCTCACAAGAACAAGAACCCCTTTTCTTACATCAATTTGAGGCCTAAAGGCCTCTTGTGGCCTTGCACTTTGAGGACCAACATAGTGATCATTCAATTCTTCATATCCTTGAAACTCATCTCTGTCTTCCTCTATATCTTGCATTCTATGACTCCCTATAGTCTTTGGCCAAAATGTTTTATATTCACCAATGTGTTTATTGGTTGGTTGCTCAAGCTCATTGATTATGTTTTGCCAATAAGTGATAACAGGCTCCATGTATTTTGTGGAGTCATGGTCCTTTCCCTTTAATAGAGAACATCTTTTCCAAAATTCAAGATATGACTTAATCCCTTGAATAACAAGCGGACTATCTCTCACATAGTCTGCTATAGGTACCACATCTGGACAGCCTCTTGGTAATTTTGGTTTTCCCTGGTCATCTTTTTTCCACAACTCAATTCCCGACTCCTTTGGCATCCAATCGGGTGATTTGGGATGAATTTTGTACTGCATTACTGGGACTTCACCTTGCATATAGAAACAAAATTGAAGTGGCTTAGAGTGTCCAACTAGAGCATCTTGTCCGTCACACATGTACCCTTGCACAAAGGATTTAAAGTCGGGAACTTGTGTCATCAAAAATGGTGTTGGAGCTGAGCTTTCACATTTTTGAAAATGTTCCATCAGATGTGGAAAAGTGAATGTCATTCCTGTTCGCAATCTTTCTGAGAACCTACTAGACATTGCATCTATGTCCTCATGTGTATGACCCACCATTAAGAATCCTAAATGCACGGTTTTGAAAACTCCTTTTGCTACTAACAAGGATAAGTATGCAAACAAATATCGATTTTTTTTCTCTCCTGCACAATTATCTAGCTGTAGCAAAAGATTCTCAGGTAATTTTTGAAATACAGGAGTGGATATGGTATCCACAACACATTGAGAGGAAGTTGATTGTTTGTGCACAATCTCTTCATTACATCCCTGGATGGCCAACGGTGGTGTCATTGTTAATGCATTCCTCTCACGCTCTTGCTTCATTTTGTTTTGGAGGTCTAGAGCTCTCCTTGAGTTCAATGCATTGAATAACGCTACATTGTTGCGTGGCATACCGTCATGGCATAAATCTCCTTGTCCATGGTTTTCTGTTCTTTCCAGATTCTGTAAGCATAATGCAAGGGAACCAATTGTAGCATTGGGATCTGAAGGCCATAGACCATTAACTGAGAAGTGACCATACATTCCATGACCATGTCCATGTGTTATCATACCTGTTAATGATACTTGCAATTGATATGCATTCGCATAATCTTTTGAGTTCACGCGCAACCTAGGTATTGCTGTCTTTTTTTGATCCATTTTATCATGTATTGATAGCCGTTTCTTGGCTATTCAAAATTGTCATAGTGAGCTACCTCACCGTACAAAAATCACCTAAACACTATGGCTATTCTTACCTTTTCATTGTACATAGGCGTGTGTGAGTTAGGGGGCTTTTCCCATATCTTCTTAAAGCCCCAAGCTAGCTAGTCATTGGGCTAGTTGAGCCAAAAATAAAAAAATAAAAAAAAATATTATGGCCCATTTGTGTGTAAATATTGCATTGTATATATGGCCTAAATTTAAGGGTTTTTATAATTATTTTTTTATTTTATTTAAATATTTATACTTAGGTGTGTGTTTTATTAAACCTGTGTATGCCTTCTTTCATCCTCTTACACCATAAGCATATTTTTTGCCAATGTGTACATACTCTAACCTCATATTTATCTTTTATACAAATCACCCTCACTCTTGTGAAAACAAAAATTGATTTCTACTCTCTTAGTCACATTTATTATATTATTTACTTGCATGCCTTTTCCTCTTTCACCCAAAATAATACAAAGAGGGACCATATCATATGATTCCAATATCTTTCCATATCCATAATTTCTCCACATTTTTTTATTTTATTTTTTTCTCATTATTCTAACACCATGTGCTCATTGAGCTAAAATCCATGAATAGTCCATACACTAGTCCCACCATGTATATATTGCTTTATTCACCAATAATCCTCCTCCATGCATGTGTAAAGGGCAACTTGTATGCTTTGTATTATAATATGACAAAGGAGGGGCTCACTCTTGGATGCATTGTACAAATTCAACAAAGGAGGGGGCCACTAAAATACTTTTGCAGGCATATAAAACAGGCTTTTTGGCACCCATCTCCACTCCGAATTTGGAGCGGTAGTCAAAAGAGAAAATCTGGAACAAAAACTGAATAATCACCTCAAAAAGTTTGGTAATTGTTGGATCAACCACCGGTGAGCTATGATTTTTTGAGTGGACCCGAGTCTGCCCACTTTTCTCATAAGTAGCCCATAGTCTTCTCTCACCTCTTTCCACACTTCTACACACGCACACACACACATTCCTCTCAATCCCTCACTCAATCCTGCACTGTACCTTCAATGGTTTCCCTCACCTTCTTCACCATTAACCTCCCCACTTACTCCCATAGCTCTCATATGAGCTCTCCATGTACATACACCATCTCTATGCCTCTCTCTATTATCTCCAAAGTATAATTCCATCTTACCCCTTATATATATACATAAATTCAGCATGTGTACCATGCTTAACCTCTGCAAATCAAGAGATCTCATCAATGGAATTACCATTTTCATCGCGATAATCAACCTTGGCCGCGGTGGCGTAAAGAAGAGAAGATGAAGAAGAAGATCGATAGTCATTTTGAGAACCTACACAAGTAAGTCAAAAACTTTTTCAAGTTTCACCATCACAAGGATTTCCTCACTTCATTCAACCATCTTACTTCAACCATCCACCTCATTCTACTCATTGTCAATTCATCATTAAGTTTCTAGTGATTACTAACACTAACCACTAACCTACTAGCACAAAATAGCCATTGACCTAACCATAAAAGACACCTCACCTCAAGACATGTGCATAGTAACTCTCTCTCTCTTTCTCTCTCTCTCTCTCTCTCTCTCTCTCTCTCTCTCTCTCTCTCTCTCTCTCTCCCTCCCTCCCTTTCCTTAAAACTCTACTTTCACCTTATCTACCATCAATAATGCTCTCTTTTAATTTTTGATATTCAGAAAAAATCATGACCCTTATTTGTTAGCTTGAAAATTAGGATTTGCAATAATCTTAATGAGGGGTCTCCAACCTATAAATAGGCCCCTCCCCTTCTTGTAAAATAACCTCCAAGATCTCACATAGCACCCCAACACTCTATGCGTGAGGAGAGACTTAGGTGTAGCAACCACTTTGTGAGCTTCACTCTTGGTGTGAGAGAAGATTTCAAGCTACACATTGCAAGTGAGAGAGCGTGAGTTCAAAATCTCAAAATCACTATTGTATATGTTCCTCCATCATCAATAAGTTGAGGTTTGGTGCATCAAAGGCGTGATTCGACGTTCAAATCTTCGTCCCTACATTTGTGCAATACGGTTTGGTGAATTCAAGGTGACTTGTGTATTTTGATTTTTTATCGGTTGATCTTGATTTTAGAAAGTGTTTTAGTGTGTTTTTCATTTCCAATCTTGTGTCCATTGTAAGAGGGTATTGTGGTGAGAGGTCTCGCACACCCTAAGACAATGTGTGTGTGTTTTGGCAATGTTTAGCAATCACTAAGCATTGAGTGAGTTTTGTACAAGTTCTACGATAGCATCATAACAAACCATCTCCATTTTCAAGTCACAAATAAGGTATTACGCAAGATCCTTTCCTCTCTAGAGCTCTTCCCTTTGCTCTAGATCTCTGGTCCATTTTATTTGTGTCTTGTTGTGAGGTTGCTTGTGTGTGTTGTGTGGTGCATCTTCTTGGTGTGCCAAAATCTCTCTTGCGTCCTAGTTCGCTCTGTCACTAGGTGGTGCCCCTATCTTGTTTGGGTTGGGCTGTGGGTTGGTTGTTGTGTTGTGCTTGTGGTTTCCCTAGCCCCAATTGAGCAGCACGGGAGCCTTGAGGGGTGTTTAGAGGTCGCCTCTCTTGTTTCCCACCCCCGACCGCCTCAATTTTGGTGCCCCCACGAAGGAGGGCTTGTGTATGTTTTGTGTAGGTTCAATCTTTAGCATAGTCAAGTAGGTTGCATGAATCACGAGAATTTGTATGATCCGTTCATTCCCATTGCAAGGCAAAAAGTGCACATAATTGTTAGTACTAAGTTACAATTTCAACGAGTAATTCGTAGAATTTTGGGCCCTCGTAGGTTGGCCGAGATAAATGCTTCAGTAAATCCTTTTATTTTGCCTCTTATTCGGTACGACCTTAGTTTGGACGTCTACATTTTTGTTTTGTTTTAAGAATTAGGTCATGCATAGACCATGGATAATGGCCCAAGAATAGAGGTTTTTCCCTTCCATTTCACTCCACACATCAGAGTAAACATTGCAATTAGTAGAAAAATCCATTTTCAACAACGTATGGTGTTCATGTTTGATGCCCAAAGAGTAGGAGAAATTATCGCATCACCAAACCCTGTCATCCTACCTCTTATTGATTATCATAGGTCATTTGATGTGAATATTTTTATTTTGTTGTAGAATAGATTGCAATTTAGAAAATATTATTGAAAAAAACAAAAACGTGCGTCACTTTGGAATCAATTCAATGGAGAGCCAACGCCAAATGTCTGGATATCCTCTTTTTTTTGGAGAGCCTGGAGAGGATGCAGAATTATTTTTGGCGAATTTCAAGATGTCTTGCCGTATCAAGAGGATAGTAACTGATCAAGAACGTATAGAAATGTTTGAGGTGGTCCTTCGGAAAGATGCTAGCACTTGGTTTGACTTTTTGCCTGAGGAAGTTAAGGGGAATTACACAGAAGTTTTGAATCGTTTCAACAAATACTTCTTTGATCCCCAAAACACTCAAAAACTATGGCAAGACATTGTTTCTCATAAGCAAAAAGACTTAGATGACTACTACTTGTACAAGCAAGAGTTTCTACGTCTTTGGGCTGTATGGGTGAGAAATGTTGCTAACCCTCGTGATGGTGCAGAGTTCCTAAAGAAGGAGAGGTTCATAGCTGGACTCTTTCCTGACCTTAAGGTAAAAGTTGAGGCGGGTGCACCTGCTACCTTTTATGCAGCTCAAACTAGGGTTGCTGAGAAATATAGGAAACTCAAGTGCTTAAGGGGGGAGGTTCCAATAGAAGGTCTTAGACCCAAAGGTAAGTCACAAGCATCAACATCTAGGGAGCTTCCTGAGGTAACGGCGGAAGTGATTGATCGAGAAGTTAAACGAATCTTTAAGTAGCCTGTCAATTCACCTTGCACAAGCTGTAGGTCCAAAAGGACAAGCAAAGAAGTCTGAAGAGCGAGATTCACGACCTAGGAGAGTCTTGCAATGTTGGAATTGCGGTGAGTCTAGACATGGGATGTATAATTGTCCTTGGCCCCGTGGGGATCCAGGGAGACCTAACTTGAATTACCCAGTGATGAATGTAGGTGAAGAAACTAGTCAGCAACCACGGCTTCTACAAAGGCCAAATGGAGCAAGACCACCTCCACAAGGAGTGGAAGGAGTTCCACCTTTGCCAGACCCAAATGTGCATGTGGTAGAGGTGACAAATTCAAGAGAGGTTGACATGGAAGCAAATGGCATTAAGCGTGCCCGAGGGAAAGGTAAGGAGAAAGAAGGAGTTACATCACAAAGTGAGCATGGACAAGAAAAGAAGGCAAAGGAGACCAAGGAAGCTAAGAGGACTCTACGTCATATCAACCTCCAAGACTTCCCTCTTGGACATGGTATGGCTCCATACAACTTGTTGGAAGACATGAGAGGTAAGGGTCCTGATATATCATGGCCACAAGTTAGGAGGGATTTAACAAAGGCAGTTAGCACTAGGAGAAAGGTAAAAGAGAGTGTGCATGTTGTAAAAATTTCACATGCTGAAATGAATCAGGATATTACACCTGTGCTAGATTGTTACATCAAACGAAGATTGGTTAGGAAAGGTCTAGTGGATGGGGGTGCACAAATTTGCATCATGACAGAAGGACTCATGCAAAAACTAGGCATGCACATCCGTGAGACACCTGAAATTAAAGTCAAGATGGCAAACAATAGCAAGGCTAGGTGCGTAGGCATTTGTAAAAATGTTTTTGTGGAGGCCTTTGGCATTAAGAAGGTAGTGGATTTCTATGTCATGTCTACCAAAGGAAATGGTTACCCATTTATCCTAGGGAGACCATGGCTAATGAAAATGCGAGCTTAGTAGGACTGAGAGAGTGGAGAGCTAATTTGCAGGAATGAGAATCAATAAAGGTTGTCTTTGACATGAAGGAGCAACGCCAAGAGGAGCTCCATGAAGAATCATCTCAAAGTGAGACGGAGGAAGGCTAGACCGATAGCGCTTTGGAAGGAGGAACTAGCGACAGCGTTACTGAAGAGGAGTCTTCCATCGAAGTCATGGGGGTAAGGTTTAAGCCAAACAACTAAGAGACCTCTTGCCCAGGTTTGGAAGAGGTAGGTACTCAAGAGAACCAAAATGTGCAAGATGAAGGAATGTTAGAAGGTATGTTATCTACAACACTTACAACGGATGAAAGAGAGGAGTTCAAATGTGTGCTAAGGAAATTTCCGAGGGTTTTTGCTAAAGACTACACCGATGTGCGTGGAGTAGATGTTGTTCAACACAGAATTGAGTTGAAGCCAGAGGCCACACCTAAGGCTCAGAAGCTACGAAGGCTAGGAGTCATCAAGGAGAAGGCTTTACTCAAGGAGGTAAGAAAGCTTCTAGCAGCAGGTTTCATTTATCTAGTGGAGAATTCAGAGTGGGTCTCTCCCATTGTTGTCACTCCCAAGAAGAATGGAAAGTGGAGGGTGTGTGTGGATTACCGTCCACTCAATGAGGCAACAAAAAGAGACCACTTTCCTCTCCCGTTTCAGGATGAGATACTAAATGAGGTAGCTGGGCATGAGAAGTACACTGTGTGTGATGGATACTCAGGCTACTTTCAAATAGGGATTGCATTGGAGGACCAATTGAAAACAACCTTTATCACTCCTTGGGGTTGTTATGCTTTTAGAGGCATGCCATTTGGCCTGACAAATGCTCCTGCAACTTTCCAACGCTTCATGAACATGGTATTTCAAGCATTCTTTGGAAAGTCCATTAGGGTTTTTATTGATGATTTTTGCATTTATAGCTCAAAATCATTGCATCTACAAAGGGTAGAAGAAGGTTTAAAGAAGCTCTACGACATGGGAGGTCAACTCAACACCGACAAGTGTCACATAGGTGAGGATGAAGTGATCTTGCTTGGTCACAAGGTTTCCTATAAAGGCATTGAGGTGGATCCTTCAAAGGCAAAGTCTCTTATTGAGCTCCCATCACCCAAGAATCTCAAAGAGGTCATCTCATTCATTCAAAAGGTGAAGTATATGTCACGCTTTATTCACTTAGCTTCGTAGTTGCTTCATCGTTTGCAAAAGTTGACACAACAAGTAGAATTTGCATGGTCTGATGAGCTTGAAGAGTACTTTTGTAACATTAAAGTAATTTTGTTAGAGCTACCAACACTCATGCCTCCTTGTTGGGAGAACACATTCTTTGTTAGCTCTAGTGTTGGGAAGGAAACGATTGGTGCAGTTTTATTAAACAAAATCCCCACAGTACCAGGATGCGACCCATCTACTTTGCTAGTAGGGTCATGAATGCTTTGGAGAGAGGCTACACAGAAGCAGAACTCATGATGCTTTCTCTCATGTTTACGGTGAGAAAGTTTAGATCCTACCTGCTACCAAAACCTTTTGTAATTCTCACTGTAGAAAATTTATTCCCTTGGGTGTCATCTCAAATGAATCTTAGTACTAGGATCTCAAAGTGGATTATGGAGTTGCAAGATTTCGAATACTCTTTCAAGGTAGAAGATAGTGTGCGTGCACAATTGACAGGGATTCTCACTTATAGGGTACATGAGAAGGAAATTAAGGTGCCTCAAGTAAAAACCCTACCATTTCCACCACCTAAAAGTATTCCTAATGCTTTACCCTTGTTCTTTGATGGAGCTTTTCAACGAGCCATAGGGAAAGCAGGGGGAGGGCTAGTGTTGCTCAACCCAAGTGGAGAGGTGGTCATGAAAGAGAAGGTCAATCTACCAGGTTCAACTAGCAACAATGAAGCAGAATATGACACACTACTTCATGGTTTGAAGATGTGCATTGGCCAAGGTATACAACGTCTCATGGTAAAAGGAGATGCACTTCTCATTGTGAAGCAAATTTTAGGCATTTGGGCATGCAAGAGTGAAAGCCTAAGAACAAAAGTTCATGCCATTCGTAGATTGTTTAATCAATTTGAAGAAGTGCAACTATATCATATTCCTAGGAAACAGAATGAAGATGCCGATTTACTTGCACAGCAAGTAGTTACATGTGTTGAGAAAGAAGTGCAGGTCATCATGGTGGCAGCAGTTGTCAAGCAATCGAGATACCAAGGATTGGAGTCATTGTCTTCCATTATTGGCTACATTTTGGAGGGCGAGTTTCCACGAGACTTCACTAAAGCTCAAAAGAGGAGACTCATGAAGCAGGCAAGTTTCTATCTCTTCCTAGAAGGCTCCCTCTATCAAAGAGGGAAGGATCAAGTGTGTAGAAGAGTACCAACTATCAAGGAAATTCCAGCAATTCTAAAAGGTTTGCATGAAGAGGCATGTGGTGGTCATTTTGCCCAAGAATTAACTATGAAGAAGATTTTGCTTGCGGGGTATGTTTGGCCAAGTTTGCATGTGGATGTTCAACATTGGTGTAAAAGCTGTCACAATTGTCAGATAAATGGAAATAGAAGGTTGGTGCATGGCCCGAGGAAAATAGTGCTTGCAAATGGACCCTTTGAAAAGTGGGGCATTGATGCTATGGGTTCTTTGCCTAGGACAAAAATGGTCAAGTCTACATTCTAGTGGCTGTAGACTATATGACTAGGTGGGTGGAAGCACAAAGTGTGGCAAGGGTAAATGGGAAAACAGTGAGTAGGTTTGTCTACACTAATATTTGTTGTAGATTTGGCATACCTCTAGAGATTGTTTCGGATAATGGTCCGGGGTTCAAGAAGGGTTTACTCACAGAAGTTTGTGAAGAGCTTCACATTCTACATCGTCATAGCACACCATACTACCCACAGTCAAATGGTTTGGTGGAGAAGGATAACTGTGTCATTGCAGGCATCCTTAGAAAGATGGTGAGAAACAAGACAAAGTTGTGGGATGAATTCTTGTATGGTGCCTTGTGGGCATATCGAACCACATATAGGGAAGCCACGGAGTTCACACCATTTCACTTGGTCTATGGTCAAGAGGCTTTGCAGCCTATCGAGCTCAACATTCCAACAATGCGGCTTCATGGCAAAGGTTCACAAGATGATCAAGAGGTATGGATGGATCGACTTATTACGTTAGTGGAGCTTGAGTGGAAAAGAGAAGCAGCTTACGAGTGCTACAAGAGGAAAGCCACACAAACGAAAGAAAAGCTGGACAAGAAACTGAAGGACAAAGGCATAAAGGAAGGAGAGCTTGTGCTAAGGTGTGACAATCGACTTGACAATCGTTTTGATGCCAAGTTTGAAACTAGATGGCAAGGGCCATACATAGTCAAGAAGGCTTTCAATTCAAGTTACTATCAGCTTATGGACTTGAATGGTAAAGAGCACTCCAGAAAGGTAAACAGGTATCGCTTGAAGCCCTATATGAGTCGCCTTCTACCAAAGGATCTACCAAAGATCTGTCCATAGGCCGCTGTCTCATGTAAGTATTGTTACATGAAGCATGAGTGTAACTCCAGCCAAAATTATGAGGGGCCAAACAATGAAGATCTCGTCAAGGACTCTGAAGCACTCTATTTGGAAAAGATTCTCTATGATGGTACATGAATATACCATCATCCTGGGGGAGGGCTAATGATAGCCGTTTTTCGGCTATTCAAAATTGTCATAGTGAGCTACCTCACCCTACCAAAATCACCTAAACACTATGGCTATTCTTACCTTTTCATTGTACATAGGCGTGTGTAAGTTAGGGGGCTTTTCCCATATCTTCTTAAAGCCCTAAGCTAGCTAGTCATTGGGCTAGTTGAGCCAAAAAAATAAAAATAAAAATAAAAAATATTATGGCCCATTTGTGTGTAAATATTGCATTGTATATATGGCCTAAATTTAAGGATTTTTATAATTATGTTTTTATTTTATTTAAATATTTATACTTAGGTGTGTGTTTTATTAAACCTGTGTATGCCTTCTTTCATCCTCTTACACCATAAGCATATTTTTTGCCAATGCGTACATACTCTAACCTCATATTTTTCTTTTATACAAATCACCTCCACATTTTCACCCTCACTCTCGTGAAAACAAAAATTGATTTCTACTCTCTTAGTCACATTTATTATATTATTTACTTGCATGCCTTTTCCTCTTTCACCCAAAATAATACAAAGAGGGACCATATCATATAATTCCAATATCTTTCCATATCCATAATTTCTCCATATTTTTTTATTTTTATTTTTTCTCATTATTCTAACACCATGTGCTCATTGAGCTAAAATCCATGAATAGTCCATACACTAGTCCCACCATGTATATATTGCTTTATTCACCAATAATCCTCCTCCATGCATGTGTAAAGGGCAACTTGGATACTTTGTATTATGATATGACAAAGGGAGGGCTCACTCTTGGATGCATTGTACAAATTCAACAAAGGAGGGGGCCACTAAAAGACTTTTGCAGGCATAAAAAATAGGCTTTTTGCTGAGAATTTTGGCACCCATCTCCACTCCGAATTTGGAGCGGTGGTCAAAAGAGAAACTGTGGAAAAAAAACTAAATAATCACCTCAAAAAGTTTGGTAATTGTTGGATTAACCAGCGGTGAGCTATGATTTTTTGAGTGGACCCCAGTCTGCCCACTTTTCTCACATGTAGCCCATAGTCTTCTCTCACCTCTTTCCACACTTCTACACACACACTAGTCCATGAATAGTCCATACACTAGTCCCACCATGTATATATTGCTTTATTCACCAATAATCCTCCTCCATGCATGTGTAAAGGGCAACTTGGATACTTTGTATTATGATATGACAAAGGGAGGGCTCACTCTTGGATGCATTGTACAAATTCAACAAAGGAGGGGGCCACTAAAAGACTTTTGCAGGCATAAAAAATAGGCTTTTTGCTGAGAATTTTGGCACCCATCTCCACTCCGAATTTGGAGCGGTGGTCAAAAGAGAAACTGTGGAACAAAAACTGAATAATCACCTCAAAAAGTTTGGTAATTGTTGGATTAACCAGCGGTGAGCTATGATTTTTTGAGTGGACCCCAGTCTGCCCACTTTTCTCACATGTAGCCCATAGTCTTCTCTCACCTCTTTCCACACTTCTACACACACACACACACACACATTCCTCTCAATCCCTCACTCAAACCTGCACCTTCAATGGTTTCCCTCACCTTCTTCACCATTAACCTCGCCACTTACTCCCATAGCTCTCATATGAGCTCTCCATGTACATACACCATCTCTATGCCTCTCTCTATTATCTCCAAAGTACAATTCCATCTTACCCCTTATATATATACATAAATTCAGCATGTGTACCATGCTTAACCTCTGCAAATCAAGAGATCTCATCAATGGAATTACCATTTTCATCGCGATAATCAACCTTGGCGGCGGTGGCGTAAAGAAGAGAAGATGAAGAAGAAGATCGATAGTCATTTTGAGAACCTACACAAGTAAGTCAAAAACTTTTTCAAGCTTCACCATCACAAGGATTTCCTCACTTCATTCAACCATCTTAATTCAACCATCCACCTCATTCTACCCATTGTAAATTCATCATTAACTTTCTAGTGATTACTTACACTAACCACTAACATACTAGCACAAAATAGCCATTGACCTAACCATAAAAGACAACTCACCTCAAGACATGTGCATATTAACTCTCTCTCTCTCTCTCTCTCTCTCTCTCTCTCTCTCTCTCTCTCTCTCTCTCTCTCTCCCCCCCTCTCCCTTCCTTTCCTTAAAACTCTACTTTCACCTTATCTACCATCAATAATGCTCTCTTTTGAGCCCACATCCATGACTCAAGCAGACAAAGAAGGCCCGCAAAGTTTTGATATTTAGAAAATATCATAACCTTGATTTGATAGCTTGAAAATTACGATTTCCAATAATCTTAATGAGGGGTCTCCAACCTATAAATAGGCCCCTCTCCTTCTTGTAAAATAACCTCCAAGATCTCACATAGCACCCCAACACTCTATGCGTGAGGAGAGACTTAGGTGTAGCAACCACTTTGTGAGCTTCACTCTTGGTGTGAGAGAAGCTTTCAAGCTACACATTGCAAGTGAGAGAGAGTGAGTTCAAAATCTCAAAATCACTATTGTATATGTTCCTCCATCATCAATAAGTTGAGGTTTGGTGCATCAAAGGCGTGATTGGACGTTCAAATCTTCGTCCTTCCATTTGTGCAATACGGTTTGGTGAATTCAAGGTGACTTGTGTATTTTGAGTTTTTATTGGTTGATCTTGATTTTAGAAAGTGTTTTAGTGTGTTTTTCATTGCCAATCTTGTGTCCATTGTAAGAGGGTATTGTGGTGAGAGGTCTCCCACACTCTAAGACAGTGTGTGTGTGTTTTGGCAATGTTTAGCAATCACTAAGCATTGAGTGAGTTTTGTACAAGTTCTACGATAGCATCATAACGAACCATCTCCATTTGCAAGTCATAAATAAGGTATTACGCAAGATCCATTCCTCTCTCTCTTCCCTTTTATCTAGCTCTCTCTGGTCCATTTTGTGTGTGTCTTGGTGTGAGGTTGCTCGTGTGTGTTGTGTGGTGCATCTTCTTGGTTGTGCCAAAATCTCTGTTGCGTCCTAGTTCGCTCTCTAACTAGGTGGTGCCCCTATCTTGTTTGGGTTGGGCTATGGGTTGGTTGTTGTGTTGTGCTTTTGGTTGCCCCAGCCCCAATTGAGCAACACGAGATCCTTGAGGGGTGTTTAGAGGTCGTCTCTCTTGTTGCCCGCCCCGGATCGCCTCAGTATAATTCATCAATACTTATCCTTTTGCAAATGGGAGAACTTAGGCCAGGTGTAGTACATATTCCTACAACTTTGTTGTTCCAACATGTTAATTTGACGTTCATCCTTCAAACATGCAATCATCTCGTCATCCTTTGTTGATTCTAGTTGAGACTTTATCTGACTACACACAACACATTTGGAGAACTCACTTGTTTTTGACAATGTCACATTAGCAAACTCTGTATTCCAAATCCTATTGAATGTCGTGCTAGACATTGGCTTGAGACTCATACTGTCAAGTGTTTTATTGACATCATGTAAAATGTCACTTTCTTGTACGTGTTTGGTATTGCAAGCAAAGTTTCCCTAGTACCATCTTCCATGGTTCTACTCTTATGTGGCATTCTCTCTGAGTTTTCATCAACAAAAGAGTGCATCAATTCCCTTCCCATTTCTATATGGTCTCTTCCTTTTCTCATGACACCATCATTACCATGCACTGAGCGTCTAACTCCATTCTCAAAATGTTCACGGTAACGATAAAATGAAGTTTTTGGAATGCCATGAATTTCGTACCAAGCTCTATTGAAAACCTCACTTCCATTAAAAGAAAACACATAGCATGTCTTTGTAGTTGTTTTGTTCTCATGCCATGCAGTCAACATTGTATCATACACATAGTTTGTTCTATTTTGGAGACTTTGTCCCCAAAATTCATTGCGCATAGCCATGACCTTATCTCGATTGGCATATTGACAACACCTTTTGGAACAACAATCTATGGTTGAAACAAGCTGGAAAGATGCTAGAGATGCTTGATTGGATCTCTTAGAAGCTTTCACTGACATTTTTGGCTTCCTATTTACAAAGCAATATTTCCGCTTTTTTGAAATAGGCTCTACCAAATAAGCTGATTCAATGCATATGTCTTGTAACGCATGCATAGCATGTAGATCCTCATAGCATAACAATTCTTTTCCATCCATAGTTGTCACTCACTTGATAGACCAACAAACTAGATTAATGTTGCATACACTAGCTTCTGCAGAAATAGTAGCCTCATCTGCATAGGATGTTTCGATACCAATACCAATGTTATCTTCACCTAGCTCACCAAAGTTTACAGAGTCAAACGGACACACGTACATGACAACCCCTTCAGCTACTACATGTGTTTTGCTTTCATCCCAAAGTTGAACCCTCTTATCCTTCCAAACCTCTTTGTAGCTCATTCCATTACATTGTGCATCCAATGCTCCTTCTGCTTTGTCAGCCTCATGCATAGAAGCCCCTTTGTACTACATCTCATTTATATGCTGCAACAAAGGGATGAGTGCTTTCTTTTCAAAACACAAATCAACTGACACCGATACATTGCCTTCCCGAATAAGCATTCCAGAACAATATGCACTTGGATTTATTTCAAATACAGTCCCAATGGAAACCTTTTGTGTCGCTACAAACATGCACACTCTATCACCATGATTGAAATTAGCCATTCCTGCAAGAAGATTGCAAGAATAATTGTTAAACAAACCACTTGCAGAGTATATTGATTTACGTAGTATAAAGTATAACAAGTATGTATGTGGGTGTTTCATGAGAAGCACCCTGTGGCCTGAAGGTCATAGGGTTCCCTCTATGCTACTATGTGCTCTATGCTCTATCGTCTATGCTATGTGATCTATATTGAATTTCTATGGCCCCTACACCACAAGGCACCCTCATTGTTTCCAAAAAACCCTCATTGTTTTGCTATGGCCCCAGGGCCATAGCTCTCTATGCCGGTATAAATCATATTTGCTCTATATTAGCTCCCTAAGGCCTGAAGGCCATAGGGTTGTCCTCAAGATCACCTCACGGAGTTTCATGTCAAGTATATATACATCCTATGTCCTTAGGGCCATAGGGAGTTTCATGTCAAGTATATATACATCCTATGGCACCCCATGACCCTAGGGCCATAAGATCTCCAAATGAAACATATGACAATGTATGGCCCTTGAGTTTATACATTGCAACCCCATGACCCTAGGGCCATAGGATCGACAGATGAAACATACGACAATGTATGGCCCTTGAGCTTATACATTGCAACCCCATGACCCTAGGGCTATAGGATTTCCAAATGGAACATAGGGCAACGTATGGCCCTTGAGCTTATACATTGACACCCTATGGCCCTAGGGCCACAAGACTTAAAAACATACAAAAAGACAACCTATGGCCCTAAGCCCAAGGGTGTGAGCATTGACACCCTGTGGCTCTAGGGCCACAAGACTTCAAAACATACAAAAAGACAACCTATGGACCTAAGCCCAAGGGTGTGAGCATTGACACCCTATGGCCCTAGGGCCACAAGAATTCAAAACATACAAAAAGACAACCTATGGCCACGATGTCAAAGGTGGCCAAGATATCAATGCAGCCCCATGGCCCTAGGGCCATAGGATCTCTATATGGAACATGTGGCACCCTATGGCCCTTGAGCTTATACATTGCCACCCCATGACCCTAGGGCCATAAGATTTCCAAATGGAACATAGGAAATGTATGGCCCTTGAGCTTATACATTGCCACCCTATGGCCCTAGGGCCACAAGATCTCACAGCATACAATAAGAGAACCTAAGGCCCCTAAGCTCATAGGTGTGGGTTCAAGGGTGGCCAAGATATCAATGCAGCCCCATGGCCCTAGGGCCATAGGATCTCTATATGGGACATGCGACACCCCATGACCCTAGGGCCATAGGATTTCTAAATGGAACATAGGAAATGTATGGACCTTGAGCTTATACATTGCCACCCTATGGCCCTAGGGCCACAAGATCTCACAACATACAATAAGAGAACCTAAGGCCCCTAAGCTCATGGGTGTGGGTTCAAGGGTGGCCAAGATATCAATGCAGCCCCATGGCCCTAGGGCCATAGGATCTCTATATGGGACATGTGGCACCCCATGACCCTAGGGCCATAGGATTTCCAAATGGAACATAGGCAATGTATGGCCCTTGAGCTTATACATTGCCACCCTATGGCCCTAGGGCCACAAGATCTCACAACATACAATAAGAGAACCTAAGGCCCCTAAGCTCAAGGGTGTGGGTTCAAGGGTGGCCAAGATATCAATATAGCCCCATGTCCCTAGGGCCATAGGATCTCTATATGGGACATGTGGCACCCCATGACCCTAGGGCCATAGGATTTCCAAATGGAACATAGGCAATGTATGGCCCTTGAGCTTATACATTGCCACCCCATGGCCCTAGGGCCACAAGATCTCACAACATACAATAAGAGAACCTAAGGCCCCTAAGCTCAAGGGTGTGGGTTTAAGGGTGGCCAAGATATCAATGCAGCCCCATGGCCCTAGGTCCATAGGATCTCTATATGGGACATGTGGCACCCCATGACCCTAAGGCCATAGGATTTCCAAATGGAACATAGGCAACGTATGGCCCTTGAGCTTATACATTGCCACCCCATTACCCTAGGGACATAGGATTTCCGAATGGAACATAGGCAATGTATGGCAATTGAGCTTATACATTGCCACCCCATGGCCCTAGGGTAGTAGAATCTCCATATGGGACATGTGGCACCCTATGGCCCTTGAGCTTACATATTGCCACCCCATGACCCTAGGGCCATAGGATCTCCAACTACAAAGTAGAGCAACATATGGCTCTTGAGCTTATACATTGTCGTGGACCTAGGGCCATAGGATCTCCAACTGGAACATAGGGCTATGTATTGGAGCTTATCTATTGTCGCCCCTAAACCCTAGGGCCATAGGATTTCCAAATGGAATATAGGGCAACTTATGGCTCTTGAGCTTATACATTGCCACCCTATGGCCCTAGGTCCACAAGCTTTCACATTGCCACCGTAGGGCCACAAGGATCTCACAAGATAGAAGAAGAAAACCCTAGGACATAGGATTTTCAAATGAAACCGAGTGCACGCTTTGATCCTTGACCTCCAACATTGCCGTGCTATGGTGTGAGCCCAGGGGTGGCTGAGGTGTCTTGATAACAATTTCGGCCATTCAAGGGATATCTGCAAGTGGCATAATTTTTTTTAAAAAAATTAATTTTTTGTTTAAAAAAAATTACGCTACGATAAACTTTGTCATAATGGTTTTTCAAATACACTTATTGATATTGGACAGAAAAATAACGCACAATTTTTGGGATAATTTTTTTAAAATTTAGCTATTTTTAGTGTATTTTTTACTATGCAGATTATGATTCTGAAGTCAAATTTTGCTTCATGGGTGTCGTTCCACTCGTACTACAAAGATATGGACATTGACAAAGCCTTGCACCAACTTTTTTTCTTCCATACTTTTTTTTAAGCTCTTTCAATTTCGGAGCCGACAAGCTATGTCTCATTTTCGCACAAAGCTTAGAAACTCTAGTAATCTCGACTGCAAACCCGTGAGAACAACCCCTACATTCAAAATTCAAATTTTGAATTTCTAACCTAACCTAACTAACCTTATCTCTCTCTTTCTCTCTCTACCACAATTTTTTCCGCGCTATCGCTCTCTTTTTCTCTCTCGTTTCCTGCTCGAAACCTACACAGAAACCTGCACACACAGAGCTTGTCTTTTTTTGTCTCTCTCTCCCTCTCTCCCTACGCATACAGCTCTACGCCATTGTTGCGACGCGCACACAGATCTACGCGAACCCATCGCCACAACCTTCAACAGAAGGACTGCTGTCGCGACCTCCCAAACACAGATCTATTACCATCATCGTTGCGGCCTCAACACACCTAAGTTACTGCTTGCTACTGCGGCAGCCGGTTTTCATCAAACACAGATTTACTCAGAGGTAACCTGTAGAAACCCTAATCTTTTTTCTTAATTCGGTTTTAACTGTTCTTAATCTAATTACGTTTTAGCTAAGTTGTGAATCACCTCTCTCTAGAACAATAAACAAAAATCATTAATTACATCTCTAAAACTGTAAAATTGTAGACTGTAGAACTATAAAACAGAAAAATCTCTAATTAGAGATCTAAAAATGTAATACAGAATACTCTAATTAGAGACCTAAAAATATAAAACAGAAGACACTAATTAGGGACCTAAATTTGTAAAACCAAAAACTCTTATTAGGGACCTAAATATGTAAATCAGAAAACTCCTCATAAGTGACCTAATGCTATAAAATTGTAAACTCTAACTGCAAACATCTCTAATTACAACAAAAAATTATAAACCTGCAAATGCAAAAGACAACAACTACAAAAAATGTTGAAACTATGGATACCTGTAATTGGGTTGTGGGGAGTTGGGCACACGTTGTAAGAGGACGAGTAGAGCACGTTTTTGTATGAGGATGGATTAGGGTTCAGATGCAGGAGGATGGGAAAAAAAAAGAGGCAAGAAGGTGTACACTATATGTGCTTGTAAGATTGGTGTAATATAGTTTCTTTAAATTCATTTGTAGTCACTAAAATAAAACTAGACATTGAATCTTTAGAAGGGCAGACAGGGTGTGGCTACATAGGGTTTCACCTCATACTAAAGAGTAACATATGGCCCTAAGGCACCCTATTACCATAAGTCCATAGGGTGGTCTCACATCGTACTATAAGGTGACCAATGTCCCATCTGGCCATAGGGTTCCCTATGTTCCTATTGAAGATCATATGGCCATAGGGCCATAGGATCTCCAAAACATATATATGGCACTATGGCCATAGGATCACATGGTGCTCTATGTCCGATCTAGAGACCTTGTGGCCCAAGGGCCTTAGGGTGGCAATGTACAATCTCAAGGGCCATAGGGTTCCCTATGTTCCTTTTGGAGATAGGGTGGCACTAGGGCCATAGAATCTCCAAAAGCAACATAAAGAACCTAGGGCCATAGGATCAAAGGGTGACCTATTGGAGACCTTGTGGCCCAAGGGCCATAGTGTGAGAATGTACAATCTCAAGGGCCATAGGGTTCCCTATGCTCCTTTTGGAGATCCTATGGTCCTCGAGCCATAGGATCTCCAAAATGAACATATGGCCCTACGGACATAGGATCACAGGGTTCCCTATGTTCCTTTTGGAGATCCTATGGTCCTCGGGTCATAGGATCTCCAAAAGGAACACAGGGCCCTACGGACATAGGATCACAGGGTTCCCTATGTCCCATCAAGATACAGTGTGGCTCAAGGGACATAGGATGGCAATGTACAATCTCAAGGGCCATATGGTTCCCTCTATGTTACTTCTGAAGATCCTATGGCCCTAGTGCCATAAAATCTCCAAAAGGAACATAAGGAACCTATGGCCATAGGATCAAAAGGTGCCCTATGTTCCATCTTGAGACCTTGTGGCCCAAGGGCCATAGGGTTCCATATGTTATTTTTGGAGATCCTATGGGCCTATATCCATAGGATCACAGGGTGCCCTACGTCCCATCTAGAGACGTTGTGGCCCAAGGGCCATAGGGTGACAACCTACAATCTGAAGGGCCATAGAATTCCCTATGTTCCCTAGGGTCACAAGGTGCCCTACGTTCCATCTGAAGACCCTATGGCCCAAGTGCCATAGGGTGGCAATGTACAATCGCAAGGGCCATATGATTCCCTATGTTCCTTTTGGAGATCCTATGGCCCTAGAGCCCTAGGTGCATGGGGCTGCCATGGTGCCCGTTAATATGCATTATGGTGTACCCTATGTACGTAGGCCACCCTCGGGCCCTTGGATGCCCTCTTTCCCATCTAAAGACCTTGTGGTCCAAGGGCCATAGGGTGACAATCTACAATCTCAAGGGCCATAGGATTCCCTATGTTCCCTAGGGTCACAAGGTGCCCTACTTTCCATGTGAAACAATGAGAGACCTTGTGGCCTTTGGGCCATATGATCTCTATGTAGAGCATAGAGCAAAGAGCATAGAGAGCTTCTTACTACCATAGAGGGAACCCTATGGCCTTCAGGCCACAGGGTGTCAATATAGAGATAACAGAGATTCTTAGTAGCATAGAGGGGACCCTATGGCTTTCAGCCCACAAGGTTTCCTCAATATAGCTGAGAAAATAGTGTTTTTTACTGGCATAGAGAGCACCCTATGGACCTGGGTCCATAGGTTGCCAAAAAACTGTCATGAATGGTTTCTTTAAGATGTGTAGAGCATAGAGAGGTTCTTACAAGAATACAGGGGACTCTATGGCTTGAAGGCTACAGGCTCCCAATATGGAGCATAGATCGGTTCTTACTAGCATAGAGAGACCAAATAGTGCTTTATACATGGGGCCTTAAGGTGTCAAAACAATGAGGGTTTTTTCAAAACAATGAGGGCACCTTGTGGCCTTGGGGCCATAGAATGTCAATTTAGAGCATAGAGCATAGATCCTAGAGCATAGAGAGCTTCTTGCTACCATAGAGGAAACCCTATGGCCTTCAAGCCAGAGGGTCTCAATATGAGAAAACAGAGGTTCTAGCATAGAGGGGACCCTATGGCCTTCAACCCACAAGGTCTCATCAATATAGAGCAATAGTGTTTTTTACTCGCATATAGAGCACCCTATGGCCCTGGGTCCATAGGTTGCCAAAAAAAACCTCATGAATGGTCTCTTTAAAACATACAAGGCACCTTGTTCCCTTAGGGTCATAAGATGTGTAGAGCATAGAGAGGTTCTTACTAGCATACATAGAACCCTATGGCCTGAACGCCATAGGGTCCCAATATAGATCATAGATCGGTTCTTGCTAGCATAGAGAGACCAAATAGTGCTTTATACTTGGGAGCATAATGTGCCAAAACAATGAGGGTTTTTACAAAACTATGAGGGCACCTTGTGGCCTTGGGGCCATAGGATGTCAATATAGAGCATAGAGCATAGAGAGCTTCTTACTATCACAGAGGGAACCCTATGGCCTTCAGGCCATAGGGCGTCAACATAGAGAAAACAGAGGTTCTTACTGGCATAGAGGGACCCTGTGGCCTTTATCCCACAAGGTCTCCTCAATGGCATAGAGAGTATCCTATGGCCGTGGGTCCATGGGTTGCCAAAAAATCCTCATAAAGGGTTTCTTCAAAACATATAGGATGTGTATAACATAGAGAGTTACTTACTATCATAGGGGGGACCCTATGGCCTTCAGGCCATAGGGTGCCAATATAGAGCATAGATCGTTTCTTACTAACATAGAGAGACCAAATAGTGCTTTATACATGGAGCCATAAGATGTCAATATAGAGCATAGAGCATAGAGCATAGAGCATAGAGAGATTCTTACTAGCACACAAGGAACCCTATGGCCTTCAGGCCACAGGGTGTCAACATAGAGAAACCAGAGGTTCTCACTAGCATAGAGGGGAACCTATGGCCTTCAGCCCACAAAGTCTCCAGGATATAGAGCAAATAATGTTTTTACTAGCATAGAGAGCACCCTATGGCCCTGGGTCCATAGGTTGCCAAAAAACCATCATGAAGGGTTTCTTCAAAACATAGAGGGCGTGCCCTTGGGGTCATCGTATGTGTAGAGCATAGAGAGGTTCTTACCAACATACAGGGGATCCTATGACATGAATAAAGAGAATATAGAGAATAGATCGGTTCTTACTAGCATAGAGCGGACCCTATGGTCTTCAGGCCAAAGGGTGCCACTATAGAACAAAGATCAGTTCTTACTAGCATAGAGAGACCAAATAGTGCTTTATACATGGGGCCATAGGGTACCAAAACAATGAGGGTTGTTCAATGGCATAGAGAGCACCCTATGGCCCTGGGTCCATAGGTTTCCAAAAAACCCTCCTGAAGGGTTTCTTCAAAACATAGAGGGAAACTTGTGGTCTTGGGGTCATCGGATGTGTAGAGCATAGAGAGGTTCTTGCTAGAATACAGGGGACCCTATGGCCTGAAGGCCATAGGGTGCCAATATAGAGCATAGATTGGTTCTTACTAGCAAAGATGGGACCCTATGGCCTTCAGGCCAAAGGGTGCCAATATAGAGCATGGAGAGACTCTTACTAGAATATAGGGGACCATATGGATTTCAAGTCACATGGTGCCAATATAGAGAAAATAGTGTTTTTACTAGAATAAAGAACATCTTGACCTAGGGGGGTTGGTTGTCAAAAATCCATCATAGAAGGGTTCCTATGGCCTTCATCCCACAAGGTCTTCTCAATATAGAGCGAATAGTATTTTTCATTGGCATACAAAGCACCCTTGGGGCCCTTGAGGCCAACCCTATGGTCTTCAGGCCTTAGGGAGCTAATATAGAGCATGGTGCTTTATATCGGCATAGAGAGCTATGGCCCTAGGGCCATAGCAAAACAATGAGGTGTTTTTGGAAACGATGAGGGTACCTTGTGGTCTTGGGGCCATAGGAAGTCAATATAGATCATAGAGCATAGACGATAGAGCATAGAGCACAAAGAGATTCTTAGTAGCATAGAGGGAACCCTATGACCTTCATGCCACAGGGTGCCATTATAGAATAAACAGAGGTTCTTACTAGCATAGACGGGACCCTATGGACTTCATCCCACAAGGTCTCCTCAATATAGAGCAAATAGTGGTTTTTACTTGCATGGAGAGCACCACATTAGGAAAAATATGAACCCTCTAGGGGCCCTTTGGGATTAAGGTTAATTAGAGGCCAGCCAATGAGAAGAGGGTGGTGGACACACTCTATGCCCTCAAAAATGTAGGGGGACAAATTAGTCTTACACTTCTTAAATGGGCTCTTACCTAGTGAGAAGGTGGGGTGGGGGGGGGGGGGGGGGGGGGGGGGGGGGGGGGTGGGTGGGCCATATGGAACCTCCAACTTCCCTCCTTTTTTATCCAGTTTTGAAAAAATCCCAAAAATTTGAAATTTTTCAAAAATTTCAAAACTCAAATTTCATCTTCTGAAAACCCCCCTAAAACTATTTTATGGTCAAAAAAGCATTTTTTGATCTCAAAAAGTCAAAACGTGCATCCAAAAACCCTAAAATTCATTTTTTTTTTAACTTTTAAAAAATCTTTTTTTGCTATCCAGAGCTCCCCCAAAAGTAGTTATTAGGCAAAAAGTGATTTTCTACCCCTTTTCCAACCCCTCCTTGGTTGCAACCATCACACTCATCCTCTACTCCAACACTCTCTCTCTCTACACCATCTCCATTGCTGCAGCAAGGAAGCTCCTCTCTCCTCCCCTACCACCTTCCATTGCCACACCAAGTAAGGGTTATCCACCTTCTCCTCCCAGTGCCACACCAAGCAAGGGTTGTCCACCTTCTCCTCCCATTTCCATAAGGGTTAACCACTTTCTCATATCACTTTATCCCACCTACATTGTAGCAACAAGCAAGGTTCTCCTCCTCCTCCTAGTTTGCTTTTCTCAACCATGGCCAACTCTACTTTGCAAAGGCGGCCAAAGGATGAGGTCACAACACTTGCATGCCACAACACTAGAGGTGTAGATGATGAGTGGGTGCCAAAGAGTTCACCAAAGGTGCTTGGGTATACATGCAACCATCTGATGTTGGCCCTCATCGTGTGTGGAATCGTGCAAACTTGGATCTTCATTGGAAAGGAAAGCTCCTTGGCTTCAAGAACCGCAAAGACAAGGGGATTGTAGCCATTGTGCAACATGTTTTCTCAATGTCAACCATGCACTTGCAACAACCACCTCGATTTCCAACACATTGTAAGTACATGTTTTGAGAATACAAAGCTAGGTGTGAAATCACAGTGTAATGTTATTATGGATTCATACTTAACATTTGTCATGCATTTATAGTCATATTTCCATCCACGTTGGTGGAGGAGCAGACACTACATAGTCTCTCCGGCACATTCAATGCTATACATGCGGATATTGGAGCAATAATGTTCCCACATCTTTGCCAAACCAAACTGGTTCAAAGAAGGATTTTCTTCTATTCTCACTCCTATATTGTCTCTACTTCTACACAAGCATTTGGAACGCTTGAACCCATCAAAGTAACTTCCTTATTAATTATGGAGTGGTCGGTCCCAGATTTATGGTCGGTAGCATCTTTCAAGCAAAAGATGATAATGGATGTCCAAAACTCTTTGAAATACTCTAAAGATTCTAGGTCTGTGGGCTTGAGTTGGTGTTTGCCTATTCATTGTTTTGTGCACATTTTTAAAGAGTTTGGATTTGTGGAGACTACCACAATGCTTGTATGCAAAGATGCGCATTACGAGGAATTAGGAAGGCTTTGAGAAGAGGACTGGGGTTTTGTGGAGGGCATGCACAACGGGGACCGGTACCGTTGTAAGACTGGAGCTTCAGGTATTGGAATGCGCTATTTGAAATCCCGCACCTCCATGTACATACGATTTCACTATGATCGTTGGATGTGCAAGCTTGGAGTGTGGACTCCCTTACAGAGTGTAGATGGAGCTATTGCAAACTTTGACATTGCAGTGAAGATGCCCAACGATGCTTTGGAGGCAGCCCAAGTGAACAAGCATTGGACTCTCAGTAATGTTCGAGAACATTTGGTTATTATGGGTTTTGAGGCCCTTCAACAAGCACAATTTCATTTACAAGGTCACGAGGTGAGAATCCTTCCACCACATTTTCAATACATCATGGTTTGTCGATCATTAGATGCTTATTGTAATGAATGTCCGCAGATTGGGAAGAGAATGGAAGACAAATTGAAGGTCGAGGAGGACTGGGGGATAGATGGAACTATGCTATCGATCTTATAACTTTGTAACTCTTGCAATTCTCATATTGATCCCCGTTGTAATCAACATGATTTGCTTCGGCAAATCATGCTTTTGAATATAATTTTTTGCATTGGGATGAGAAATAATTTTTTGGTGAAAGTGCCTTTTTTTTATGTCTTAAAAAAAGGGTCCATTATAAAAGGGGGGCCACCTAACTCATTCACTATTTTCACTTTTGAAACTCTTGAGCTCCTCCAATCTCTATCCACACCCCAGGCTAGACATGGATGTTGCCACAGTCTCTGCATCTGCACCCACATCCACCCCTTTGTCACGCTTCATCCTCTTCCTCGAGGACACCAAATACAAAGGGAAGTTGGACCTCCACACCTTTTTTACTCGTCTCCCTGACCTTGACGCCATAGTTGCCCTTCACATGGATGCATTTGAGGATATTTCTGCGTTCATGGAGGAGCACATCATAAAATATTCTGTATCTATCCCCCCACATGCAGGGATCTGGGTGCCTTGCGATCTTTTGCGCTATATACACAAAGGTGATCGCCCATTCTCCAAGCGGTTGCAACGATTCCAAGAAATTGCAACCGATGCAGGCCATTACTTGGACGAGCAAGCCCCTGGAGTGTCAGCGCTCAAGAAGCGCAAGTTGGGGGTGGAGTACCTTTCTCGGCTCCCAACATTTATCTTCTTGGTGAGCGAGGAACCTGATTTGGAGGAGCTCCGCTTACCACACCTTCAAGTTGGGTCCTTTATCAAGGAGCAGCAGGTTATCCCCATGAACCCTGTAGCGAAAGGAAAAGCACACCGGCTCGAGTACCCTAGGGGTCTTGAGGAAGTGGTTGAGAAATCCATAGTTGCGGCTGACCCTAGTGACACTCCAGTGCCACTACCACTGACGGATGTGGCAATCCCAGAGGTAGAAATCAGCCGCTTCTCCTCAGTGTTAGTGGATGAGGAGGAGTATGTGTTCCTGCATGATTTGGAAAAAGCATTTGGCCTGCGCATGGATGATTGCTTGAGTGTGCTATGTAACAACAGCAAATGTCCCTTAGACAATACGCCAGATGCCCTAGAAAGCAAGATCTTGCCAGATGGGCACTCTGTTGCTGACACTATTGCAGTTGTATGTGTGGAGGTCCTGGCAGCAGAGCAGTTGCACGTGGCTGATGAAGATTTCCAAGCCACGCAAGCCAAGGTTGAGGCTGCTAGGATGCCTATGCCATTATGCGACCTCCCATCTAATGATCCAAAGCTTGTATCTGTGGTGCATGGGAGCATTGACTTGGATGCAAAGGGAAACAGGGAGGAGGACGACAAGGAGCAGGAGGTAAACTGTATCCTAATTTTCATGTTACTATTTTATCCTTCATTGTCTTTTTTCTCAACCTTCATCGGTTTATGACAGGATGTTGTGGAGGTTGATGATTTTGCTGCAAGGACGGGTGGCAAGCGGAGAGGCTTTCGACCTCAAGCTTCCCTTTCGCATTACCTAGGACAACTCCCCCATGTCAATGTGGCCATTATCTATAATGAATTTACTCCCCAAGCCCATTTTATGACTTGGTCGTTAAAAGCTTTGAGCAAGTTTTTGTGTCTGAGCACCATTGCTCAAACTGCGCATCAAGTGTTCCTAGTGCGTAGATCCCTTGTATGCACAGCGTTTGGCACTGGCTTTCATGGTAAAGTGCTTGCCCAAATAGGGATACATGCTTCCAATGGCTCAACTGACCCAAATGCCATAGCGCAGTCCCTCTTGACTGGGGCGTTGCCTTACGCGCAAAATAGGCGCCAGGAAATGGTCAAAAAGATTATGAACTCCTTAGATACATGATGTAAAATCACCGTGCTGGAAGGAATAAAAAATATTTGAAATTGTCTCTCTATATTGCAAATTCTTTTGAATCTGATTTGTCAATCTTGAAAATTGTTTCAATTGGTGATATGAATTGTTTTTTGATTGGTGACTTTGTTATTTCAAGTTCTGTATGTAATTGCAGTCAATTTCAATATATTTGTGCTTTTTAAGTACCCTAGGGGGTAGATTAGCCTATAAGGGGCAAAAAAATGCTTGGCCACAAAGGCGCGCAAATGGCCCATCCATCAGTTTTGGATGGGCCATTTGTGCCTCCTTGTGGCCAGGCATTTTTTTGCCCCGTATAAGCCAATCTACCCCCTAGGGTACTTAAAAAGCACAAATATACTGCAACGGATTGGTTTTGCATCATTCATTTAAATGCACCCTTTTTATGGCAATTCCAGCATATGTTCAGACTCAAGGACACTAGAAAAGCTGAAATCAATTATGAAATGAATTTTCCAGCACACTATCACCTGCTTTAGCTCTACCTAGTACACCCCTCCACCAAAAAGTCCTATTGCATTGGACATTTGAAAAATCCAAATTAATGTTGCATAGACACTTGGTTTCACAATATGTTATTTGTTTTGATATCCTATAAGGAATTCAAAGCTTGAAATGACCAAAAAAAGGTGTCCACAAGGATCCATGTAAAATATTGATGCAAAACCAATAGGTTTTAGTAAATTTGTGCATTTTAAGTACCCTTGGGGGTAGATAAGCCAAAAAGGGGTAGAAAAAGGCCTGGCCACAAGGGCGCGCAAATGGCCCATCCATCAGTTTTGGATGGGCCACTTGCGCGCCCTTGTGGGCAGGCATTTTTTTGCCCCTTATAAGCCAATCTACCCCCTAGGGTACTTAAAAAGCACAAATATACTGCAATGGATTGGTTTTGCATCATTCATTTAAATGCACCCTTTTTATGGCAATTCCAGCATATGTTCAGACTCAAGGACACTAGAAAAGCTTAAATCAATTATGAAATGAATTTTCTAGCACACTATCACCTGCTTTAGCTCTACCTAGTACACCCCTCCACCAAAAAGTCCAATTACATTGGACATTTGAAAAATCCAAATTAATGTTGCATAGACACTTGGTATCACAATATGTTATTTGTTTTGATATCCTATAAGGAATTCAAAGCTTGAAATGACCAAAAAAAGGTGTCCACAAGGATCCATATAAAATATTGATGCAAAACCAATAGGTTTTAGTAAATTTGTGCATTTTAAGTACCCTTGGGGGTAGATAAGCTTAAAAGGGGCAGAAAAAGACCTGGCCACAAGGACGCGCAAATGGCCCATCCATCAGTTTTGGATGGGCCATTTGCGCGCCCTTGTGGCCAGGCTTTTTTTGGCCCCTTATAGACTTATCTACCCCCAAGGGTACTTAAAATGCACAAATTTACTGAAATTGACTATAATTACATACTGAACTTGAAATTACAAAGATAGTAGACACAACTGTTGATCATATTGTCATTGGAAAGTCAAGTCATTACAAAGATAAGGGTGTGAAATACAAAAAGAGGGGTAACTTCGGCTAATGCTCGAAGTCTTGTCGCAATCGACGTGCAAGCTGCATATCTTTTGGCTGTATTGTCACTCGCTTTGCATGAATGGCGCATAGGTTGGTATCTTCCAACACCGAAATGATGTGGGCCTCTGCAAATTCTTGAATAGACTCTAGCACTATTGCTTGCATTCTATACTGATTTCCATAGCTTTGAAGCACATCCTTCATAGTGCGAGCAAAGGGGGCGTGTCGAATCAAGAGCTCCGTCGTCTTCTGGTAGTGGCGGATTTCTGCAAATGCCCTTGCTATTTTTCGGCGCCGCTGCGGTTGTCTTGGGGGCACTTGCACATTTGCTGGCAGGCGGTGTTTAGGCTTCTTGAAAAACTTAGACTTGCGCCTATTTACATGCTTAGGGGCTGGTTCTGCAGCCTCTTCTGATTCTTCTTCTTCCCTTGGTTGCCGATCTTGTCGTGTGGGGAGAGCTCCCTGGCCTTGAGGCAATGTCTTCCCCCCAACGGCCACCCGGTGTGTGCGCGGTATTTTTTCTCGCAGCCATGGTGGCTCACTCTCTGATTCGGTGTCTGTATGGACTACTCGAGTCCTGGATGGTCCTACTTGTGATTGGGGGCGCTACTGCTGCTCCCTATCGGACTCTGATGTTTGCTGGCCCTCTGCTTCTCTCCAGCGCTGGGCACGTTGCTTCATTCTCGTTCTAGGTGTTATATATTGAGGATGTGGAGATTCAACAGTCGTTGATGACTCTCGTGCCCTACCACCATGCCCACTACCAGAAGAGTTCCTGGAACGGCCAGGTGTTCGTGATCGTTTTGTTGTGCCTTTAGGCCATGACGGCTTCTCACATCCTTGGAGGGTGTTTTTGTTGGCAGGCGGATGCTCTTTCGCGGTTTGTTTGGTGCGCGCCATTTCGTTGGTAAGAGCTCACCTGTTCTTAAGAATGAGTGATTTATGAGAGCATGCAATATTTATAAGGGTCCATTTAAAAAGGGCCTTGTTCACACTAATTTTTTTAAAAGAAGTATTATTTTTTAAATAAACATGTCGCTAAGAGTTGGACCCTGCGTTCATGTTTAGTGACTCGCGCAGTATCCACTTTGATCCTTGTCGCTTTCTGCATCGCCGCCATGCAGCATGCTTGGTGGGACCTTGCGAAATTTGCCACTTGTTGCTATGCTCTTGACGACTCCATTTGCGCACTTCAATAGAAATCTTGGATTGTCGCGCACGCTCCATTGTGAGCTTATGAGCAAATGTTGTGTGAAAAAACCAGTTGAATATCTCCTGCAAATAATTGGAATGCACCATTCCACCACCATGTCGAGTATTTTTGAAGTACACTCCCCTTGCTCGATAATGGGACTTCTCCATGCCTTGAGTGCTAAAATTTCAAGCGATCCATACTTGTGCATAAAAAATGCACCATGCGCAAACAAGATATGTTGTTCACATGAGTAAACGATCCACATTATTAAATTAAAACAATCCCTTGTAATGAATACACCATGAATGACTTACCATGTAATGTGTGATGTTATTTTCACCCCAAGAAAGGGTGAAGACCTTGGTAAAATCCGCTAAAGCTTCTTGAAATGATTGACGTTGTTCTTTTGTTGTGCTGTTAAGGCCCATCAGCTAGACCATTTTATCAAAATGGGCCCAAACTTGCTTGCACTTGTTTCCAAGCTCGCCATTTGAATCATTGTCATTAGTATCTTTGCATAGCTCCTTCCAAAGCTCCCAAAGGTTACCTGCCTGCTGGTTTGGAGCTGTTTTGAGCATCATATCGACTTGGCTTTCCTTGGGAAACTCTCTTCAAAAAGTGTCTAGCTTTCTGTCCACTCATTGACACTTGTTGAGAAATTTCATGGGCCTCCCCTGTGTTCTTTGCAGCAACTATAGACACATTTCCACCGTGACAGCCAATGGAATTCAAGAGTACCTCCACTCTTTCGATCGCTTCTTTGGACTTTTCCAACGGTTTCATTGTGAAAGCATAGTCAATGTGGAGCTCCAATAGCCTATCAAAAATGCGCATGAATGCGTGTAATGTACAAAAATGTACATTCGATAGAGGAAATCGAAAGATTGGATTCCAAGCGTGGTCCTTTTGATCACGGTCTGGGGCATTGAGCATGGGACATCTCAGAATAGACGCTTCCCATTCTCTACCTTCATCTCCGACATCACGACAATCTAACCCTTGTTCTCCATGCCCTTGCCATGGAAGCATGTAACCGGCCTTTGCAGTGCTCTTATGTGATTTTTGTCCATTAGGTTTGTACCCTCGAGTGAAAAATGGACAAGGCATGAGAGAAGAAGCCCCTTGTTTGCATCAAAGCAAACACTTTATGGTCTTCAAATCCCCACCTAAGTGCCACTCCACATCATAACTACCAAAGCCCTCAATCTCCAACTTCTGACCTTCAATTTGGGAGTGTATTACTTCTGTGATCCATAGAGTTCTCTCAAAAATCCATGAAAGTACTCCATTGGTCTCTTTGGGCACCTCAATAGCACCCAACCACCAAAAGTCTTTCTCTGATTGCACGCTAAAAGATAGGGTGGGATATGGCTCGACTGAATCCCTTTGCTTGGTTTGCAGAAGGGCCTCGTTCATTAGAGTGACACTTAGCCTCTCTAACCTTCGGCCTTTCACTATTTGACACTCATCGAGTTTCAGCACAAAAGCGACTTTTGTGCCAAGCACTACAAAATAAATAGTGCTAAGACCTTAAACTTCAGCGTCCATGATAAGAATAATACCAAAGAAAAAGTAAAGTGTGTCACCTTCTTCAGGTAACTCGTAAAATCTAAGCATGGCTTTTTGAAGCCTTCTAAGATCCACGAAAATATTGTTCCACATTGTGTAAGGAAAGCCCTTCTCCGAAGGTCTTATGGATTGTTTCTTACCTTTTCCCCTTGTCTTTGTTGCGCACGAATCATAAAGGGAACTTGGCATTGTGTCCTCAATGTGTAGGTATGTCCCAATGCGGGAGAACACATCTTCGTTTGTGGCCTTCTTTGCGAGCTTGACCTTGTGAGGAACGAGAAATAGGTTTTCCACAATGCCATGTTCTTTGAGGGCATCCTTTAGGAGTTGAAAAATAGCCTTATAGGCTTTGGTGTTGATTCCAGCCTCATCACAAGCTTGTTGAACATCATCATCACTAGCCACATTTCTTAATTTACGCATAAGGTCCTTGGTGACTACATCCTTAATGTGCTTACCTCCAGGTGATTGTAAGATAGAAATCACGTCCTCAGTATTGAGACAACTAGTGAGAAGGTTGACTCGATTATCTTGGCTTGTTCCACCGCATGCCTCCTCGATGAAGTTTCTGGCAACAAATAAACATAAATGTTAGAAAATAGTGTGAAGTAAGAATGCATCATGCAAGTAAAGACCAAATCACCTTGTGGCTGTAACTCGTCGTTTGCGTGCTCCTCCGGAATGTGCAAGAGTTTCAATGGATGAATACGGGCGTTTGCGTTTCCTTGCACCAAGGGGTGTTTCTTTCAAGTATGTGATGGTGTTGGTAAGCTTTTGGATGTGGGACTCCTTTTCTTGCATTTGTTGTTCAAGACTTTTAACTACCCTCTCCGAAGAGGCAACACTCTCTTGTAATGCCGTCGTCTTGAGGTGAAGAGCTTGACATTCGTGCATCCACATATGCAAAGAAGCACCTGCACCCATACATAGCCGCTTGCAATAGCCTAACAAGCCTGCTTCTCCCCTCCCAAGAAATTGAAGAAATGTGGAAAGGCTATTAAACGGTGGATGGAAGCGGCTTATAGGATCGTAAGGGTACAAATGGCCATCCACCCAAATGTCAACATTGGTCTCACAAGCGGTGCGACGTTCCTGTGATGACCTTTGATCACCCTCACTAGTGGTCTTCGGTGCAAATTCCGTGGGTAAGCGAATATGTATGCTTTTGGTGTGCGGAGTACGTGGTGGTGGAAGAAAACCATTTGTGATTTTCGTGAGCACCATGGAAGCTGTTGTGTGAGGAAGCAAATGATGAAAAGATAGAGGGGGAAGGGTAGAGAGGCCGAGCAGGATGGGAGGAGAGAAGGAGGGAGGGGGGGGAGGGAGAGATTGGGGAGAAGGAGGAAGGTAGGGGCAGAGAGGGAGAGGAGAGGGAGAGGGAGAGAGGAGGGAGGAGGGAGGAGGAGGAGAGAACAAAATGTTTATTACTTTTTGGGGGAAAAGATTTTTGAAAAAATGGACTTTCTAAGCTTCTGGGTTAAAAAATGGGTCAAAAAATGATTTTTGGATATGTATATATGTTGGGAGGGAGTTTTAAGTAAAAAACAAATATAAATGAATTTTTTTTTAAAAAGTCAAATTTTGACTCTTTTTGACCCACGCAATTGCTGATGTGGACACACCCCTATGCTTCCTTCACTTTAAAAAAAGCTAGAGAGAGAAAGCAACCCTTTAGGTCCACATCCTACATTTGTCTAAAAAAAAGGATAGAAAAGCCTACTCAAAACTACCTTGTTCAATGCCCTTGCCCCCTAAACCCCACACAACATTAGCCTTGATCCCTAAAAATTAGGATTCCTTACAAGGCCCATGCAAGGTTCATATTTCTCCTAATGCATATGGTCCTAGGGTCATAGGTTACCAGAAAACTCTCATGAAGTGTTTCTTTAAAACATTGTGGCCACCTTGTGGCCTTGAGGCCATAGGATGCCAATGTAAAGCATAGAGAGGTTCTTACTAGCATGCAGGGGACCCTATGGCCTTCAGGCCACATATTGCCATATGGTGTTGGTGTAGAGGCTCTAAAGGGGTATTTAGGCCATTCAAGGGATACTTCTTTGAGGGTCCTCTAATGTCATAAGGGAACATATAATCACACTACCATAGAGTGGCCTAGGTACAGTTGTAGAACCATTTTGTTGGCACCCTTTGGACATAGGACCACATGGTTTAACATAGAGGTGACTCTATGGCCATAGGTACATATGGATGTAATAATATCCATCTTGTCTAAATATATGTCATTCTTTTTACAGAAAATGTCTCAGAAGAGAAAGTCAAAGTCAGTTGATGCAACAGGCTCAACACCAAGTTCTTGGTATCTAGATTTTCACTTACCAAATGGTGGAAGTGATGAGAAATTCCACTTGTTCTTTCAAGATAAAGAGAAATTTCCCTTCAAGGACTGTGGTATTGTGAAGGAGATAAAGAAAGATTGTTCAGATCTTGAAATGTCTCCATGCCTTGGAGTAAGACTACTCAATGGTGACTCCTACATGTTGGAGCCTGTGGCCTTTGCTCAAAAATTGGTGAAGGTTGATTATGAAGGAGTGATAATGACAAAAGCAGGGTGGGTGGAGCTTCAAGACGACACTCCAAGTGAGAACTTTATAGACTTATATATTGAGGGCTTTAAGAAAGTCAATCAATATTTAGGTAAATTGAGCAGCACAAAGAAGAATAAGAAGTGAAAGAATGAAGACACAGGTACAGCAACTCAATCTAAGACGCTCAAGGAGAGTCAGACTCCCTCACTTGGAGAAAATAGTGGAAATGTGGTCGAAGAAAATCTTTCAGTTATACCCTTACAGACTCAAGAAGCAGGAGATTCTAGTGGACTTGCAACCCTAATAGTTGGAACCCCCTAAGTGGAAGTGGTTGTGGACTTAGCATCCTTAGCTGTGTTGGCTCTATTATACAGCCCAAAGAAAAAGATCTTGATAAAGAAGTTGCCAAAACTTCTAAGAGTGGGCTAGATGGATACGTCCGAATTGACCACTATTTTAAATTTGGTGTATAGTCTACCCAATTGATCCCAGTTCAGCAATGCAACCTTGCACCAGAAGGCTATAGATGCATACCATTGTCAGATGTATATGTGAAATATCTCTTGAAGCAATTTGCAGGGCACTCTAGGCCAGTCTCCAGTGCAACAGACTTGATGCCGTATAACCCAATTACAAAAATGCCTTTACAAACATCTGAAGTGCATAGAGACAAGCTATCAACATACCACTACTGGATTCTAGCTGGTCAGCATTCCATCATAGAGGCTAGATCTTTTTTGCGTAACAACAGCACTAAGTATGCTTTGAGAAAAGAGTTCTACAAGTTTCGAACTGCAAGGATAGTGGTAGACACTCCGAAAGAGGTTGTTGTTCGAATTTCCAGAATGGAGAACATGGAGAGAATAATAGCAATGAAACACTAGCCTTATGTGGAGGTCTTGAAGCATGGCCGTACTTAATGGCTTGCATATTCTAAACCAGCAAAACCCAAGGCAGGTGTTCCTGTCGGTCATCCAAGTCGAGCAGGTTGGGATGTAAGTTCCACTTCCCTATTCTTGTTTTTGTTACAAATATGTCTTGAAATAAAGTTAATTTTCCTTTCTTTATTTTGAAAGCCTTTGTGAATGTGGCGAACATCGTGTTCAACCATAAATCATTTGCCAACAAAGAAGCACACATGGTCATGTACGATGATGAAACCTATGATCAATGGATACACATCTTGGAGAAGCATCAGACATCAACTTCTTGTGGGCGACAACCAAGCATAACAACCTTTAGATGCCTAGCTGTTTTAGAAGATAATGATGTCAAGCTACTACAACAAGAGCTGGCAGATGAGAAGATTTGCTTAGTGAAGCAACCACGTCAACAAGCGGGCATGCTCGACCTCACTGCACGTGCAACGGTCTTAAATAAGACCAAGGTTTTTGAGCCCCAAATGTTGATGGAATTTAAAGAGATGGATCCATCAGCAATAGCAATTACTTCATGGGATAAATGTAAGTCTCATTATAACATTACAGATGAGATTTACAAATCTCTCTTCACGAGTTGTACGCAATGGCTAAATCTCCTACTACAAAAAGGAAAGGAGAAAGAGCCAATTCTTGAGATCACTAGGGGATATGTGCAGTGGATCATTCCACAAAATAATTGCACTTCGAGTTTGCAATTCATTTTACCATGGACAATCAAGTGTGTTGGAAAGAATTTGGAAGGCATTGAGTTTCTCTGTAGTGAGAATAGCTCTAAAATTCGTGTTGGTGTTTGCATCATAGACACAACACACAAAAGTCTTACATCTAGTGGTTGGAGTGCTGCCCAATTTGGTAAAGTAATTGATGGAGTATGTGGGGTAGCACATCAACCATCAGAGTTTTTAATTTCTGGCTTAGTCAAGTATCAGCATGGTGCTTCCCTAGAGAAGGCAATTTCTGAAAAAGCTAAATGGTATGAAATGCACGTTCTACCTTTGAGCTCCTTAATGGGATCAGAGACCATCCAAACATGTGCTCTTTGCGAAGTAGTTTTTGGGGTTTGGGCATTTTTTGGTCAAGGAGAGCAGTACACCAACTACTCTAGTGTTAAAGAGTCATTGTTGGAGCCAATGCATACTCTCTGCATCAATGACGACGAGTATGATGCTGTGACCACGGCCAAATCCTTTTTTGTACGTCCTGAAATCAAATGCATCTGTCTCAAAGAAGATGATCAAGTGATAGACATCTTCTCAATAGGAGGCTATGGAACTAAAGAGGCACTACAACAACAGAGAAAGGTGATATCAGTTGCATGTAGTAGTGATCAAATGACGCAATTGGAATCTCTTTTCCATTCCATAGTGGAAGAAGACCTTGATCTTAGAAGGTGGGCAGGTGTGGATAACACAAAGAAAGTCAATGCCAAGGATTCAGAGGAAGAAGAGATTGAAGAACCATTGGATGCAAGCACTAAGGCCATTCTAGAAAGTCTATAGGAAACAAGTTAAGCTAGCCACCCATGATATTACATTACTGATATTTAGATTATTATTTTTGTCATTTTATTTTATTTGTCCCATCTCAAATCTGCCCATGATGTTAAAAACATTGATGTTTGGCTTGTTAAGGATATCAAGTTCAATGATCTATCTCATGGTCTGATCAACAAATTGTTGCAATTGGAGTGTCGTCGTCACACTTTTGCTCTAAACGCATGTAAAATTGGTAAGCATATCTTAGCTGCTTCTCATATTTTGTGCTCATTGGGTTGCTTGTTTGTTGAGAAAGTTTTTTTTGCACCATGGTGTCTATTTTCTTGGCTTCTCTCCTTATGTTGTGTGTAAGTAAGTCTTGGGGCTACATAGATGGAGAAGAGCTCTCTATGCATGCCGCCTTATGTGTGTAAGTAGTCTCTTCTTTTGGGAAAGGAAAGGAGTTGTCAAGTATTTGTGCATTATGGTGTTTTGAGTTTTGAGGTTTTGTGCTTGATTTTCTTAGAATTATATGAGCACTAATATGGTGAAGGTCAATCTTTGCATGTGAGTTTGTGCAGTGTTCAAAGGGATTGCTTAAGGAGTGTGTGTTGAATGGTTGAAGGGCATTTTGTGTTGAAGCACATAAGGAAGGTGTGAGTGTGTGTGTGTGTGTGTGTTGTATATGGTTTGTTTTGGTTTCCTTCTTTCTCCATAAAAGAGGGTGGTGCCCCTAAGAAATATGCGTGTGTAGGGTCTCACGGAGTGGTTGTCTGGTGGGAGCCTTGAGTTGAGCCCCATCTCAAAAAATCCGCTCTCACTATCTGATGCTTTAACCCTTGCTTTGCCTACCTTGTGCTTTCCTCTTGCCTTCTTAATCATGGCCGCTCATCTTATGCTCGACGAGAGAGAGATTTCCTATAGACGGAGCTTTCTCCTTCCTTTCCTTTGCTTTCCTTGCCGCGCACAAGCCTAGAACATCTATTTTCTTTTGTGCGAGCTCGAGAGAGAGAGAAAGAAAGATCTTTGCCTTGTCCAAGCTCAAAAGAGAGAGCGAGAGCTTGCTTCCCGCTCCTAGCTCTGAGCCCTCCCCCTTCTTGCCTTTCTTTTCTTCGTTGAATCAAGGTCGAAAGGGAGAGATAGAGAGAGACTTTGCTTCACTGACTTGTGTTGCTAGCCGAGGGCTAGCCGAGCTCTCTCCTCTTCCGAGCTCTTCACCCCATAACCCTCATCTCCTTCTTTTCATCCTTAGTTTCCCTAAAAACGTTTTTACTCATTATGCAACGACGGCGCCGTTGTTGGGGGAGCAACGCCGATGACATGGCAAGGCCGAGGTTTGGCCAACATGGAAATAGGCGGGACTGGCGCCAAAACTGTTCTCCTTGGGCTACTGATGCTATCCCGTTTCATGAGTAAGCTTTTACGACCCCCCCCGAGCTCGCTATGAGTTGTTCTTCCTCCCATGCGGCGCTGTTCGCTGCCTGCTTGCCCGCCATGAAAAATTTTATTTCCTTTTCACACACAACATGTGTGTTAATTTTAAAATAGGCGGCCAAATTAATTGCTCATGTGAGCGGCCATAGCCTATAGGCCCTTGGAAATGGGCGGCCAGAGTAAAGGACACCACATATGGAATACATGCCGCATGATTTTTCAGACTCTGAGCTCATCAAGGGCTTTTTGTGCTTTCGTAACAACACCATATTAGGCATACATTCCGGCCAAGGCAATGTAGTAGGCATTAAATTTGGCGTATATATAGTTTAAAGCATCGCCAAGCACATCAACTCCGAATCCCCTTTCGCGGATTTATTCCATTGCTTTGGGCACCACATTTGATACATATGTTGGCCAAAGCAATGCCAATCACGACATTCTTCTCCAGCAAGCCTTGACTAGCAATATCTTCGTGCATCTTATTGCCCATAAGAGCATCCCAAATAATGCCAAAATTACCCTGCTCAGTAGCACCGACAACTGACACCGGAGTCTGCCTGCCAAGCCGTAAATCCCTTTAGACTTCTCAAACTGCATAGAACACATATGAACCCTACTAAGGAGGCCAAAATTCTCAGATGGCATTTCGATCGAGCGGACAAAACTTGCACGGAACCGGCCCCCGACGAATCTTTAACAACCAATAACTTGGCAACCGTAAATCCAACCACTGATCTGAAAAGACCGACGCGCTCCACAAAGTGAGCATTTCAAGCCGGTGCATTCGTTTCATTTTTGTCACCTTAGCAGTTGCCCAATCCGGTACGGATTTGCAATCGACTTGAACTTCAAACTGCCATAACTTCTTCATCATAGCTCCAATCGGCGAGCCGTAAAGACAAGCCGATAGAGAACTTCAAGAACTGCAGTTTCAAATCATAATCTCCCATTTGTTCTCACTTCAATCATAATCATTTTTAGAATCATTAAGGAATATTTTGGCCCTTTCAGCCACATCTCGCATACATTAATCATTGAACTTCGCCTGTTAACAAGCCCTCATCACTGACCATTAATCAAGTAGGCTTTCAATAAGCTTGATGTGCATCTTCTTGGCATATTTCTTAGCATGGGAGCGGCGCCGCATGACAACATTACCAATCTTACGGAGTTACTTGCAAGACTTATGAATTCACAACGACTCAAGGAGCCACAAGTGGTACGTCTCAAGGGAACCAAGCTTGCAGGACTCAAGGAGTCCAAGAGACAAGTTCTGCAGAAGATGTAGAAGGTAGCAATACACTAATTAAGAATATCACCATGAGTTTCACGGGGAAGAGCGTGATCGTAACAAGGATGCAGTCAATACGTTCTTACAAAAGTGGAGTGGTATTCATAGATTGAGACACACCTCGGATATAAAGACGGCTATGAAAACAAGGTTATCTCTTAAAGGCAAGGCCTCTGAGTGGTGGATGACATTTCCAATAGATGCTTGTCCTCCGTCTTGGGCTAGGTTTCAAGATTCTTTCTCCAAAGAGTTTTTGGACTTCAATGAAGAAGATAAGGATTGATTATCATGTATGTCCTCTCTCTCACATAGTACCTTCCCAAGTATCGGGAAATCATATTAAGACTAGAAGGTCTAGATGAATTCCAAAAGATACGGGGTTTTAATAGGGGTCTTGACAAAGACTATTGTCTTCATGTCAAGACCCAACATCCAAAAACCTTGGAAGAAGCCATCAGTCATGCCCAAAGATATGATCATGACCAAGAGAGGAAAGGAAATGCTCCCTACTCTAAGAATACTTTTTCTAAAACTCAATGTGGCTAAGAGCCAATGGCGAGGTAGATCTCCCACACGTTCCAAGAGGAATAAGAGACAATCTACCTCTCCAAACCCACAAGAGGCTAATAAGCCTAAGCACTCACAAGATACTCCACGTGGGTCTCTCACCACTGCTAATTTTGAGTGTGCAAAGAAGCACAATTTGTGTTTTAGATGTCTTCTAGACCAACATAACAAGAAAGATTGTCCTTTTTGCAAGGAAAGAAAAGGCCATGCACATGGTGCAATGCCTCACATTAAAGTAATCTCCTAAATATTGTGTTGTAGAGGCTCTTCATATGGAAGAAAAGCACAAGTGTTGTGGGCCTGCTTCAATGTGGCAACCCACCTTTGGCCCCCATGATTTGATTCTCATGCATGGTACTATTAACGACAACAACGTGTTTGTATTTTATTGGATGATAGTGCAACTCATAACTTCTTGAACTATAAGCTAATCAAGACATTGAAGCGTACACAGACTCCCTTCTCTCACAAATATGTGGTGTAGCAGATGTCTGGGAATGATAAAGAAGCATGGGACACAGTAGTTCAAGGGGTTGAACCTGTTGTTCAAGATCATACAATGACCCTTGACTTCCAAGTTATTAACATGGACCGTGCTGATGTAGTTTTAGGATGGGATGCGTGGTTTAGGAAACACATTGCACACCAGTTATGAACACAACTCCTTATCCTTCATGGCCAATGGTAAACAGGTGCTTTTGCTTGGTGAGAAAAATATGCCATCTGTACCTCTTATATGTATAGTCCAGCTTTCTATTTTGAAGTAAGAAGATTTAATAGATGAAGTCTTTTTGTGTTACTGCTTGGCTCCAAGTCTTGTGAATTCTGAAGAGCAAAGTTCGGTGAATTCTAATAATGGTATGCAAAGTGAAAAGAATTCTAATGATAAGAAAAGTGTTAAAAAATCTAACGAGAAAAGTGCTCTCAATTTTAATTCTATAGAGCAACATGCAAATGTTGTAAAACAAACATTACAAAAATTACAAAATTCTCCATCCCAGCATAACTCTAGTTTATTTTCTCCTTTTGCACAGCAAAAGCTGACTTACTTACTCACTGAGTATAGTGATGTGTTTTCAAGTGATTTACTACCGGGTTTATCCCCTATGTGTGATTTGCAGCATGGCATAGATGTCTTGACAGGCACTAAATCGGTGAGTAAACCACCTTATCGTATGAGTGCTAAAGAAGCCAAGGAGGTTGAGAGTCAGTTGATTGACTACCTCGCTCGTGGTTTCATTGGACCTAGCACTTCACCTTGGGCATCACCAATTCTATTGGTAAAAAAGAAAGATGGTACTATGCGCATGTGCATAGATTATCGCGGACTAAATGCGATAACCATCAAGAACAAGTATCCTCTGCCTTGAGTGGATGAGTTGTTTGATAAACTCCATGGGGCAAGATACTATACAAAGATAGATATTCACTCAGGATACCACCATGTGCGTATCCTTTTGCAAGGTATCTCCAAAACTACCTTTAGAACACAGTGCGGGCATTTTGAATTTTTGGTTATGTCTTTTGGTCTAACCAATGCTCCAACTACATTTATGACACTCATGGATAGTTTCTTACTTCCCTATCTTGAAAAATTTCTTGTGGTTTTCCTTGATGACATTCTCATTTACAGTGAGACTGAAGATGAACACATAGAACACTTACGACTAGTGTTAAAACAGCTATGAGCTCACGTGTTGTATGCTTAGCAAAGCAAGTGTGATTTCTTTAAAACAGAGATACATTACTTTGGTAATGTGATCTCTTATTCTGGCATCAAAATGGACATTCACAAGGTCGCTGCCATTCTTTGATGGCCCCATCCCAACACGGTTGAGGAGCTTCAAATATTTTTAGGCATGGCTGGATTTTATCGACAGTATATCCGTGATTATGCCAAAAATATTGTTCCTATGACAGATCAACTTAAAGCAAAAGGTAAGACCTTTTCTTGGGAAGAAGCCAAAAAACGCAGTTTTGAACAGCTCAAGGTAGCTATAGCCACTGCTCCCATCTTAGCAATCGTCGACCCACTTAAGCCGTTTGTGGTAGAGACTAATGCTAGTGAAAAAGAAATTGGTGTGGTACTTCTCCGGGAGGGAAGACCTAGAGCCTTTGAAAGTAAAAAGCTAGATAGAGCTCAACAAAATTAGTCTGTCTATGAGAGAGAGCTCTATGCCATAATTCACGCTTTATATGGTGCTGAGTTTGAAGTAGTGTTTGACCATGAGAGTATCAAATGGCTTACTTCTCAAACGGATGTAAAGGGCCGTAAAGCTACATGGGCCAAAATACTTCAAGATTATGATTGTAAGTTACGTTATCGCTCGCAAGGGGCGATATATTGTAGTAGCGGATGCATTAAGTCGGATGCCTTAGATTAATTCACTTGCTTTCATAGAAATAAAGAGTGGTTTTTTAGAGTCATTACGTGGTGGAAAGTGTGCACAAGATCAATCATATGCTAAAGTGTGGAGTGCAATTTTAAAAAGATATCCCTCACACTCAAATGTCTCTATACAGCCAGATCAACATGTCTCTGCACGCACAGATAAAAACTCCAACACATAGAGCTCCATCCCTACTTAGGAAAAGCTTAAGCGATGGAAGAATTTTTCCATTTATGATGGCTACTTACTCCACAAAGGTAGAGTATTCGTGCCAAAGGACTCAGACACTAGGCACTAAATGTATTTGAGTGTCACGATAGTCCAAGTGCTGGCCATGTAGGTATTTGTAAGATGTATGTCTTAGTTCGACAGTAATTTTATTGGCCGAGCTTATATTATGATGTTCAAGACTACGTACTAAACTGCCAACAATGCCAAGTTACTAAGGCAGAGCGCCTCAAGGTAGGTGGCCTTTTACATCCTTTAGAGATTACACAAGGTAAGTGGGAGAGTATCTTTATGGATTTTGTAGTAGGACTACCTACTACAAATCGTGGTCATGATGCCATATGGGTAATTGTAGACCTTCTCACCAAGATGGGTTGATTCATTCCCGCCACTAAGACTACGATTAAGACACCAAAATTAGCACGGCTATTTGTAGAGCATATATATAAACTCTATAGTCTTCCAGCTAGTATCATTAGTGATAGAGATCAAAAGCTCGATAATCACTTCTGAAGAGCTATGTTCCAATGGTTTGAAACTAAACTTAATCTTAGTACCGCTAATCATCCAAAAATGGATGGTCAAACATAGAGTTCATCAAGCGCTAGAGCATATGCTAAAAACGTACGTTAGCAAGAAGCAAACCAATTGGGAAGACTACCTACCTATATTGGAATTTTCTTATAATAATTCAAATCATGTGTCTACATGGTTTAGTCCATTTATGCTTTTGTATGGATTTGAGCCTAGATCACCCGTTACGGTGGGGTTGGCTAAGGAGAAGATACAACAAGTGAAGGGTTTTCTCCAAGATCATTTTTACATGCTTCAAGTTGCTCAACAGAATATTAAGCAAGGTCAAGATCAATATAATCTAGTGGGGTTTTGTAAGTTTTTAATCTTATATTCCAGTGTGATGTGCAAGCCAATGGAAAGGTTCCAAGCTGAACATCCCACTGCAGAAAACGTTTTGTGTAACAAGAGAAGAGTTTAATGTTGTCCATGGCCTCTCCATGGACGATGATGACCCCAGATTGGTGAAGTGGGAGCAAATTACATATTTCAAGTGGTTCAGTGTATTCAGAGAGGCGAAGGATTGCAAAAAATATCTCTTCAAATGCAATAGCATTCATGGCGACATGTATGACCAAGTACTTCAACTGCACTACGTACATGGTGTACCAGAAGCCCCCCACCAACATGGAAATTAATTCTGCTTTTGGGAAGGGTTTTGTAAAACAATTCAGTCCAGTGTCAATTGCAAGTGGCTCAATCATGCAGTTCAATTGGGTTGAGGTTGATGTCCAGCATTTGCAGGAACCTCGAGAAAGGATACTACAATGCCCATGTTGAAAATTGGAGGGTGCGTAATACCCACCTTTCAAGTCAAAAAACAGAGGAGGGATCCATGGAAACAAAAGATGATTGCGATGGACAAGTAGCTCCGATAGTTGTTTGTGTTGTCAGGGAAATACCCCTCTCTATTAACAGCTCTCACAAAGTGACAACATGTCATTTTTTGGGATCTCTGATTTGCAACACATCATGGGTGCAAATGACCATCTCAGAAATCGACTACAGGATGCTAAACAAAAACTCAAGAATGCAGGTTAGGAGTTTGAAGCTGCGAGGGTTCTGAAAGAAAGCCATGATATGGTCAGCCATGTAGTACTTGCTATGAGACATAAGCTTCATGATGCTGAGAATGAATTGCGGTGTTTAGGCCTCAATGATAGTGTGGATGCAAGGAGAGAAATAGAGCTCAAGGTAAAGATCGAAACACTAAAGGAGACATTGGATGGTTTGGGGTTTCATCACAGTGAGGACACCCCCACTGCTATTGATATTGACATAACATGTCTTCATGTAAGTGCCGATGGTTTTTGTGATTGAAACTTATTTTTTGAATATGTACCCAACTATCCTATGTACTTACCATGCCTCTGTTTTGATTGGTTTGTAGATTAATGTAGAGGTGCAGGAAGCAAAAGTGCACGCCTGTGATAGTCAATTGCAGCTTCTCATGCAGATAAGTAGGATGATACAAGAGTCCTTCATCCCCAATACCCTATGCAAGATAGATATGGACACTTTTAAAGAGTGTATAGGAGGGGAGCGCGACGGGACAACAAGCAACGTGTGTACTGGCTGTGATCTGCCACTAGAAGTACACAAAATCAGTGCAATGGTCAAAATGCCATGTGAGCATACCTATCACCTAATATGCTTTGTTGTTTCATGCTCCCTGGGGATCGTGTAGAGCTTCCACCTGCCACAACAGAAGATACAATCTGAATGGTGTGGCAAGGTCATAGGGCAAGGACCTCCAATCACACAGAGTTCTGGTAAGATAATGTTAAGGAACAGTTATCCAACGTTGATTCCTACACTAGCCCTGTGTATGCTAGCTAGCATAGAAGGTATGCTAGTTAGCTTAGTGGGTATGGTGTCTAGCATATTGTGTATGGTAGTTGTCAAACCTAGTTATGCTAGTTAGCATAGAAGGTATGCTAGTTAGCACAGATGGTATGCTAGTTAGCATATAAGGTATTCTAGTTATCTTAGTGGGTATGGTGTCTAGCATATTGTGTATGGTAGTTGTCAAACCTAGTTATGCTAGTAAGCATTCTATGAGATATAGCTAGCATATATTGTCATGGTGGTAAGCATGCTGTGTATGCTAGTTAGCATAGATAGTTATCCTAGCTAGCATATTGTGAATACTAGTTGGCATTTTTTTAATGCTAGTTAGTATACTGTGTTTGCTAATAAGTATACCTTGTATGCTAGTTAACAAAATATGCATGCTAACTAGCATAGAGAGTTTCCCAGTTAGACACAAAGTATGCTAATTAGCATACCCTGTATGCTAGTTAGCATTGTGAATACTATTTGGCATTTTTTGTATGCTAGTTAGCATACTGTGTATGCTTAATCATACCTCCTATGCTAGTTAACAAACTATGCATGCTAACTAGCATAGAGAGTTTCCCAGTTAGACACAAAGTATGCTAATTAGCATACCTTGTGCGCTAACTAGCATACATGGTATCCAAATGAGCACACACACTGTGCTAACGAACATACAAGATATGCTAATTAGCATATATACTATGTTAATCAGCATATTTTTTATGCTAATTATAATATTGTATGATGGCTAGCATGCAAGTATGCTAATTAGGAAAAAGGTATGCTAATCAGCATGCATAAGCATACCTTTTCTTATAGTTATCATACTTGCATGCTAGTCATCATAGAAAATGTTCTAATTAGCATAAAAACTATGCTAATTAGCATACCTTATTAGCTAGTCAGCACACATGGCTAGACACAATTTTCTAATTAGCATAAAAAGTATGCTAATTAGCATACCTTGTTAGCCATGTTTGCTAACTAGCTAACAAGATATGCTAATTAGCATACCTCTTATGCTAATTAGAACATTTAGTATGATGGCTAGCATGTAAGTATGATAACTATAAAAACAGGTATGATAATTAGCATACTCTATATGCTAGCTAGCATTTGGTGCATGCTAACAAGCATTCAAAGTTTAGTTAGCAGATCTTCTTTTCTATCTAGCAAAATGTGTATGCTTGTTAGCATACCTCTATGCTAGTTAGCATACATTTTGAGCTAGCTAGCATAATTTTTATTATAGTTAGCATACCTCTTTTCTAGTTATCGTAATGTGTATTTTAGTTAGCATGCACAATATGCTAACCAACAAAAATAGTATTCTAATTAGCATAGACATATGTTTATTGGCATAACTTATCCTCTAGTTAGCATACCATCTATGCTACCATACCATTTATGCTAATTAACATAGCATGTATGCTAACTAGCACACTATCAAACATAAGCATACCATTAACATACACACAATTTTGCCTATTAACATTTTATATATGCTAATTATCATACATTCTCTGCTAGTTAGCATACACACTATATTTACACTTCCTTGTTAGCATATTGTCTATGCTAGTTAGCATATTAATCATGGTGCTTAGCACACTTTGTATACTAGTTAGCATAGTTAGCATAGACAATATGAATGTCTACAGTATATAGATGCGTACCATACATGGAATGCTACTTATCACATTATGCATACAAGCAATCATAATGGTATCAATGAAAATTAATGGGTGAATGGAATACACAGATATCAATGATGTAGGATATGAAACTGACAAGACACCTATCAATGAAAGGAAAGAAGAGAAGCTGTGTAATGATGAATCTGATGAGCTTGATATGCAACAAGAAAGGGCACATGTAATGCGACAGCATGCGACAACGCATGAGGCTGCTGCAAATGGTAAAGGAACAAATGATGATGATGATGATGATTTTATCATGATTACTCATCCCAAACCCAAGCCCCCTACAAATGATCAAACAAGCGCCTCAGAGGAAACAATTAGGAGTGTGCAGGAGGAAGGTAGGAGTGCTCAAGAGGAGGGTGTCAGTACTAAAAGTGGGCTGACTGTGCAAGACGCTGGTGATGACAGCCCCCTACAGGTTTTGTAAACAAAGTGAAATTAAAGAGAAAAGGTGGCTTGGAACAGATTCTGGAATAACCTGGGGACGAGAAATGTGTTGCCCCTCCGAGCACCCTGGATGACATAAACGACCACAACAGAGGTGAAAAGAAAGCCATTTTCTCACATGCTTGCAAGAAATTATGTTGAATCTGTTCCCTATTGTGTCCAAGCTATGTAGTGTTAGCAAGCTCCACACCCTGTGGCATGTATCTCTCTAGATATTTGTAATGGAAAAACTCTTTTCAGTATTATTTTATTGTGCAACAGTTCAATATTTTTTTCTTGTCCTTTATGATGTCTTTATTCGATACCATTTCTGTGTCATAGGACAAGAGAAATTGCAGTTAGTTGCCCTGCATGATTTGAACTATGCCATTGCATGCAAAACCATACGAAAGCGGCGTATTGCCAAGGCTAGACAACTACACAAAGAAAAGACCGAGATTGAGAAGCACCTGGCTAGCTATCTTAAACGCTTAACAAAAATTAATGAGTACTTCAGTTATGTTCATCCCTCGGGGGAAGTTATTTATGCTGAGTGGTATACACTGCCAGACCCAATATGCGTGCCAAACCCATTGCCAGACGAGGGGCGCGCTTTGGTTCTTGATTTAAATGGCCTGCTTGTTCAAGTTGTAGAGCCAATGCATGGTGACATTCCTCATTAACATGCAGGGGAAATGATAAAGTACAATGTGCAAGATAGGAGGTTGGTATTTTGTCGCAAAGACAACCACAAATTTTTGGATTGGTGCCTCCATTTTTCCATGTGTATATATGGAGCACCAGCATGGCACCTAAAGTGGATTCAATATTAGAAACAATATTCAAAGAGTAGCGGGATAAGATGAGAGGTGTTTTTACACAGGGTCATTGTACTGGCCAGCCTTCGCAGATATATAATAAGCATGTATTCTTCAAGGATTTGAGATTGTTTTGGAAGAACTGCAACTTTGGTCCACAAAACAATCTAATTAATGATGATAGTATGTACAAAGTGTGCCAGAACCCTGAATGAAGTTGGCTTAAGATACAGGACCAGACCAAAGAACAGTGGAAGAACTTCCTCATAGATACTTTGAGAAGCTGGCTGTTCCTATGGCTACAATTAGAGGATTGTGCAGCGTATACAGCTGAAAATGCGTTTGATACTGCCCCAGATTTTATTTCACATCAAATGATCAGGAAGCTGGAATCAGAAATGCACTGGCCTACAGTAGCCCAACGTAATGAAGCCATGCGTAGGAGACAAAGGGAGGCTGATGAAGAAGCTGAAAGACATAAGAGAGAGAAGCTATAGAGGGAAAAATTAGAGAAGAAGAAGAAAGAGAGTTGCAAGAACCAAAAGCTCAGCAAGAAGAAGAATTCTAACGAGACCCAAAAGCTCAGAAAACAAAGAAGCAAACGGACACTGGGCAAAAGCGAGTGTACAAGTGTGCTAAACCACGATCTTATCTAGAGTAGGAGGCTCTCTGTAGTTTTGTAACATTAGGAGGGAAATTTGTAAATTGCCTTTCCAAAGTTTGTAACTATTCCGATTGTCACTTTAGATAGTAATGATCAGATCCTGTACTATTCTTGTTTTGAAGAGAATACTATGCGTACCATTGGCGTCTTGAAAACATTGAATTTGTATACACTCTTGTTGGAAATCAGCAAAGGTATGCTAATTAGCATAATGTTTATGCTAGTTAGCAGACTGTTTATGCTGACACAGCCAAAATAGTATGTTAATTAGCATACCATGCATGCTAATTAGCATACTCAAAGTAGCTAATTAGTTAGAATACATTCTAATTAGAATATTGAGCATTTTTGTTTGTGCTAACTTCCACTCACAGCATACCATAGTATGCTAATTAGCATACACAGTATATAGAAACTGCCATGTTTTGTCTTTGAAACCAGCAATGGTATGCTAATCAGCATACTGTCTATGCCAACTGGCACAAACAATATGCTAATTAGCATGCTTGGTATGATAATTAGCATTCCTCGAATTAGCATACTGTGGATTTTTGTTTTTGCTAACTTCCACTCAAAGCATAGTATGCTAATAAGCATACATAGTATATCGAAATCTGCCATCCCTTCTTGAAACCGGCATACAGTATGAAATGCTTATTAGCATACACAGTATACAGAGAGCTCTTATCTCTTCTCCTTGAAACGAGCAAACCTATGCTAATTAGCATATTGTTAATGGTGTAAAGTATGCTAACTAGCATACCCACAGAATGCAAATTCCACTCACAACATAGTATACTAATCAGCATACACAGTATACAGAAAGTTTCCATCTCTTCTCCTTGAAAACCAGCAAAGTTATGCTAATTAGCATATTGTTTATGCTAACTATCACATATAAGTTTATGCTAATCAGCATAAACAGTATGCTAATTAGCATTAGCTTACACAATATACAGAAAGCTACCATCTCTTCTCCTTGAAAACTAGTAAAAGGTATGCTAATTAGAACATTTTGTATGCTAACTAGCATTAACATTATTCTAATTAGCATACCATTTATGCTAATTAGCATACCCATAGAACACAATGAGACAACTTGTACAAATGATCTCTCTTAAATTGAGACACCTCTGTGATAGACACCAAATCCATATATACACAAAGCACACAAGAGACACAAGATACCCAAGTTTTTGATAAAATTGCATTATATCCGAGCAAGAAGTATATTGAAGATGCAGTGATTACAACCTAAAAGCTGAAGGACATGCTATTATAGATTGCTTCATAGCTTTTTGGGTTGATTGTGTACACCTGCCATCTCCTTGGAATGTGCTCCATGTGTATTTTGATACATCGTACTGATAGCCGTTTTTCGGCTCTCCATAATTGCCATAGTAAGCTACCTCACCCTACCAAATTCACCCAAACACTATGGCTATCCCTACCATTTCACTGTACATAGGCGTGTGTGAGTTACGGGACTATATCTCCTTAAAAACCCCCAGCTAGCTAGTCACTGGGCTAGTTGAGCCAAAAAATAAATAAAATCAAAAAAATAAAATATATTATGGCCCATTTGTGTGTAAATATTGCATTATATATATGGCCTAAATATAGGGATTTTTATAATTATTTTGGTATTTTATTTAAATATTTCTACTTAGGTGTGTGTTTTATTAAACCTATGTACACCTGCTTTCATCCTCTTACACCATAAGTATATTTTTTACCAATATGTACATACTCTAACCTTATATTTTTTCTTTATACAAATCACTCCCACATTTTCACCCTCACCCTCGTGAAAACAAAAAATTGATTTCTACTCATTGGTCACGTTTATTATATTATTTACTTGCATACCTTTTCCTCTTTCACCCAAAATAATTCAAAGAGGTACCATATCATATGATTCCAATATCTTTCCATATCCATAACTCCTCCATATTTTTATTATTATTTTTACTCATTATTCTAACACCATGTGCTCATTGAGCTAAAGTCCATGAATAGTCCATACACTAGTCCCACCATGTATATATTTCTTTATTCACCAATAATCCTTCTCCATGCATGGGTCAAGGGCAACTTGGATGCTTTGTATTATGATATGACAAAGGAGGGGCTCACTCTTGGATGCATTGTACAAATTCAACAAAGGAGGGGGCCACTAAAAGACTTTTGTAGGCATAAAAAAAGGCTTTTTGGTGAGACTTTTGTCACCTATCTCCACTCCAAATTTGGAGTGGTGGTCAAAAGAGAAAATGTATCCCACACTCTGAATAATAACCTCAAATTTTTTCATGATTTTTGGAGTTACCAGCGGTGTGATATGATTTTTTGAGTGGACCCTAGTCTGCCCACTTTTCTCACAAGTAGCCCATAGTCTTCTCTCACCTCTTTCCACACTTCTACACACACACACACACACATTCCTCTCAATACCTCACTCAAACCTGCACCTTCAATGGTTTCTCTCACCTTCTTCATCATTAACCTCCCCTCTTACTTCCATAGCTCTCATATGAGCTCTCCATGTACATACACCATCTCTATGCCTCTCTCTATTATCTCCAAAGTACAATTCCATCTTAACCCTTATATATATACATAAATTCAGCATGTGTACCATGCTTAACCTCTGCAAATCAAGATATCTCATCAATGGAATTACCATTTTCATCGTGATAATCAAGCTTGGCGGCGGTGGCGTAAAGAAGAGAAGACGAAAAAGAAGATCGATAGTCATTTTGAGAACCTACACAAGTAAGTCCAAAACTTCTTCAAGCTTCACCATCACAAGGATTTGCTCACTTCATTCAACCATCCACCCCATTCTACCCATTGTAAATATATCATTAACTTTCTAGTGATTACTAACGACTAACATACTAACACAAAATAGCATTGACCTAACCATAAAAGACACCTCACCTCAAAACATGTGTATAGTAACTCTCTCTCTCTCTCTCTCTCTCTCTCTCTCTCTCTCTCTCTCTCTCTCTCTCTCTCTCTCTTTCTCTCTCTCTCTCTCTCTCCTTACTTACTTTCACCTTATCTACCATCAATAATGTTCTCTTTTGAGCCCACACCCATGACTCAAGCAGACAAAGAAGGCCCGCAATGTTTTGATATTCAAAAAAATCATAATCCTGATTTGTTAGCTTGTAAATTAGGATTTCCAATAATCTTAATGAGGGGTCTCCAACCTATAAATAGGCCCCTCTCCTTCTTGTAAAACAACCTCCAACATCTCACATAGCACCCCAACACTCTATGCATGAGGAGAAACTTCGGTGTAGCAACCACTTGTGAGCTTCACTCTTGGTGTGAGAGAAGCCTTCAAGCTACACATTGCAAGTGAGAGAGCGTGAGTTCCACAAATCTCAAAACCACTATTGTATATGCTCCTTCATCATCAATAAATTGAGGTTTGGTGCATCAAAGGCATGATTCGACGTTCAAATCTTCGTCCTTCCATTTGTGCAATACGGTTTGGTGAATTCAAGGTGACTTGTGTATTTGAGTTTTTATCGGTTGATCTTGATTTTAGAAAGTGTTTTAGTGTGTTTTTCATTGCCAGTTTTGTGTCCATTGTAAGAGGGTATTGTGGTGAGAGGTCTCCCACACCCTAAGACAGTGTGTGTGTGTGTTTTGGCAATGTTTAGCAATCACTAAGCATTGAGTGAGTTTTGTACAAGTTCTACGATAGCATCATAACGAACCATCTCCATTTGCAAGTCACAAATAAGGTATTACGCAAGATCCATTCCTCTCTCTCTTCCCTTTTATCTAGCTCTCTCTGGTCCATTTTGTGTGTGTCTTGGTGTGAGGTTGCTTGTGTGTGTTGTGTGGTGCATCTTCTTGGTTGTACCAAAATCTCTCTTGCATCCTAGTTCGCATACCATAACTAGGTGGTGCCCCTATCTTGTTTGGGTTTGGCTCTGGGTTTGTTGTTTTGTTGTGCTTGTGGTTGCCCCAGCCCTAATTGAGCAGCACGGGAGCCTTGAGGGGTGTTTAGAGGTCGCCTCTCTTGTTGCCCGCCCCGGACCGCCTCAGTACCAAATGTGAAAGTACATGGAAAGTTGATGCAAGGCTTTGTCAATGTCCATATCTTTGTAGTACGAGTGGAACGACACCCATGAAGCAAAATTTGACCCAGAATCAAAATTTGCATACTAAAAATACACTAAAAATAACTAAAGTTTTAAAAAATTATCCCAAAAATTGTGAAAGACTTCTTGCTCCACATTTTCGGTGCTATTTCTGACTGAGCGCACCTCACTATCCTTTAAATTCTTCTTCTGATTAACTGGACTTGTACCTTCATTTTTTTGCTTCTTACTATTATGTGCCTTCAAGTTGGCTACATATTGAATAACTTTCTTGAAGCCTTCAGTAAACATGTCCATGAGATTCTCCCTGGGAGTATCTTCTCTGATTTCTATCCACCCTACCTTTATCATTGTCTCTCCATCACTACTCTCTTTCAGTGACTCCCAAGAAAAGGCCATGGGCTCTAGCAAGTAACAATCATTGTTTTGTACTTTCACACCAAGACATGGGGACATGTCAATCTCTGGGCAATCTTTATTTATCTCCTTGACAATTCCACAATATTTGAAGAGAGATTTTTCTTTATCTCTAAAGAACAAGTGGACTCTCTCATCAGATTTACCACTTGGTAAGTGAAAATCTAGATACCATGGGCTTGGAGTGGATCCTGTTGCATCAATTGACTTTGGCATTCTTTTCTTTGAAGAGGATTGAGCCATATCTCTGTAAACATAACAATATAACATTATTTGCATTTATGCTCGATTTGAATCTGATTGAGCCGAGTTTATGAAACTTAATAGCATAACATTACTTTGTTATAAATGGCTCTAGTCCTACATGGGTGGCCTAGGTGCCCAAGTAGAGTCTCTATATTGAATGCTACTGGTCAAATAGGAAAACTACCTCACATTATCTATCCATGCTTGATCTCTGAACATTGTACATTGCCACCCTATGGCGCTTAAGCCACAAGGTCTCCAGATGGGACATATGACACCCTGTGATCCTATGGACCTAGGGCCATAGGATCTCCAAAAGGAAATTATGGAACCCTATGGCCCTTGAAATTGTACATTGTCACCCTATGGCTATTTGGGCCACAAGGAATTAAGATGAGATAGGGCATCCTTTGATCTTATGGCCCTAGGGCCATTTGTTCCTTTTGGGGTTCATATGGCCCTATTGCCATAGAATTTTTAAACGTAACATAGGGAAGCCTATGGATCTTGAGATTGTACATCGCCACCCTATGGCCCTTGGGCCAGAGGGTCTTCAAATGGAACATAGGGCACCCTGTGACCCTAAGTCCATAGGGTCTCACATCATACTGGAGGGCATCCTAGGGCCCAAGGGTGGCCATAACAAACATAGGGAACCCCATGGTGCACATTGACGGGCAACATGGCAGCTCCATGCCCCTAGGGTCCTAGGGCCATAGGATCTCCAAACGGAACATAGGGAACCCTATGGCCCTTGAGATTGCACATTGCCACCCTATGGATCTAGGGCCACAAGGTCTCCAGATAGGACATAAGGCACCCTGTGATCCTATGGCCGTAGGGCCATATTCTTCTGTTTGGAGATATTGTTGCCCTATGGCCATAGGATCTCCAAAAGGAACATAGGGAAACCTTTGGACTTTGAGATTGTAAATTGCCACCCTATGGCTCTTGGGCCACAAGGTCTTCAGATGGGACATAGGGCACCCTCTGACCCTAAGTCCATAGGGTCTCACATAGGGTCTTTAGATGGGACGTAGGGCACCTTGTGACCGTAAGGAACATATGGAGTCCTATGGCCGTTGAGATTGTACATTGTCGCACCCTGTGATCTTATGGCCCTAGGGCCATAGGATCACCAAAAGGAACATATGGAACCCTATGGCCCTTGAGATTGTACATTGCCACCCTATGGAATTTCAGCCACAGGTCTCCAGATGAGACATAGGATCTCCAATAAGAACATCTAGAACACTATGGCCCTTGAAATTGTACATTGCTACCCTATGGCCCTTCGGCCACAGGGTCTTCAAAAATAACATAGGGCACCCTGTGACCCTAAGGCCATAGGCTCTCACATCATACTAGAGGGTATCCTAGAGCCCAAGGATGGCCTTAAGGAACATAGGGAACCTCATGGTTCACATTAACAGGCACCATGGCAGCCCCATGCCCCTAGGGCCTTAGGGCCATAGGATCTCGAAAAGAAACATTGCCATCCTATAACCCTTGGGCCACAAGGTTTCTAGATGGGACATAGGACATACTGTGATCCTATGGCTCTAGGGCCATATGTTTCTTTCGGATATCCTATGGCCCTTCAGATTGTACATTCCCACCCTATGGCCCTTGGGTCACGAGGTCTCTAGATGAGACATACGGCACCATTTGATCCTATTGCCCTTGGTTCCTTATGTTCCTTTTGGATATCCTACGGCCCTAGTGTAATACAATCCCCATAAGGAACATAGGGAACCCTATGGCCTTTGAGATTGTACTTTTCCACCCTATGGACCTTGGACCACAAGGTCTCTATATGGGGCATAGGGCACCATGTGATCCTATGGCTTAGGTCCATATGTTCCTATTCGAGATCCTATAGCCTTAGGGCCAAAGTATCTTCAAAAGAAACATAGGGAACCTTACGACCCTTGAGATTTTACATTCCTACCCTATGGACCTTGGGCCACAAGAGCTGGGACATATGGCACCCTTTGATCCTATGGCCCTAGTTCCATAGGATTAGGGAACCCTTTGATCTTATGGCCCTAGGTTCCTTATGTTCCTTTTGAAGATCTTATGGCCCTAGGGCCATAGTATCTCCAAAAGGAACAAAAGGGAGCCCTATAGCCCTTGATGTTGACATTGCCACGCTAGGGCCACAATGTATTCAGATGGGACATAGGGCATTCTATCATCCTATTGACCTAGGTCCATATTGTTCCCTTTTGAGATCCTGTGGCCCTATGTCCATAGGATCTCCAAAACAAACATAGGGAACAATGGTAGCCCCATGCCCCTAGATCCCTAGGGCCATAAGATCTCCAAAAGCAACATTGCCATCCTATGACCCTTGGGCCACAAGGTTTTTAGATGGGACATATGACACCCTTTGATTCTATGGCCCTAGGGCCATATGTTCCTTTTGGATACCCTATGGCCCTTGAGATTGGACATTCCCACCCTATGGCCCTTGGGCCACAAGGTCTTTAGATGGGACATAGGGCAACCTTTGATCCTGAGGCCCTATGCTCCTTATGTTCCTTTTGGAGATCCTATGGTCCTAGTGCCATAGGATCTCTATAAGGAACATAGGGAACCCTATGGCCTTTGAGATTGTCCATTGCCACCCTATGGCCCTTGGGACATTAGATCTCTAGATGGGACATATGGCACCCTGTGATCCTATGGAAGTAGGGCCATAGGAGCTTCACATGGAACATAGGGAACCCTATGGCCTTTGAGATTGTTTATTCCTACCCTATCTCCCTTGGGCCACAAGTTCTCAAGATGGGACATACATCATCCTTTGATCCTTTGATCCTTTGCCCTAGGTTCCTTATGTTCCTTTTGGAGATCCTATGGATCTAGTGCCATAGGATCTCGAAAAGGAACTAAGGAACAATATGTCCCTTGAGATTGTACCTTTCCCACCTATGGCCCTTGGGCCACAAGGTATGTAGATGGTACATAAGGCACCCTTTGATCCTATGGCCCTAGGATCCTTATGTTTCTTTTGGAGATCCTATGGCTCTAGTGCCATAGGATCCCCCCATAAGGAACATAGGGAACCCTATGGCCTTTGAGATTGTTCATTGCCACCCTATGGCCCTTGGGCCATAAGATCTGTATACGGGACATAGGGCACCCTATGATCCTATGGAAGTAGGGCCATAGGATCTTCAGAAGAAACATAGGGAACCCTATGGCCCTTCAGGTTGTTCATTCCTACCCTGTGGCCCTTCCGCCACAAGGTCTCAAGATGGGACATATAGCACTCTTTGATCCTATGGCCCTAGGCTCCTTATGTTCCTTTTGGAGATCATATGGATCTAGTGCCATACGATCTCTAAAAGGAACATAGGGAACAAGATGGCCCTTGAGATTGTATCTTTTCCCCCTATTGTCCTTGGGGCACAAGGTCTCTAGATGGGACATAAGGCACCCTTTGATCCTATGGCCATAGGTTCCTTATGTTATTTTTGGAGATCCTATGTCCCTAGGACCATATGATCTCCAAAAGGAACATAGGGAACCATATGGCCCTTGAGATTGTACATTCCCACCCTATGGCCCTTGGGCCACAAGGTCTCTAGATGGGACATAGGGCATTCTTTGATCCTTTGGCCCTAAGTTCCTTATGTTCCTTTTGGAGATCCTATGGCCCTAGTGCCATAGGATCCCCACAAGGAACATAGATAACCCTATGGCCTTTGAGATTGTACAGTGCCACCCTATGGCCCTTGGGCCATAAGCTCTCTAGATGGGATAGAAGGCACCCTGTGATCCTATGGCCCTAGGGCCATATGTTCATTTTGGACATCCTATGGCCCTAGGGCCATAGGATCTTCAAAAGCAACATATGGAACCCTATGACCTTTGGGATAGTACATTCCTACCCTATGGCCCTTGGGCCACAAGGTCTCAAGATGGGACATATGGCACCTTTTGATCCTATTGCCCTAGGTTCCTTATGTTTCTTTTGGAGATCCTATGGCCCTAGTGTCATAGGATCTCCAAAATGAACATATGACGCTAGGGCCATAGGATCATAGGGTGCCTTGTCTCCCATCTAGACAGCTTATGGCCCAAGGGCCATAAGGTGGCACTGTACAATATCAAAGGCCATAGGGTTCTCTATGTTCCTTGTGGGGATCCTATGGCACTAGGGCCATAGGATCTCCAAAAGGAACATAAGGAACTTAGGTCCAAAGGATCAAAGAATGCCCTATGTCCCATCTAGATACCTTGTGTCCCAAGGGCCATAGGGTGGGAATGTACAATCTCAAGGGCCATTTGGTTCCCTATGTTCCTTTTGGAGATCCTTTGGCCCTAGGGCCATAGGATCTCCAAAAGGAACATAAGGAACCTATGGACATAGGATCAAAGGGTGTCTTATGTCCCATCTAGAGACCTTGTGTCCCAAGGGAAATAGGGGGGAAAGGTACAATCTCAAGGGCCATATTGTTCCCTATGTTCCTTTTTGAGATCCTATGGCACTAGATCCATATGATCTCCAAAAGGAACATAAGGAGCCTAGGGCCATAGGATCAAAGAGTGCTATATGTCCCATCTTGAGACCTTCTGGCCCAAGGGCCATAGGGTAGGAATGAACAACCTCAAGGGCCATAGGGTTCCCTATGTTCCTTCTGAAGATCCTATGGCCCTGCTGCCATAGGATCATAGGGTGCCGTATCTCCCATATACAGATCTTATGGCCCAAGGGCCATAGGGTGGCAATGAACAATCTGAAAGTCCATAGGGATCCCTATGTTACTTATGGGAGTATCCTATCGCACTAGGGGCACAAGGTCTCCATATGGGACATAGGGATTCCTATGGCCCTTGAGATTGTACATTCTCACCCTATGGCCCTTGGGCCACAAGGTCTCCATATGGGACATAGGGCACCCTTTGATCCTATCACCCTAGGTTCCTTATGTTCCTTTTGGAGATCTTATGGCCCTAGGGCCATAGGATCACCAAAAGGAAGATACAAAACCCTATGGAGCTTGGAATTCTGCATTCCTACCCTATGACCCTTGGCCCACAAGATCTCTAGATGGGACATAGGGCACCCTGTGATCCTATGGCAGTAGGGCCATATGTTCCTTTTGGAGATCTTATGGCCCTAGGGCCATAGGATCTTTAGAAGGAACATAGGGAACCCTTTTGCCCTTGAGATTTTACAATCGTACCCTAGGACCCTTGGGCCACAACGTCTGAAGATGGGACATATAGCACCCTTTGATCCTATGGCCCTAGGTTCCTTATGTTCCTTTTGGAGATCCTATGGATCTAGTTCCATAGAATCTTCAAAAGGAACATAGGGAACCCTATGGCCCTTGAGATTGTACATTCCTACCCTATCACCCTGGGCCACAAGGTCTCTAGATGGAACATAGGGCACCCTTTGACCCTATGGCCCTTAGGCCACAAGGTCTCCAGATGGGACATAGGACACCCTGTGATCCTATGGACCTAGGGACATACGATCTCCAAATGGAACTTAAGGAATCCTCTGGCCCTTGAGATTGTATATTGGCACCCTAGGGACAAAAGGAATTATGATGATATATAGGGCATTCTTTGATCCTATTTCCCTAGGACCGTATGTTCCTTTTGGGGATCATATGGCCCTAGTTCCATAGAATCTCTAAACGGACCAAATGGAAGCCTATGGATCTCGAGATTGTACATTGCCACCCTATGGCCCTTTGGCCAGAGGGTCTTCAAAAGGAACATAGGGCACCCTATGACCCTAAGTCCATAGGGTCTCACATCATACTCAAGGGCATCCTAGGGACCAAGGGTGGTCATAACGAGCATGGGGAACCCCATGGTGCACATTAACAGGCAACATGGCAGCCCCATGTCCCTAGGGCCATAAGATCTCCAAAAGGAACATAGGGAACCCTATGGCCCTTGAGAATGCACATTGCCACCCTATGACCCTAGGGCCACAAGATCTCCAGGTGGGATATAGGGATCCCTGTGGTCCTATGGCCCTAGGAAACCACATTTTCCCTTTTGGAGATCCTGTGGCCCTATGGCCATAAGATCTCCAAAAAGAACATAGGGAGACGTATGGACCTTGAGAGTGTAAATTGCCACAATGGCCCTTGGGCCACATGGTCTTTAGATGGGACATAGGGCACCCTATGACACTAAGGCCATAGGGTCTCACATCATACTAGAGGGCATCCAAGGGCCCAAGGGTGGCCTAGGTACATAGGGTACCCCATGGTGCATATTAACGGGCACCATGGCAGCCCCATGCACCTAGGGCTCTAGGGCCATAGGATCTCCAAAAGTAACATAGGGAATCATATGGCCCTTGAGATTGTACATTGACACCCTATGGCCCTTGAGCCATAGGGTCTTCAGATGGAATGTAGGGCACCTTGTGACCGTAGGGAACATAGAGAATCCTATGGCCCTTGAGATTGTAAATTTTCACCCTATGGCCATTGGGACACAAGGTCTCTAGATGGGACATAGGGCATCCAAGGGCCCGAGGGTGGCCTAGGTACATAGGGTACCCCATGGTGCATATTAACGGGCACCATTGCATCCCCAAGCACCTAGGACTCTAGGGCCATAGGATCTCCAAAAGGAACATAGGGAATCATATGGCCCTTGCGATTGTACATTGCCACCCTATGGCACTTGGGCCATACAGTCTTCAAATGGAACGTAGGGCACCTTGTGACCCTAGGGAACATAGGGAATCCTACTGCCCTTCAGATTGTACATTGTCACCCTATGGCGCTTGGGCCACAACGTCTCTAGATGCGACATAGGGCACCCTGTGATCTTATGGCTCTACCTCCATAGGATCTCCAAAAAAAACATATGGAACCCTATGGCCCTTGAGATTGTACATTGCCACCCTATGGCCCTTGGGCAAATAGTTCTCAAGACATAAGGAACCCTATGGCCCTTCAGATTGTACATTCACAAACTATGGCCCTTGGGCCACAAGGTCTCCAGATGAGAACCCTATGGCCCTAGGTTCCTTATGTTCCTTTTGGAGATCCTATGGTAGTAGGGCCATAGGAACTCCAAGAGGAACACATGGAACCTTATGGCCCTTGAGATTGTACATTCCCACACTATGGCCCTTGGGCCACAACGTCTCCAATAGGTCACCCTTTGATTCAAGGACCCTAGGTTCTTTATGTTCCTTTTGGAGATTCTATGGCCCTAGTGGCACCCTATCTCCAAAATTAACATAGGGAACCCTATGGCCCTTGAGATTGTACATTGCCACCCTAAGGCCCTTGGGCCACAAGGTCTTTGGATCTGACATAGAGAACCATGTGATCCTATGTCCCTATGGCCATATATTTGTTTTGGAGATCCTATGGCCCTCGGGCCATAGGATCTTCAATAAGAACATAGGGAACCCTATGAGCCTTGAGATTGTACATTGGCACCCTATGGCCAGATGGGACATTGGTCACCCTATAGTACAATGTGAGACCACCCTATGGCCTTATGGTCATAGGGTGCATTAGGGTCATATGTTACTCTTTAGTATGAGGTGAAACCCTTATGGCCATAGGGTGCCCTATGGCCATAGGTTACCCTCTAGTATGAGATGAGATCCTATGGCCTTATGGCCATAGGGTGCTTTAGGGCCATAGGTTGCCCTCTAGTATGAAGTGACACCCTATGGCCTTATGGACATATTGTGCCATGAGGCCATATGATTCCCCCTATTATGATGTAAGACCGGATGGCCATAAAGTGTGCCTATGTAGCCACACCCTGTCTGCCCTTCGAAAGATTCTATGTCTAGTTTTATTTTAGTGACTACAAATGAATTTTAAGAAAATATATTACACCATATCTTACAAACACATATAGTGTACACTTTCTTTCCCACCTTTTTGCCTCATTTTTTTCCCCATCCTCCTACAATTGAACCCTAATCCATCCTCCTACAACAGTGCGCTCTACTCGGCCTCTTACAACGTGTACCCAACTCCCCACAACCCAATTACAGGTATCCATAGTTTCAGCATTTTCTGTAGTTATTGTTTTTTGTATTTGCAAGTTTATAATTTTTTTGTAATTAGAGATTTTTGCAGTTAGAGTTTCACAGTTTTACAGTTTTAGGTCGCTTATGAGGAGTTTTCTGTTTTATAGATTTAGGTCCCTAATAAGAGTTTTTTTGTTTTACAAGTTTAGGTCCCTAATTAGTGTTTTCTATTTTACATTTTTAGGTCTCTAATTAGAGTATTTTGTATGACAGTTTTAGATCTCTAATTAGATTTTTCTGTTTTATACTTCTACAGTCTGCAGTTTTACAATTTTAGAGATGTAATTAATGATTTTTGTTTATTGTTTTAGAGAGAGATGATTTACAACTTAACTAAAACGTAATTAGATTAAAAACAATTAAAACCGAATTAAGCAAAAAGATTAGGGTTTCTACAGGTTATCTATGAGTAAATTTGTGTTTGATGAAGAGAGACTGCAGCAGTAGCAAGTAGTCACTTAGGTGTGTTGAAGCCGTGGCGATGATGGTAACAGATCTGTGTTTGGGAGGTCGCAGCAATCCTTCAGTTGAAATTTGTGGCAATGGCTTCGTGTAGATGTGTGCGCATCGCAACGATGGCATAGAATTGTATGCGTAGGGAGAGAGAGATAGAGAAAGACAAGGTCTGTGCAGGTTTCTGTGTAGGTTTCGAGCAAGAAACGAGAGAGAGAAAGAGAGCGACATCGTGAAAAAATTTGTGGTAGAGAGAGAAAGAGAGAGATAAGGTTACTTAGGTTAGGTTAGAAATTCAAAATTCAAATTTTGAATTTAGGGGTTGTTCTCACGGGGTTGCAGTAGATATTACTAGAGTTCTAGGCTTTGTGTGAAAATGAGACATAGCTCATTGTCTCCAAAATTGAAAGAGCTTTTCAGGAAAAAAAAAGAGTATGGAAAAAAAAAGTTGGTGCAAGGCTTTGTCAATGTCCATATCTTTGTAGTACGAGTGAAACGACACCCATGAAGCAAAATTTGACTCCAGAATCAAAATTTGCATAGTTAAAAATACACTAAAAATAACTAAAAATTTTAAAAATTATCCCAAAAATTGTGCGTTATTTTTTTGTCCAATATCAATAAGTGTATTTGAAAACCCATTATAACAAAGTTTGCGCAGCGTAAACTTTTTTTTATAATTATTTTGAAAGAAAAAAAAATATTATTTATATTTGAATGTGACATGAAAATGCTTCGCTTTTTTATTTATGCCACTTGTGGATATTGTTACGTATCCCTTAAATGGCCGAAATTATTATGAAGACACCTCAGCCACCCCCTGGCCCACACCTCAGGGTGGCAATGTTGGAGGTCAAGGATCAAAGCGTGCACTCGGTTCCATTTGGAAATCCTATGTCCTAGGGTTTTATTCTTCTATCTTGTGATATCCTTGTGGTTCTATGGTGGCAATGTGAAATCTTGTGGACCTAGGGCCATAGGGTGGCAATGTATAAGCTCAAGAGCCATAACTTGGCCTATATTCCATTTGGAAATCCTATGGCCCTAGGGTCATGGGGTGACAATTGATAAGCTCCAATACATAGCCCTATGTTCCAGTTGGAGATCCTATGGCCCTAGGGTCACGACAATGTATAGGCTCAAGAGCCATACGTTTCCCTATGTTCTAGTTGAAGATCCTATGGACCTAGGGTCATGGGGTGGAAATATGTAACCTCAAGGGTCATAGGGTGCCACATGTCCCATATGGAGATCCTATGGCCCTAGGGCCATGGCTGCATTGGCATCTTGGCCACCCTTAAACCCACACCCTTGAGCTTAGGTGTAATGGAATTTGCCTATTCAATTTGAGAGTAGCGGAATTTAATGAGAGTACTTTCAAGAAATGATTTTGTGAGCATAGCGGGTAGACATAATTGAAGATAGCAACATAATTATAGCAATTAGTTAACTTGGCATGGACAATACTTTTGCAAGAGAGAGAATTTAGAGAACATGACAACAATTGAGGACCGGATTTATGTGGAGCCGGTCCTCAACAGTTGTCATGTTCTCTAAATTCTCTCTCTTGCAAAAGTATTGTCCATGCCAAGTTAACTAATTGCTATAATTATGTTGCTATCTTCAATTATGTCTACCCGCTATGCTCACAAAATCATTTCTTGAAAGTACTCTCATTAAATTCCGCTACTCTCAAATTGAATAGGCAAATTCCATTACATTGGTATCAGAGCATTTGGTTTCTCTTTTCTTGCTTTAGAAGATAGGTCCTTAAGTAGCCTATAAATGGTTGATGTTGTTGATTATAATAGAGTAAGTGGAACTGGGATCTAATATCAGTTTTGTTAAGCCCACTATGTGGGGGATGGTGCACACCTCGGGAGCTTTGGACTTAATAATGGACTCTTTTTAGACTTGCCTACGGCTTTACCATTATTGAGCCATAAGAAGTTCGAAAGAAGCTAGCCCTTGGCAACTCTGCTATGTTAGACCTACTCCTCTACTCTCTATAATTAACCACTTTGAGCTGTGGGTGTAGATACTTAAGAGCCGATTTTCAAAGGCTAAGAGGAGTGGCAACTAAAGTTTTGAACTGCCAAAGCATACACTAAGTATAAACATAAATTTTGTTAACATGGCTGACAATAATCAAGAGAGTAGAATGAACATTGATAACTTTGATTTTTCACATGAAGGTGCTAATGATGATGCTCCCATGTTTGTGAATTATCTCATCGCTAGGTTGCAGCAAGCTATGGGCAACCTTGCTTTGCAAGCCGAAGTTACTCAACAACTTCGTGCTTATGGAATTTCCCTTCCTTTCCGAGAGGAGAGAGAGCTTAGGAGGCCTCTTGAAGAGACCCCAAAAGAAGACTCTCTCCCATTCGAGAGGAGGAATCCAAAGAGAAAGAAAGCAATGAAAGTCTAAGTTCTTCTGAAGAGGTGGCTCCACGAAGACGGCGGTCTAGACGATCGCCTACTCCTCCCAAGAGGAAAAGAGCAACCTATAGTCCTTCTCCTCATCACTCTGAAAGGCAAGAGAGGAAACAAAGGAAGAAAAGGGCTAGGAAGAGGTCACCCTCTTCTCCTTCTTCTTCACCTTCCTCCTCTTTCGATGAAAGTTATGGCTATTCTCCTAGAGAATACAAGAGGGGAGGACATCGCAAATCATTTCGTGCATGGAGAAGGTTACAAAAGCTAAAGAAGTTCAAGGAGGGAGGAAAGAGTATCTCTTTTCTCACCTACGATGGCACCTTTGGTGCTACCGACAAAGTGTTGGCCTTCATCCAGCAATTTGATGTGGCCTTTGGGGACGAGGGCTTCACAGAGTCCTCCAAGCTACGCCATGTAGCTATGCACTTCCAAAAATCAGCTCATCAATGGTGGGCTAGCCTTCGTGGCAATGGAGAAGCCCCAAAGACATGGAAAACTCTACGAGTTTCCATCATGAAGCAATTTATTCCAAGTGATACTAAAGATAAAGTTCTTACCGAATGGCGGGGCTTGAAGCTTCTCTCTCATGAGTTTATCAACAAGTATGTAGACAAGTTTTGGGATTTACATCTCAAAGCTACTGTCTTTCAAAAGATAGACTTTGCCGAGCAAAGACAACAATTCTGTGCGGGATTACCTGAAGAGATGGCCGAATACATCAACTCTCAACGGCCTGGTACTATTACCGAAGTAATCCATCACACCATGGTTGCTTCACGCATCAATTTCCATCAAGGGGCTAGACGTAATGTCAAGCCCATGGAAAACAAAGATAAAAATTATGCAAAGGGGAAATCCAATGCACAAAATAATTCCCAAGGCACTTCCAACAACAACAATCGGTCCAAGGAGAAGGGAGTTTACAAAGGTAAAAACAAACTCTCTCCTGAAGATCTTGAAGCTTTTCGCAAGGACCATAAATGTTTCAAGTGTGGGGAGCAAGGACATGGCTATCGTTCTTGCCCCAAGAAGAATACTCGCAATGAGACTCCTAGGGCTTCCACCATCGAAGCTCCAAAAGAGGATGCTCATTGCAAAGGATCATCACTCTCCTATGCTTGGAGAAAGGTAAGAGAGCATGATGCCTTCATCTTGTTTGACCCTGGCTCTACTCTCAACTTCATATCAATAGAGTTGGCCACCAAGTTGGGCATTCAAGCTTTTGAGATGGGAGATATAGTAATAGCTGATGCATCTTTCAAGGGACAACAAGCCTCCGTTACTCCCTTGATTGGGAAGTTGAGGCTTCATGTCCAAAGCTATGTCGACAAAGAAGACTTCTTCATCTCTCCTCTCCAACATCAGGATGTTATCCTAGGGGCACCATGGTTTGATCGCATGGCTACCAACATGAAGTTCCCTGAAAGGAGAATTTACTTCACCTACAGGGGAAAGAACATGTATATAGATGCTAGTGAGCGTGGTCGCACTATTCCACTTGTAAATCCTCTTTCTTTTGATAAATCAATGAAGAGCTCAGTTTCTGCGTACATGATTTATGTCAAAGAGTCTGTAAAAGCTAATAATGTTTCATCAAATGAAAATGATAGGAATCAAGAAGAGTTAGACTTGTCTACTTTTCTAAAAGGATTCCAAGATGTGTTCATCGATGATATCCCTATGTACCTACCTCCAAAACAAGGGGATGATGACCATCGTATTTAGCTCCTTCCAGGAAGCTCACCGCCTAACAAACCTCCTTATCGAGTCTCACAAGCTCAACAAGAGGAGATTATGAGGCAAGTACAGGAATTGGTAGACAAAGGGATGGTGAGTCCTAGTTCCTCTTCCTTTTGTTCTCCAGTCCTTTTAGGGCAATAGAAAGATGGTACATACCGTATGTGTGTGGACTATCGAGCACTAAACCATATCACTATCAAAAACAGATTTCTCGTGCCTCGGGTAGAAGATCTGTTTGATAAGCTACAAGGCTCTACCTACTTCAATAGGATTGACTTTAAGAGTGGCTATCATCAAATAAGGATAGTGGATGAAGATATCCTAAAGACCACGTTTCGCACAACATTTGGTCTTTATGAATATCTAGTCATGCCTTTTGGCTTGACTAATGCACCAGCTACTTTCAATCGTCTCATGGAGAAAATTTTTAGACCATATCGTAAATTCACTGGAGTGTTCTTTGATGATATCATCATCTACTCCAAATCTTTGGAGGAACATAAGCAACATCTCCAAGTGATTTTTCAAGACTTGAGGGAAAACAAACTTTTTCTCAACCAAAAGAAAAGTGAATTCTTCCTTCAAGAGATTCAATATCTAGGTCATATTATCTCTCACGATGGTATTCGTATGGATCCATCAAAGTTAGAGGTAATAAAATCATGGCCTAACCCAAGGAATCTACATGAGCTAAGAAGATTTATTGGTATGTGTGCATACTATAGACGCTTCATAGCAAAATTCTCTCAAGTAGCAGGACCACTACACGACTTAACAAAGAAGAACGTTAAGTTTGTATGGACTACTAAGGAGCAAAATGCTTTTGAAAAACTCAAAGAGAAGCTTACTTCTCAACCAGTCCTCGTGCTTCCGGATCTCTCAAAACCATTTGAGGTCCAATGTGATGCTTGTGGTGATTGCCTTGGAGCGGTTTTGCTTCAGGAAGGGCATGCCATAGCATATGAGAGCCGAAGGCTCAATAGTGATGAACGAGTCTTGGGCATTTATGAGAAAGAGCTTTTAGCTGTTCTACATGCCCTAGATACATGGAAGCACTACCTATTGGGGACTCCATTTATCCTACGAACCGACCACCAAAGTCTCAAGTATTTCATGACGCAAACCAAACTTTCCGACAAACAAACGTGGTGGGCAAATTTTCTTTCGCAATTTAATTTCCATATTTCTCACATAGCTGGTAAGCACAATCAAGTTGCCGATGCACTTTCACGACGACCAAAAGTTAATGCGGTGTCTATAGCTACTCACAATGATCTATCCTCTATGATAGATGAGTATGCTACTGACCCTGACTTTAGAGACATAATGTCAACCCTTGCTTTGGGAAAGAAAGAGGAACCATTCACCTTGCAGGATGGTTATCTTCTCCACGGCAATAGGCTATGTGTTACCCATTCCCTTCGTGAGAAGGTTATGTATGAATCCCATGCTCCTCCATATGCAGAGCATAGAGGTATTCAACCTACTCTCCGAGGAGTAGAGACGTATTTCTATTGGCCTACCATGAAAGTGGACATACAACAGTATGTTTCAAAATGTGTAGTATGCCAAAAGACCAAGTATGATAGAGGGAAGCAACCTGGATTACTCCATCCATTGCCTATTCCAAATTCACCATGGGAGAGTATATCCATGGATTTCATCTTTGGATTACCGAAGTCTATCCATGGGAATATAGGAATATGGACAATAGTCGACAGGTTTAGCAAGCAAGCACATTTTATTCCTGTCAAAAAGACTATTAAGGCACATCAAATGGCAACTCTCTTCATATCTCAGATTTTCAAGCACCATGGATTACCCACATCCATCATGTCAGATAGAGATCCTAGAATGACCAATAATTTTTGGAAAGGTCTCTTTGAAAATCTAGGAACAAGATTGAATTTCTCTTCGGCCTATCACCCACAAACGGATGGCCAAAGTGAGATAGCCAATCTTATGATACTCGATCTACTCAAGACTTATGTTATCGAAGTAGATCAACGCTCACAATGGGAAAAGTATTTACCTCTAGTAGAGTATGCCTACAATAATACTGTACATACTTCTACAGGGAAAGCACCTTTCGAGATCATAGAGGGAAGACCTAAAAGTCCATTGCTACTCAAAGTACATGGGAAGATCTTCGCCGCCGATGAGTATAGCCGTGACCTACAAGAATCTTTTCAAAAGATTAGAGAGGCTATAGCCATCTCTCAACAAAGGCAAAAAGTTGCTGCTCATAAGCACAGAAGAGCCTTAATGTTCAAAGAAAATGATTGGGTCTTACTCAAGTTTCCTAAGGCTCGATTAAGGCAAACGACGGGCAAAAATCCTACGGGCCATCAAAAGTATTATGCTAAACTAGCAAAAAGATACTATGGTCCTTTCCAAATCTTGAAGCCCATCAATGAGACGGCTTATCAACTCAAGTTGCCCAACCATTGGCTTATACACAATGCCTTTCATGTAAGCCTACTTAAGCCCTACAAAGGAGAGCCACCAGTTACTGAACCAATTATTGAAGACCCTCCCGAAGTTGAAGACCAAGAAGAGGTGCTACAACCCGAAGCTGTCCTTCGGCATGAAGACAAGGTACTACGACATGGTAAGATAATCCGACGGTATCTTATTAAGTTCAAAAATTATCCTTTTGAAGATGCTAAATGGATGCAAGGAGTACAACTTAAGGATAGTATGAACCTTGTCAATGCTTACAATGCTACATTAGAGTAAGCAAATGTACAACTCTCTTTTAAATGACTCATGTTTTTGTCTTATAAGACTAATCCTCTTTTTAATTGTGCACAAATTTAACTAGTATGCATGCTTAGAATCATGTTTGTGATGACGACGTCTCTCAAACACCAAGTAGAATTTGTCACTCTACTTTGGGATAATGAAATGGACTAAAAAGCAGACATGCTTGCGGTAGCTATGTCTCCCAAGCACCAAATGGATTAGTCATCCATCTTGGAAAGATTTTGTAGGGTAAAAAAGGGATCCTCTACCCACTAAGTACGATTGACTAATGACTAAGGCTTTATCTTTTCTACCTCATAGTCGAGGACGACTATGATTTCAAGAGAGAGGTAATGTCATAAAATCTAATATCTAACCAACCCAAATGATTTTCTCATATTAAATTGATCACTTAATGTGGGAGAATAAATGGGAACAAGTGTTAAGATATAGATATGTGCTTATAGATCTATCTCAACACGGGGCCAATAGTAAAGGGGCCCAAATGGGAGATGGTCTATCAAGAGAAAGGCTAACCAATGGAGCATAAGACCTTAGGGTTAGCTTCATTGAAGACCTCCAATAATGTGTGTAAAAGTCCTTTGACTTTAGGTAAGCTAGGGCTGAGCTTGAGGTGGGAACCCGGACCAAGCTCGAGGTGCTTGTCGTGCTTGAGGTGCTTGTCCTGCTTGAGGTGCTTGTCATGCTTGAGGTGCTTGATTAAGATGCTTGAGGTGCTTGACTGGCTCCATGCTTGAGGTGCTTGACTTGGTGCATGATTAAGGTGCTTGAGGTGCTTGTCCTGCTTGAGGTGCTTGACTGGCTCCATGCTTGAGGTGCTTGACTTGGTGCATGATTAAGGTGCTTGAGGTGCCTTGAGAAGCTTGCCTGAGATGCTTGTGGGAACACCCCCTACTTCAAGTGCTTAGTCATGCTTGATGACTAAGGGGCTTGCTCATCCAAAGTCAAAAATATCCCTACAAGGAGGTGGGCGAGCCTACAAGGGGGGGGGGGGGGGGGGGTGAGAGAGAACACACACACACACACACAAGGGAAGCCCCAGCTTGAAGAGGCAGCAGGGACACTTGTCAAGTTCCTCCTCATGTTGCCCTCATGGTGTGCCTGAAGCCTATTGGTTGGACACCCAAGGGGTCCAATGATAATTTAGGATATTTAATTAATTGATTTTGCATTTATCAAGTCCTCTCTCTCAAAGGGGAAAGGGGGACACTTGTCCCAAGGCTACCCATGTTGCTTGTAATGGCTCCTGCTTGTGATTGGCTAGGCCTGGAGGGGTCCAATGAGCTTCAAGCATGAGCTACAAGGGGGGGTCGACCCAAGCAAGCTAGGGGGGTGCTTAGGGGGTATACTCGCCCACACACACTCACAAACACTCTCATTGTGTACTATGCAAAGTGCAAGAGCTCCCTCTCCTTCTCCATGCAAGTAGAGGTTGAGAGCCTACACCAACACTCTTGGCTATGGAGTGAAAATCCATCCAAGAGTCATGCTTCAATGCTTGAGCTTGCCATCTATTTCTTATTCATTACTATGCTAATATGTATGCTAGCACAAGAGTTATGATAAGTGAGGAACTAGCTCTTTCTCGTATGAAATGTTTCTTCTTCCTCTTCCCTACCCTCATTCCCTGCTAGCTCTCTCCACCTTCGAAGGTGTTTGAGGTCTTGGGACCGAGGCTTGGTATAGTTAAAGCTTTCTTCAAGTTTAGGTTATGCTATGATGGTGATGCATGAAGCTTTCCATCTTCATTGCTTCACCTAGGTCACAAGGAACACAAAGAATGTATTGTAACAATTCTCTCTTTATGGGAGAAATCATAATACAAATGCCTATTCGAGGGGGGACCAGCTCCACATAAATCCGGTCCTCAATTGTTGTCATGTTCTCTAAATTCTCTCTCTTGCAAAAGTATTGTCCATGCCAAGTTAACTAATTGCTATAATTATGTTGCTATCTTCAATTATGTCTACCCGCTATTCTCACAAAATCATTTCTTGAAAGTACTCTCATTAAATTCCGCTACTCTCAAATTGAATAGGCAAATTCCATTACATAGGGGCCTTAGGTTGTCTTATTGTATGTTGTGAGATCTTGTGGCCCAGGGCCATAGGGTGGCAATGTATAAGTTCAAGGGCCATACATTGCCTACATTCCATTTGGAAATCCTATGGCCCTAGGATCATGGGTTGGCAATGTATAAGCTCAAGGGCCATAGGGTGCCACATGTCCCATATGGAGATCCTATGGCCGTAGGATCATGGGTTGGCAATGTATAAGCTCAAGGGCCATAGGGTGCCACATGTCCCATATGGAGATCCTATGGCCCTAGGGCCATGGGGCTGGATTGACATCTTGGCCACCCTTGAACATGTTGTGATTAAAGCCCAAGTGGCCTCTTATGCGGATATGGCCGGCCGCCCACCTAACTCACTTACCTCTAAGTCTTTGTATATACTAACTTATACTTTGTGAATACTAAGGAATTGGGAGATAACCCTTCTAACAGTTCTCTGCGTACTGTACTGTACTGTGTAAGCTCACTGTGTGTGTGTGTGAGAGAGTCGATCCACGCTCCGCTTTGCGACTTCAATTGGTATCAAAGCCTTGGTTCAGTGCGGTTTTGCGCAATCGCGTGCGCGCACTTTTTCGGCAGATTCTGGATCCGGAGTTCGAAAATTCACACTCGGCGTTGTCGTGCTGTGACATGTACATAGTGGGAACACATGCTACAAGAGTTATCTTGTAACTTTTTAGATACATAATTATATTTCCTATAATGTACATATGCATATGTAAGTATAAATATAAGCTTTCTATCTCATCTTATTATTTATCTCAAGGGTAATGTATTCTTACTTTACCATCAAAAAATACTATGGGAAAAGTGTCAATAGCTCCACCTCTTTAACTTGGGGCAAAAAGCATTGATTCTTTCTTTCTACCATCTCATTATTATCTCACACCCTATTTAGATCCTATATCTAGAGAAATTTCCAATCTATATATATTCTATGTATTTTTCTTATATTTCTTTTTAAATAGCTACTAGGAGGGAATCAAATCCTAGTGGGACACTAGGTGGCATGATTTCAAAGATACACTTATTTTAATGCATTATTGCAAGCATGATTACAAAACTTTGTCAAGGAGCAATGTCATGCTTTCATATGGCATGAGGTGTCCTTTGGAATCAAATGAAAGTCTAGGCTAAGGGGACCACATGAAGACTTTTGCTGCCAGAAATGGACCCTATTTTGATGAATTTTTTACACAAGGTTACAATCCGAATTGGAAAATGATTTTAAAATGAAAATCGTAGCTAATGAGCTGAAGTTTCTGCCCATATTTTTACTTTTTTATTTGGAGCTACGGTTGAGGAGATATGATCAAAATACTGGACCCCAGTCTGCCCACATCATGCAGGGACAGCTCATTTCCAACTTTTCCAATTCCTGTTCACACTGGCTCCTCTCTTCTTGTGTAAACCCTTGGGGGTTCCCTTCACTTATAAAAGGGGACCTCTTCTTCCTTGGAAAGAACTCAAGCATTCAAGCCATTGATGAGAGGAATTCTTGAGGGAGTGAGTAGTAATGCCTAATTGTACTTAGCCCCATTAACATAAGCCCAAGCCTACACTTTCTCCTAGAGGAAAACTAGCCATTCTTGTACGCCATCCTTGGAGGATCAACTCTAATCAAAGAAGGTGTCATACTTGGCGTATCAATCAACGTTGAATTCTCCCCTCTTCTTCTCTCTCCCATCAATAATGGTGCCGAAGGGTTTCAAGTAAGATGTGTTCTACATTGATGTTTTCTTGATTTCTTGTTGTTTTCATTTTCATCTCTAATCCAACATATATAAATGTATCTAATCTCATCTCCTTAACCAAACCTATCTCTCTCATTCTTAGTAATTCATCCTCTCTAGGTTCTCTTTGCTACAGGTACATCTCTCCCCGCAGTATCCTTATTGTCTACGGGCAAGAATAGGGCTTGGGAGGGAAACTTCTCATCTCTTCACTTCTCTCATATCTACATTTCTCACATACTATCCTAGATGAATAACCCACATGATGATCATTTCTATCGCTTTCACTCTGTATGATCTATTAGAATTAACGTATGGATTAGTCGTAAAATACACTTTCAACAACGTATAGTGTTTCTCTTCGGCCCTGAGAGGCTCAATGAAATACTTCTATCACCCGATCCCATCATACTACCTCTCATAGACTATAATTTTTCTTTTGATGTAAGCGTAGTTATCTTGCTATGAACCAAGAGGATTTGTACACACAATTAATCCCAATCACTAGGCAAAATATATATATTATGGTAAGCACAAAACTACAATTCCAAAGAACAATTCGTAGCCTATTTGGTCAGCCAAGATTGAATGCCATTAACTCATCCATTAACCCTTTCATATTACCCATGATACGATATGACCATAGCCTTGATGTTTTCATCTTCGTATTGTTTTGACATTCTCTTTTGCGTTCTTTCTTTGTGTGTGTGTGAGTGCAAGAGAGAAAGAGTGAGTCTTCTTTGATTGCACTTCTTTCCAAACCCTAGTCTTCATGGCATCCATGGTTTAACTCCTTCATATAGTTTTTGTTGAGTTCTCTCACAAACTCTCACAGCCATAAGCCCGGTGCTTTCCTGGCAAGACCGCAAATTTCTCGACATATTTTTGGTGAACCCGACGCGAATCTGCTAGGGTGAGAGTTTGTGGGTAACCATGGGTGATCATGTTGAGCAATAGGGTATGCATTTTGACCCAGCAACAATGCAAATGTTTCAAGCATTTGCAATGTTCATGCAACAACAACATGCTACTGAAAGAAGGGAGATTTCAGCAACGAAGGCCATACAAGCGGTCGTCAACAGAATGGATCAGTTCAATGGCAAAGATGTAACCAAGTACTTACGCGAGTATGTGAAGGAGATGCAGCTGCATCGCGTGTCAGAAGGTGAGATGATTCAAAGCTTTGAGCTAGTTGTTGCTCCAGAAATTAGGGAGCATGTTAGGGCAATTAAAGATGGGCATGGGAGAAATTGGGAAGAACTCAAAGTAGCTTTAAAGGAGGAATATTTCATGGAGGACTCTGAGAGAGTGACCAAAAGGACATTCTTAGAATGGGTAGTCAAGCCAAAGCAAGGACTATCAATAACAGAGCTACTTAGGGAATTTGAGCGGCGCTATGTACAACTCACTAGGACAGAAAGGGCCACACTAGATGCAGAGAAGATAGATCTTTTCTTACAAGCTGCAGGTAAAGAGTTTCAAGAAAATTTGGAGCTTCTTCTTGAAGATAAAGATGCTGAGCAAGGACTAAAGACCGACTGGAATGAGATTGAAGGTGCTGTCTCGCTGCTTGCCAAACGACAAAGAAGAAGGGACAAGATGGTAGTAAACACTACAAGTCCTTCCACCTCAACTTCTGACAAAATGGTAAAGCCTACTTTTATCGCTCCTAAGTTTGATGAGTCCATGCTAGATGAGCTTGTGAAGGGAATGCGTGACTTGAAGGTGAAGTTTGCAAAGCTTGAAGAAAAAGGCCAACCATCAGGGCCACTTCCTAGGCAAAGACAACAGCCCAAAGAAGGGTTTGTTAATAGATGTATTTGGTGTGATAGTACAAACCATGTAAGAAGGGATTGTGATGATTTTAGTGATGCTTTGTCAAAAGATGTTGTCTTTTTTAAGGATGGTAAAATCCACTTAAGAGAGACAGGTCTACCCTTGAGAACTAACTTTGGGAAGGGGGGAATGCAAACCTTAGTTGAAGATATGGCAACCAAGCATGCCACCTCTTCAGTTGAGGCAGCTACTTATGGAGTAAAAATTGAACATTTTTGTGATGAAGAGGTGAGTGACCATCATGGTCAAATTTGGCCAAATGTCATGCAATTAGCTAAAAAGGGAAAGCTTACAAAAGAGATTCTACATGAAGCAGGTGATTGCATACGTCTAGAAACGGGATGGAATGATCCAGTGGACTCATTGTCAGTGCATGCCTACATTACAAAATGCCAACAAAATGAGGCAATTGTAGAAGACAAGCGCAGACGTGAGAATGCTGATGAAGGACCATCAAAAAGAGCTTCTAGAAGTGGGGGAAGAAGCGACTCAATGCCTTCTCAAACACCCTCAACACAAGGAGCATCTCCACCTGAAGTACTCATGGAGGAGTCTACAACAGGAAAGAAGAAAGAGCCAACGAAAGGTAAGACAAAAGGCCCAACTTATAAACTACAATCTGATATTGAGGTTGCTACAGATTTAAAGAAAGTCTTGGAGGAAAGGATCTTGAATAGCAAGATTGAGTTTACTCTGGGAGAAGTTCTTGGCATTGCAAAGCGTGAATTCCATGAGGAGATCATTGACATCATCAAGAGAAAGAGGCAAACCCTTGCTGAAGTTTCTCGTCCACAGGTTGAAGGGGAAACCTCAAAGACACAAGGGATGCAACTGCAAAATAAGGAGAATGATGGAGCTGTGGTAGGATGCTACCAATCTAGTGGGAGAGTGAAGCAAGTGTATTTCTCAAATGATGATGAAGAAGTTGAAGATATTCCTAGGAGTTACTTTTCACGAAGTCATTGGGCAAGGGCTACTACAGAAACTTTGGTCAAGGTAGGTGATCTTGAAGAGCCATTTGTTGCCTTGATTGACCATGGTTCAGAAATAAACATAATGTCAAAGAGTCTCTACAACAAGTGCAAATGGCCGATGGACACAGATCATGGCTGGATGGTAAAAGTGGCAAACAATTCATCCGGTGAATTGTATGCAGCATGTCCAGGTGTGAAGGTAACAATAGGTGATGTAAAGATTGACCAAAACTTCTTTGTACAGGATACATCTTCATATCATCTCATCCTTGGACAGCCCTACATTGTGGGAGTTCGAATGGAAACAAAGGTAATGGACGATGGTTCAGCATATGCTAGGATACGTAGCAAAGATGGTAAACGTGCTGTCCAATTCCTCACAGTTTGTGTAAACCATGAAAGAAATCGTGACAACCTCAGAGAACATCCTCTACCAAAGGTGAGCAAAGAGTTTCATGATCATAGAGAAATGATGGGTTTTGGCCAAGTACCATTGTAAAGCGGGATTGCAGTGGTACAGAAAGAAAAAGGGTCTCGCCTGATCCAAAAATAGGTGAAGCATTTTCAACGAGCTCCTTGGTAACAAAGAATGGATCAGTATGTTTTACAAAACTTGAAGATTTGAAGAGATGCGAGAAGCAATATGTGCATAATGTACAAATAGGCATGAAAAAGAGTGGGTTGCTAGAGCCTACTGAAAATGTTTTGGGTTTGTGTGAACAAGTTTCTTTTGTAGATACTATGGGTGAGCTTGATGCTATAATGAGGTCTAGTGTGCATCTTGAAAATGAAGTTGTGGAAGTTTGCTCTATGGAAATGTATCAAGTAATAGAAGCCTTTAAAGAAAGCCAAACAGTTGGCCCAGAAGTCCATGTTGAAACTAAATACAAGAGTGTAGCAAAGAAGGTGAAACCAGTAGCTTCACCCTTACCACCCAACAACAGGGAAAAGATTGAACAGGCTTCTTTACAACCAAGTTTGCGGAATCCTAAAAAGATCGGGCATACCTTCACAAAGGAGTCTTTTCAAGAGTTGCAGATTGGTTGCAAGGAGTTTCTAACACAGGAGGAGACAAAGTGCTTCAAAGAAATGCTTTCAAAGCATGGTAAGGCTTTTGCATTCGAGCCACATGAGATAGGATGTGTTGATCCTTATATTGTAGCTCCTATGGTAATTTTCACAATACCTCATGTGCCTTGGAATCTGCGGCCTATTCCGGTTCCAAAGGCTCATTTGCCAAAGTTAGTAGAGCTACTGAATGAGAAAATCAAAATGGGAATCTTGGAGCCTTCTTGTGCTCCATACTCAAACAGGTGGTTCACAGTTCCAAAGAAGAATGGTTCTCTACGCTTCATCCAAGATATGCAACCAGTGAACAAGGTGACAATTAGAAATGTAGGAACAGGTCCAATTGTGGATGAATTTGCAGAGGCGTTTGCAGGGAGGGCAATCTACTCAATGGGGGATCTCTACTCAGGGTATGATCAATTTCAGCTTGCAATCGAAAGCAGAGACTTGACAACCATGAGGACACCTTTGGGTTTGGTAAGGATGTGTACCTTGCCACAGGGAGCAACCAACTCGGTTGCACATATGATGAATGGGATGAATAAGGTCTTACGTGACTTTATTCCTCAAATCACAATGCCTTTCATTGATGATTTGCCTATCAAAGGATGTGAAGAAAGTGACAAAGATGAAGCTTTGGATCTCAAGGGATGTCGCAGGTTTGTGGTAAATCACATAAATGATTGTGATAAAATTTTGTCTAGGTTGGAAGAAGTGAATCTTACATTGTCGGGGAAAAAGTCTATGTTTGGTGTCAATGAAGTGCTCATTGTGGGGCACATGTGCGGGCCATATGGTAGGAAACCTTGTCCATCAAAGGTAGATGCCATCCAAAGAATGAAAGAAACATGTACTAGCATCACTGAGGTTAGAAGGTTTCTAGGAGCATGTGTCTTCTATGTTATTTGGATTCCACATTATGCACATGTAGCTGATCCTCTTTATCAGCTGCTTAGAAAGAATCAAAAGTTTAAATGGACAGAAGCACATGTAAAATCCATGAAAAAGCTAAAGGAGTTACTCCAGTCAGCAACGACTTTGAGAAAGGTAGACTATGAGTGTCAAAGGCCAGTGATTGTGACAGTAGATACCAGTCCTACAGGGATTGGATGGGCAATAGGGCAAGATGACAAAGAAGGACACAGGTATGTGGTAAGATTTGGAGCAAAGGTACTAAGTGCTCGCCAAAGAAACTATCCACAGATAAAGAGAGAGTTATGGGGTATGGTTACAGCCTTGAAAAGTGGAAAAGAGTACCTAATTGGTGCATGTGTGGTTGTAGAAACAGATTGTCTACCACTTCTTGGGATGATTACAAGCTGCTCAACACCAGACATTGCTATGTTGCGGTGGATTGCCTACATTAAGTCCTTAAATCCCGAGTTTAAGCACATTGCAGGTAAAGACAATACAGTGGCAGATATGCTATCAAGGGCAAGGTATGAAGATGAGTCACAAATGATTGATGAGGGAGATGATGTAGGCACAAAATTCTATTCTATCTCTCATGTCAAAGGTAACAATGTCTGCATGACTAATTCACTTGAATTGTTCTTGAAAGATCTTTATGAAGGTGATTGGCTTTCTATTGGAAGGTACTTGAGTACTCTAACAAAACAGGATGATTGGTCTGAACAAGAATTCAAGAGGATACGCAAGAAAGCATATGGGTACTTTTTAAGGGATGGTTACTTGTGGAAGCATCCTAAACAAAAGGGTGCTACACCACAACGGGTTACATGTAAAAAAGAGACTCAAGTAAAGCTCATGCAAGAGTTTCATGAGAGTCTATGGGCTGGACACAGGGGTGTGTGGGCAACCTTCTCCAAGTTGAAAGAAAAATACTAGTGGAAGGGTATGTATAAAGATGTATCTCAGTTTGTAGAGTCATGTGTAACTTGTCAAATGTATTCGAATGTTCGACATCGTGATGGATTGCACCCTACATATCCACTAGCCATGCACTATAAATGGGTTGTGGATCTAGTCACGATGCCTTTAGGACTCTGGCAGATGAGATACTTGGTTCTTGCACGAGAGGACCTAACTAACCAGGTTGAAGGAAGAGCATTAAGAGCTAAGACCACAGAAGCTGTGTGCAAATTCCTTCTTGATGAGGTGATTTGCCGTTATGGTTGTGTGGGAAAAATCACTGCAGATCGAGGTGAACTGGATGCCGAAGAAGCAAGGGAGTTCTTTTCTAGATTAGGGATCAAGCTTTCTCTTACTATAGCTTACAACCCTGAAGGCAATGGAAAGAGTGAAAGAGGGCATCCTCCTATCATCAAAGCTTTGGCCAAGGCTTGCGAAGGAAGAGTTGGTGAGTGGCCAAAACTGTTACCATACGCTTTATGGGCTGATCGTACAACACATAGCTCAGTAACTGGCTACATGCCTGCGGAGCTAATGCATGGTCAAAAGCCAGTGATGCCGATTGAGGATACAATTCCCACATGGAATGTACTACCTTGGCAAGAGGGGCTTAGTAGGGAAGATCTCCTTGCATTGCGCATAAGGCAACTAGAGAGAAGACCTGGAGACATTGAGGCTGCAAAAGAACGACTCAAAAATGCAAGATTGAAAAACAAGGACTACTTTGATAAGCGACATCGGCTCAGGAGCAAAGCAATTGACAAAGGTGACTGGGTTTTAGTGTATGATAGTAGCCTTGATAACCAACACACAGTCATGCGTATGTTTTCAAAAAGATGGTTTGGACCATATGTTGTAAAACATGTGCATGAAAATGCTACTTACAGCTTGTCTGAACTAGATGGCACAGAAGTAAAGATTCCCATTGCAGGAAAAAGGATCAAAATGTTTAAGAGAAGAGGAGACAATGATCCAAAAAATGTTGATGAGGAAGAAGAGCAAAACACAGGTGAAGATCAAAGTGAAAATGAAGCTCTGGAATCATCCAGTGAAGATGAAAGCAAGGAAGATGTACAAGAGGGCTGATCTTACAAAGAAATAATTTGGCACATACCAGAGGATGTGCAGGTTTAGAGGGGGTGGATGTCGTGCTGTGACATGTACATAGTGGGAACACATGCTACAAGAGTTATCTTGTAACTTTTTAGATACATAATTATATTTCCTATAATGTACATATGCATATGTAAGTATAAATATAAGCTTTCTATCTCATCTTATTATTTATCTCAAGGGTAATGTATTCTTACTTTACCATCAAAAAATACTATGGGAAAAGTGTCAATAGCTCCACCTCTTTAACTTGGGGCAAAAAGCATTGATTCTTTCTTTCTACCATCTCATTATTATCTCACACCCTATTTAGATCCTATATCTAGAGAAATTTCCAATCTATATATATTCTATGTATTTTTCTTATATTTCTTTTTAAATAGCTACTAGGAGGGAATCAAATCCTAGTGGGACACTAGGTGGCATGATTTCAAAGATACACTTATTTTAATGCATTATTGCAAGCATGATTACAAAACTTTGTCAAGGAGCAATGTCATGCTTTCATATGGCATGAGGTGTCCTTTGGAATCAAATGAAAGTCTAGGCTAAGGGGACCACATGAAGACTTTTGCTGCCAGAAATGGACCCTATTTTGATGAATTTTTTACACAAGGTTACAATCCGAATTGGAAAATGATTTTAAAATGAAAATCGTAGCTAATGAGCTGAAGTTTCTGCCCATATTTTTACTTTTTTATTTGGAGCTACGGTTGAGGAGATATGATCAAAATACTGGACCCCAGTCTGCCCACATCATGCAGGGACAGCTCATTTCCAACTTTTCCAATTCCTGTTCACACTGGCTCCTCTCTTCTTGTGTAAACCCTTGGGGGTTCCCTTCACTTATAAAAGGGGACCTCTTCTTCCTTGGAAAGAACTCAAGCATTCAAGCCATTGATGAGAGGAATTCTTGAGGGAGTGAGTAGTAATGCCTAATTGTACTTAGCCCCATTAACATAAGCCCAAGCCTACACTTTCTCCTAGAGGAAAACTAGCCATTCTTGTACGCCATCCTTGGAGGATCAACTCTAATCAAAGAAGGTGTCGTACTTGGCGTATCAATCAACGTTGAATTCTCCCCTCTTCTTCTCTCTCCCATCAATAATGGTGCCGAAGGGTTTCAAGTAAGATGTGTTCTACATTGATGTTTTCTTGATTTCTTGTTGTTTTCATTTTCATCTCTAATCCAACATATATAAATGTATCTAATCTCATCTCCTTAACCAAACCTATCTCTCTCATTCTTAGTAATTCATCCTCTCTAGGTTCTCTTTGCTACAGGTACATCTCTCCCCGCAGTATCCTTATTGTCTACGGGCAAGAATAGGGCTTGGGAGGGAAACTTCTCATCTCTTCACTTCTCTCATATCTACATTTCTCACATACTATCCTAGATGAATAACCCACATGATGATCATTTCTATCGCTTTCACTCTGTATGATCTATTAGAATTAACGTATGGATTAGTCGTAAAATACACTTTCAACAACGTATAGTGTTTCTCTTCGGCCCTGAGAGGCTCAATGAAATACTTCTATCACCCGATCCCATCATACTACCTCTCATAGACTATAATTTTTCTTTTGATGTAAGCGTAGTTATCTTGCTATGAACCAAGAGGATTTGTACACACAATTAATCCCAATCACTAGGCAAAATATATATATTATGGTAAGCACAAAACTACAATTCCAAAGAACAATTCGTAGCCTATTTGGTCAGCCAAGATTGAATGCCATTAACTCATCCATTAACCCTTTCATATTACCCATGATACGATATGACCATAGCCTTGATGTTTTCATCTTCGTATTGTTTTGACATTCTCTTTTGCGTTCTTTCTTTGTGTGTGTGTGAGTGCAAGAGAGAAAGAGTGAGTCTTCTTTGATTGCACTTCTTTCCAAACCCTAGTCTTCATGGCATCCATGGTTTAACTCCTTCATATAGTTTTTGTTGAGTTCTCTCACAAACTCTCACAGCCATAAGCCCGGTGCTTTCCTGGCAAGACCGCAAATTTCTCGACAGCGTTCCGGGAGCGTTTCCAACAGGTGACCTACGAGTTTTACCCCCCTTTCGAAGCCGTTTATGCCCTCAGAATTTCGTTCTGAGCACTACAGCAAAAGATAGATTTCAGCCGCAAAGAAATCCGTCTTGTGTAGATTGGCAAGCAGGAGGTGGTCGACATCAATATCGGCATCGACATACATCACTTATTAGTCTTCAGAGCATCATCTATAGACCAAGTACACATATATATCATCAGATATATATATTGCAGTCTGCATTGTTACTTCTTGTGCTTGCCAGGTTCCAGGGGAGGTGTGGCCATACGATGGCTTGACACCACTGGCATGTATTGCAGATTGATGTACTGTGATTGTGGGTCTGCTAGTTGTGAGTCACGCTAGCAGACAGACCGCCGCAGCGGTCATAGGACAGTGATTGGTCTATTATAGGATGTATGCTAGTTCTGGGCAGTTTGCTGAGCCATCTGAGAGGGTCGTGTGTGAGGTTTTTTGAAGCCAAGCATTGGGGGCTGGGTTACCCAGTGTGAGGTGGATTAGGTTGCTGGGGTTCCCCTCTACACGCATCCTCTTCACCGACTTTTATCCCTTAGGATGTATGACTTTGTGTAGACACTGGATTGCATCTTATGCGTCAGGCCGTTGAGGCATTGTTCAGGGTTCAGTCTTGAGACAGATACAGGTTCTGTCATCGCCCAAAGAGGAGATAGTGTATGCTTACAGGACAGCATATTACAGAGATTTTTTAGATTTGTCACTGGTCAGCTATTTATGATTGTTTTTTGAGCTATCTTTTGGTTCCCAGAGCTCAGTTTACAGGGGAGACTCTGTCAAAAATTTTCAAAATACTGACAGTTCCTGAGGAGAGGTGTTCAGCTTGTTGATTACAGCTTGTTTACTGTGTACAGAGGCCAGTTTACAGGGGAAACTTTGCCGGATTTTTCTCAGGAGTAATCAGTTTGGCAGATATGGCATCTTCTCAAAGTGAGACTCTTTACAACATAAAGAAGCTGGATGGCACAAACTTTCCATTCTGGAAGAAGCAGATTTGGCAGGTTTTGGTGTAGAAAAAACAAGTGAAGCCACTGAAGCTCAAAGGGGAGAGACCAGAAGGTATGGCTGAAGATGAGTGGGAAGAGCTTGACGAGTTAGCTTGTTCCACAATCATGCTGACACTGGAAGAAAATGTTTACTTCAACGTAGCAGAAGAGACTACAGCGTATGGCAAAAGCTATGTGGTATGTACGAGAAACAAAGTGCTGCTTCTCAGATTTACTGGCTCAAGAAACTGGTGGATTTGAAGATGAAGGAAGGGACAGCCATGTCAAATCATCTGAATGAATTTCACACAATTTTCAATCAGTTAACAGCACAGGAGATAGTCTTTCCAGATTCGGTGAAGGCTATGTTTCTCTTAATCACTTTGCCAGACAGTTGGGATACTTTTCGTACAACGTTAAGTAATTCTATCTCGCCAGAAGGTCTTACAAGTGCCAATGTAGAAGGCAGCTTGCTCACAGAGAAAGTGAACAGGAAGAACATTGACAAAGGCAAAGGCAATAGTGCTTTGGTCGTTCGAGGGAGACAACAGTTTAAAGAGAAGAAGGGTAAGAAGGCACAAAACCGAAGTAAGTCTCGTGATTCGAAGTCAAAGGATTACATAGAATGCTACCATTGTGGCAAGAAGGGTCACATGAAGCGAGATTGTACAAAGTGGAAACAAGAAAAAGGAAAAACAAAGAGTTCTGAGCAAGATGAAAAGAAGAGTTCAGTGAAGATTGAAGAGGTGAATGTCACAGGATCTGGTTCAGACAGTGATTCTGGTATAGCAGCTGGTGACATCTTCCTTACAAGCAATCTTGATTCTGTTTTCTTGATTGCAGAGGATGGACATGCTATGAGTGATTGGATTATCGACTCAGGGACATCTTTACATGTTTCTCCGCACAAAGAGTGGTTTACATCATATGTGGCTACTAAAGATTATGTCAGACTTGGCAATGAGCAGGTTTGTGACATACTTGGAGTGGGAGATGTGCAGTTGAAGTTTCAGAATGGCTCTTCTTTATGGCTCAAGAATGTCAGACATGTTCCAGCAATCCGAAAGAGCTTGATTAGTACAGGGAAGTTGGATGATGCGGGTTATGTGACAGTTTTTGGGAACAGCGCTTGGAAGATCTCCAAAGGTTCGATGACTGTAGCACATGGCAACAAGTCAGGAACTCTGTACACTTTACATGTTTCAGAGGTTAAAAACCATGTAATTAATGTGATTGAGCAGCCAAGTGTGTCACTGTGGCATCGTAGGTTGGGACATATGTCAAAAAGAGGAATGGAAATACTTTCTCATTATGGTTATTTGCCTGGCTTTTCATTTCAAGATTTCGAGTTTTGTGAGCATTGTGTTTATGGTAAGCAAACACAGGAACCGCACAGATCAAAGAGGAATCGTAGGGATGAACGGTTAGCTCTTGTACACAGTGATCTATGCGGACCAATGCCTAGTTTGTCACTAGAGGGAGCAGCGTACTTTTGTACATTCATAGATGACTATTCTCGCAAAGTATGGGTTTACTTCTTGAAGCACAAGGATGAGGTGCTCAAGGTCTTTAAGACATTCTTGCAGCTGGTGGAGAATCAGAGTGGTCAGAAGCTGAAGTGCTTGAGAGCTGACAATGGTGGAGAGTACGTTTCCAAAGCTTTTCAAGACTTTTGTGAAGCAAAAGGGATTAAGCGGGAACTTACTACACCATATAATCCTTCACAGAATGGGGTTGCAGAACGTATGAATAGGGCCATACAAGAGAAGGTCAGAAGCATGTTGTCAAATGCTGAGTTGCCTGATGGATTTTGGGCAGAAGCAGTGGCTACAGCAGTCCATTTGATCAACAAGTCTCCTAGTAGGGTTCTGGATAAGAGTGCAGTGGCCGAGATACTATGGACAGGCAAGGCACGTTCGTATAAGCATCTCAGAGTCTTTGGTTGTGAAGCTTATAGCCATATTCCTAAGGAGTTCAGAAATAAGTTAGAACCAAAGAGCAAGAAGTGTATATTTCTTGGCTACGGAGAATCGGGCGAGATGGGTTACCGGCTTTGGGATCCTGAGTCTAGAAAGCTTATTCGTAGCAATGATGTGCATTTCGATGAAGCCAAGTTTCACGCTAATCCAGAGAAGACAGAGGAGATCAGAAGAGTTGTCTTCAGGGAAGATGGACCTAGTGCTAGCACATCAAGACAGCATGGTCAGGCTCAGGAACAGCCTATAGTGGCTAGAGAGGCAGAATCAGTTGTGGTGAGACGTTCTGAGCGTGTCTCCAAACCACCTGATCGTTATGTGCCATCTCTAAATTATGTCATGCTCACAGATTGCGGAGAACCATCTTGTTACAAGGAAGCATTACAAGTGGTTGACTCGAAAAAATGGCAGTTGGCCATGCAGTCAGAGATGACAGCTCTGCATAAAAACCAGACATGGAAGTTGGTTAAATTACCACAGGGCAAAAAGGCTCTACCTTGTAAATGGGTTTACAGGTATAAGATCACCGCTCATGATAGTCAGCCAAAGTACAAAGCAAGGCTTGTTGCCAAGGGCTTTAAGCAAGAACAAGGCATTGACTTTGATGAAGTCTTCTCTCCAGTGGTCAAGATGACTACATTGAGATGCTTTCTTGCATTGGTTGCTATATTGGATTTGGTGTTGTACCAAATGGATGTCAAGACAGCGTTCTTGCATGGTGATTTAGATGTGGAAATTTACATGCAGCAGCCAGAAGGGTTTGTTGAGAAAGGCATGGAACATTTGGTATGCCAATTGTTAAAGAGTCTTTATGGTTTAAAACAATCACCGAGGGCATGGTACCATAAGTTCCACCAGTTTATGCTTTCTCAAGGCTACAAACGTAGTGAGTTCGATCACTGTCTATATACAAAGAAGGCTAAGGATGGCAGTTGGCTGATCCTTATTTTGTATGTGGATGACATGTTGATTGCTGGCAAACACTTGGAAGAAATTTCAGCTTTGAAGTCAAAGATGGAAAAATCGTTTGACATGAAAGACATGGGTGAGGCAAGTCATATACTTGGTATGTGCATTGAGAGAGACAGATCAAAGAAGATGATTTGGTTATCTCAAGCAGAGTATATTGACAAGGTTTTGCAACGTTTCAATATGGAGAAGGGAAAGGCATTGAGTGTTCCATTGCCACCATATGTGAAACTTAGCAAACAAGATTTTCCTGTGTCTGAGGAAGAAAAGGCTGAAATGGATAAGATTCCATATGCGTCTGCAGTGGGTAGTTTGATGTATGCAATGATTGCTACACGTCCGGATATTGCATTTGCAGTGGGAGTGGTTAGCAGATATATGTCAAATCCGGGCAAGAAACATTGGGAGGCAGTGAAAGGTATCATGAGATACTTAAAACATACAAAGAGTATGCGCATATGCTATGGTATTCAGGATTTGAGTGTCAGAGGATACACTGACTCAGATTATGCAGGAGACTTGGATAAGAGGAGATCTACATCAGGCTATGTCTTTACATTGGCTAGAGGTGCCATATCATGGCGATCTCGATTACAAGATTGTGTTACACGGTCTACTACTGAAGCTGAGTATGTTGCAGCAAATGAGGCATGCAAAGAAGCTATTTGGCTTGGTGGATTGGTTGCAAACTTGGGAATCAAAGTAGATATGCCAGAGTTATATTGTGATAGTCAAAGTGCTATACAATTGGCAAAGAATCGAGTGTTCCATTCGAAGACTAAGCATATTGATGTCAAATATCACTTCATTAGGGAAGTACTTGAAGACAAGTAGATACAACTATTGAAGATCCACACCAAGGACAATCCTGCTGATCTACTCACAAAGGGACTTCCAGGAGAGGGCTTTGTGCATGTCATGAGTTATTGGGCATTGGATAGATGGCAGCCATGTAAATCTTTGTACATTTATGTTCATAGATTTACAGTTACTTAAAGTGCCACATTGGACTTTAAGTGGGAGGTTGTTGGGATTAAAGCCCAAGTGGCCTCTTATGCGGATATGGCCGGCCGGCCGCCTAACTCACTTACCTCTAACTCTTTGTATATACTAACTTATACTTTGTGAATACTAAGGAATTGGGAGATAACCCTTCTAACAGTTCTCTGCGTACTGTACTGTACTGTGTAAGCTCACTGTGTGTGTGAGAGAGTCGACCCACGGTCCGCTCCGCGAATTCAATAACCCACACCCTTGAGCTTAGGGGTCTTAGATTGTCTTATCGTATGTTGTGAGATCTTGTGGCCCTAGGACCATAGGGTGGCAATGTATAAGCTCAAGGGCCATACATTGCCTATGTTCCATTTGGAAAACCTATGGCCCTAGGGTCATGGGGTGGCAATATGTAAGCTCAAGGGCCATAGGGTGCCACATGTCCCATATGGAGATCCTATGGCCCTAGGGCCATGGCTTCATTGGCATCTTGGCCACCCTTAAACCCACACCCTTGAGCTTAGGGGCCTTAGGTTGTCTTATTGTATGTTGTGAGATCTTGTGGCCCAGGGCCATAGGGTGGCAATGTATAAGCTCAAGGGACATACATTGCCTATGTTCCATTTGGAAATCGTATGGCCGTAGGATCATGGGTTGGCAATGTATAAGCTCAAGGGCCATAGGGTGCCACATGTCCCATATGGAGATCCTATGGCCCTAGGATCATGGGTTGGCAATGTATAAGCTCAAGGGCCATAGGGTGCCACATGTCCCATATGGAGATCCTATGGCCCTAGGGCCATGGGGCTGCATTGACATCTTTGCCACCCTTGAACCCACACCCTTGAGCTTAGGGGTCTTAGATTGTCTTATTGTATGTGTGAGATCTTGTGGCCCTAGGGCCATAGGGTGGCAATGTATAAGCTCAAGGGCCATACATTTCCTATGTTCCATTTGAAAATCCTATGGCCCTAGGGTCATGGGGTGGCAATGTATAAGCTCAAGGGCCATAGGGTTCCACATGTCCCATATGGAGATCCTATGGCCCTAGGGCCATGGAGATGCATTGATATCTTGGCCACCCTTGAACCCACACCCTTGAGCTTTGGGGCCTTAGGTTGTCTTATTGTATGTTTTGAGATCTTATGGTCCTAGGGCCATAGGGTGTCAATGTATAAGCTCAAGGGCCATACGTTGCCTACATTCCATTTGGAAATCCTATGGCCCTAGGGTCATGGGGTGGCATTATGTAAGCTCAAGGGCCATAGGCTGCCACATGTCTTATACGGAGATCCTATGGCCCTAGGGCCATGGAGCTACATTGACATCTTGGCCACCCTTGACATATTGGCCATAAGTTGTCTTTTTGTATGTTGTGAGATCTTGTGGCCTAAGGTCCATAGGGTGGCAATGTATAAGCTCAAGGGCCTTACGTTGTCCTATGCTCCATTTGGAAATCCTATGGCCCTAGGGCCATGGGGCTGCATTGACATCTTGGCCATCCTTTAACTCACACCCTTGGGCTTAGGGCCATAGGTTGTCTTTTTGTATGTTTTGAAGTCTTGTGGACCTAGGTCCATAGGGTGGCAATGTATAAACTCAAGGGTCATAGAAAATACTATGGCCCTAGGGTCATGGGGTTGCAATGTATAAGCTCAAGGGCCATACATTGCTGTATGTTTCATTTGGAGATCCTATGGCCCTAGGGTCATGGGGTGGCAATGTGTAATCTCAAGGGCCATAGAGTACCATATGTTCCAGATGGATATCCTATGGAACTCACACCCTTGGGCTTGGGGCCATAAATTATCTTCTTGTATCTTGTGAGATCTTGTGGCCTTAGGGTCATAGGGTGGCAACGTATAAACTCAAGGGCCACAAGTTGTCCTATGTTCCATTTGGAGATCCTATGGCCCTAGGGTCATGGGCTGCCAATGTATTGGGCCATACGATTCATGTATTGGCATCTTCAAACTCTCATATAGCACCTTATGGCCATACGTCCATAGGATATATTTTGGCATAAGTTGAGAGGATGTATATATTGGCCATATGATGTTATGTACTTGTCGGGAAACACCCTATGGCCCTAAGGCCATAGGATGTATATTTTGGCATAAGTACAGAGGATGTATTTATTGGCCATATGAAGTTATATACTCGTCATGAAACACCCTATGGCCCTAAGGCCATAGGATGTATATATACTTGACATGAAACTCCGTGAGGTGATCTTGGGAAATCTATATGTCCTCTTCATGAAACACATAAATATATCACCCTATGGCCCTAAGGGCATAGGCTCTATATATACTTCTCATGAAACACCTACATACATACTTGTTATGCTTTGTATTGACACACTTGCTATGAAAATCAAGATACTCTGCAAGCGGTTTGTTTAACAAATATTCTTGCAAATCTTCTTGGGTATGGCTAATTTCAATCATGGTGATAGAGTGTGCATGTTTGTAGCGACACAAAAGGCTGCCATTGGGACTGTATTTGAAAATAAATCCAAGTGCATATTGTTATGGGATGCTTATTAGGGAAGGCAATGTATCGGTGTCAGATGATTTGTGTTTTGAAAAGAAAGCACTCATCCCTTTTTCAACTATGAATGCATTGACAGTGGGAGATGCTTTTCATAGTATTGTGAAATGGAGTAGTGGATTGTTGCAACATATAAATGAGATGAAAAACAAAGGGGCTTCTATGTTTGGAAGGATAAGAGGGTTCAACTTAGGGATGAAAGCAAAACACATGTAGTGTCCGAAGGGGTTGTCATGTATGTGTGTCTGTTTGAGTCGGTAAAATTTGCTGAGCTAGGTGAATATAACATTTATATTGATACCGAAACATCCTATGCAAATGAGGCTACTATTTCTACAGAAGCTAGTGTATGCAACATTAATCTAGTTTGTTGGCCTATCAAGAGAGTGACAACTATGGATGGAAAAACATTGTTATGCTATGAGGATCTACATGTTATGCATGCGTTACAAGACACATGCATTGAATCAGCTTATTTGGTAGAGCCTATTTCAAAAAAGCGGAAATATTGCTTTGTAAATAGGAAGCCAAAAATGTCAGTGAAACCTTCTAAGAGATCCAATCAAGCATCCCTAGCATCTGTCCAGCTTGTTTCAACCATAGATTGTTGTTCCAAAAGGTGTTGTCAATATGCCAATCGAGATAAGGTCATGGATATGTGCAATGAATTTTGGGACAGAGTTTGCAAAATATAACAAACTATGTGTATGATACAATGTTGACTGCATGGCGTGAGAACAAAACAACTACAAAGACATGCTATGTGTTTTCTTTTAATGGCAGTGAGGTTTGCAGTAGAGCTTGGTACGAAATTCATGGCATTCCAAAAAATTCATTTTATCATTACCATGAACATTTTGAGAATGGGGTCAGACGCTCAATGCATAGTAATGATGGTGTCATGAGAAAAGGAAGAGACCATATAGAAATGGGAAGGTCATTGATGCGCTCTTTTGTTGATGAAAACTCAGAGAGAATTCCACATAAGAGTAGAACCATGGAAGATGGTACTAGGGAAACTTTGCGTGCAATACCAAACACGTACAAGCAAGTAGACGTTTTACATGATGTCAATAAAACACTTGATAGTATGAGTCTCAAGACAATGTCTAGCACGACATTCAATAGGATTTGGAATACAGAGTTTGATAATGTGACTTTGACAAAAACAAGTGAGTTCTCCAAATGTGTTGTGTGTAGTCGGATAAAGTCTCAATTAGAGTCAACAAAGGATGACGAGATGATTGCACGTTTGAAGGATGAACGTCGAATTCACATCTTACAACAAAAAAGTTGTAGGAATGTGCACTGCACCTCGCGTAATTTCTCCCAGTTGCAAGAGGATAAGTATTTATGCATTATAAATGATAAAACGGATCAAAAAGAGACAGCAATACTTAGGTTGCGTGTGAACTCAAAAGATTATGCAAATGCATATCAATTGCAAGTATTTTAACTCTTGTTGCAAATCAAAAGGATCATTATCATGTTTCCTCTTGAACATCTTGATTATTTTGCTTGCAATGGGAATTTTAAGCTGTATTCCATCAAAATCCCTTAAATAATATGTAGCATTTCTATGCACATGTTTGACAACATAAGAATCAAACCACCTTTTTGCAAATTTTCTTTGTGTGGTGTGCTGGTTGTCAAGGCTACTTTCATACATTAGGACCCAATCACCCTCTTCAATAGGCTTTGGTATAAGCCTATTTCTTTTACCAAAACTATCTGTCTTTTTTAGCCTTGCATCCTTCAATCAAGCTTTTGCAATGTCTATGTCTTCCTGTCTTCTTTCCAGTTGCTTTATACGCAAAGCAAGTAGATTTTCTCTACTTACACCATCTTCCCAAGGTAACATATTCCAAGTAGGAACTACATCCTAAATTGGCATGACTGGCTTCTGTCCATACATCAATTCAGTAGTAGGCATGTAACCAGGCACTTAGATATTGTTGGAGCTATATATAGCGCACTCTACTCAACTTGGTCTCACCTATATATTTGTATCTTGTCCTCAATATGAATCAGTCTTTGGGAGCATGCATGGTGTGTCTCTTGTCTCGTCTCTCTCTCTCTTTCTCTCTACATCTCAACATGGTATCAGAGCGGTAAAAATCACGCGCCAATTCAATTCATGGTGACAAAATAGTATGCCTATGAAATTCGCATGTAAGATTCAAAATTTCTACAAATTTTATTTTTTAGCATTGATTCTTGTTAACTGTGGTTGTTTTGTGTTAAGAAGAATATGATTAGTATTTTGTGTGGTGTTTGTTGCTAATCAATATAATGAATCGTTGATTACGTTTTCTTGTTGATTTTTTTTTGACACCCTGAACTTCATCTCAATTTTTGGGGGTCTTCTGCTCAAAATTTGGAGAAACAAGAAAAGAACCATGGAGCGTTGTATACATGGACTTATCATCCAAAACTTGTTCCTCTCCTTGAGATCATCGATTTGAGTTCTAGGTGTTGGTGCAATTGGAGCTATGTAACCATGGCGGTGCAGGGAAGAAGATCCAGCAGAAGGCGAGAGAGAGAGAGAGAGAGAGAGAGAGAGAGAGAGAGAGATCTCGACACAGGAAAAACTCACGCTATGATTGAATTTCTTAAAGTGTAAAAACCTTACAAGTATAAAAATAGCCAAAACTTTCCATGCAAGACTTGAGCTCTAAGTGAAGCTAACTTGCATGCTATAGGGGACAATGCCCACGGGCTTGACATATCTAACAATGCCTCCCTCAAGCCCGAACTAGGACAAGCAACTCATGATACCTCGAGTTTTTGGTATACTCGTCAACCATGAGTTTTAGGTTTTCTCACAACCAAGGATTTTTGGTTTATCCATAACCTGGTGCTAGGTCAGTAACCCCCCCTTGAACAGATAGTGTGTAGGTCAAAAAAATTAGCTACCAAAAGTGGAGTTTTTGGTTCACTGCCAAACCTTGGGTTTAAGGTGTACCCAGTAACCTCATGAGGAGCGGACAAAATGGTACTTGAGAACAAAAAACTGATAAATTGGGAGGTCTTACCACTTATGGGTGGCAGTGTCTATAGCCCGTACAATTTATTTTGACTAAATAACATGAAAAGAGTTGATCTAATAAATTTCCTCATCAACGGAATATATTGGAGATTCAGTGTCTCCCTCAACCACATGAATTTGAGTTTTACCCTTTTGAAAGCACTTATTTGATGGATGATTTGTTTTACCACAGTGAACACAAGGATTCTTCTTGAAACAGTCTTTCGTCTGATGATTGTTGCGCCCACAAATGGCACAAGTTTTGGTTCCATTGAATGGTCGAGATGAAGCTGCTGTAGCAGCACATTTAGTGACTGTATATGCATTGGAAGTATCAGAAGAACTGGTGGGTGACACGGCATTCGAGACTGTATATGCCCTGGGAATAATAGTAGAATTGGTACTAGGTACCCTGCGTTCTTCTTCCTGCAATGAATTGATGATACCATCCAAGGAGGGCAACGGATCTTTCTCTTTTAAAACAGTAACAATTTGATGAAATTTGTCAGTCAAACTTTTTAACAAAATGGCTATGAGATCTTCTTCTGTTACTGAAGCTTCGACATAAACAAGTTGAGTTCTAATACTCTTCAGTCTATTGGCTAAAGCTGCAATATTTTCATCTTCACACATGCGGATGGAATATAATTCCATTTTTAAACTCATTTTTGAATACTTAGCTTTGGCACCGAAAAGCTTCTCTAACTCTATCCAAGCAGCACTTGAAGAATCGACATCATCCAAGTAATGAATAAAATCATCTTCTAAGGAGGTTAGGATAATACCAAAAGCTTGTTCGTCTTTCCTCTGTAGCTCAGCAGATAGTGCCCTTGTAACTGCAACGGATGTGCCGGACTCGTCGGCTGCGAGAGGCTTGACCACATTCCAAAGATTTTTCCGCATCAGATAACCTTTGACTTTAATTTGCCAGGTATGGAAACCAGATCCGTTGAATTTATCCACCTTCGAAGCCATATTTGAAGCTTTATAGCTTTTGATTTGACGTCGTTTGAATTGTGCTCCGAGTCAGGGGTTTGTTTGATATTGAATTGCAGAGCCGAACAAGAATCTCTTTATGTGTGAAAAACACTAACAAGGGACCATGTGGCTAGCAGCCTTTTGATATGCTCGCAAAACTGCCAAAAAATTTGACCAAAACTATGTTGGATTGCAATACAAACTGCCAAATGATAGTAGCATTTTGAAATGCATTCTCAGTGGCTCAATGATCTGCAGCAGCATTTTGATATGCAAGTAAAAGAGAGATCGCATCTACTACAATTGGATAGACAGCATCTCAATATGCTTGCAAAACTGTCCAAAAGCCTTCAATGCCTTTTGAGATGCAAGGATCTCACCGCCTTGTAAAACTGCTGCAAGAAGCACAACGTTTTGAGATGCTTGCGAAACTGTGGAGTATTGCTGCCTTTTATAGTGGCGTTTTGAGATGCTATTTTCGCTGACAAGTTGAGCTTGCGACCTGGCGTAACCCCCCAGATGCAGCGTTTTGATATGCTGTTGGAGGCACCGCCTAGGGTTGTCTCTGACACTACGTACTGCTCCAACAATGGCGTGCTAAGTTGTCACTGCAAGTGCTGAGTTCTCTTGCATTTTGAGATGCCCGCAGAAGCACCTGCCTGTGATGAGGTCCACCTTGCCTAGGGCATCCACTGCAGCACTCAGCGTCTTGATATGCTACGCCTTTCCTTGCCCGCCTGAGAGCCTGATGCTCTGATACCAGTTGTTGGTGCAATTGGAGCTATGTAACCATGGCGGTGCAGGGAAGAAGATCCAACAGAAGGCGAGAGAGAGAGAGAGAGAGAGAGAGAGAGAGAGAGAGAGAGAGAGAGAGAGAGAGAGAGAGAGAGAGAGATCTCGACATAGGAAAAACTCACGCTATGATTGAATTTCTTAAAGTGTAAAAACCTTACAAGAATAAAAATAGCCAAAACTTTCCATGCAAGACTTGAGCTCTAAGTGAAGCTAACTTGCATGCTATAGGGGACAATGCCCACGGGCTTGACATATGTAACACTAGGTTTGCGTCAATCGGAGTTCGCAACCGAAAGTTATGTTGCTTTTACTACAATTGAGCTTGACGTAGCTTTCGTCCTCGTGCGTCTTCGTGAAGCGTCCGCGATCGTTTTTTAATTTTGGAGTCAACTTTTTCGAGAAAATCTAGCGTTTTTCTATTCATATTTTGGCCGTCAATCTTGCGTCTCATGTCACTCTATTTTGAGGACTCTTTTATTATTAACGTCTCCTTCTCTCTGCTTTTTGGGGTGACGTCTCTCACATCTTCGGACATTTATTGAGCATCCTTCTTGCGTTTATTGTTGACAGAACACAGTCGTCATATTTCTCTCATTCTCAATTGCAGCCTTCACCATATATGGTGTGCAAATTTTGTGATCTTATCTTATACGTCTTCTCGGAACAAGATATGGCTATTGACTATTCTCGTCAACATCTTTCCTTCTGGCCAGCCTTCTGTTCCTCCTTTCCAAGGCCAAGGATTTCCAGGCTCGAAAGCAAAGATGTTGTTAATTCATGAAGGTGATGAAATCTTTGATTTTGTCCTTGGAAATTGTGTTTGTCCGCCTCAGCCTAGTGATACAGATCATGATAATGTGCTTTCACTGAAGGACCTATATTTGAAGAATAGAATGTTGCGTATACGGACTGGCAACGACATGATAAAGCAGCACGTCGGTTTATTCTTTCTTCTCTTACTGATTCCCTTTTGCTTGTATGAATTGCTTACTTCCCCACGACGTATGGAAGTACCTTATTGCAAACTTTCAAAAGAAATATGTTACAAAAATACTTTATTTGAGAGGGTTGCTTAACAAGTTACAATATGAAGTTGGTACTACCATGATGGATGATCCTTGCTGTGTTGTCGGTGATCCTGTTCCACAAAAACAACTGATTACATTTCTTTTTGATACGGTGAAGGACTTCTCTTATGATAACATTGTTACTATTCTCTCCAATAAAGATGGTATGGATTTTAAACCAAGCCTACATTTCTTTAATTGAATACTCTCAATGTTAAGAATGTCATAATGCTAGTCATGATACAACTATGATTTCATAAGAGGAGACCGAGTCACAACAGATGGAACGTAATTTTTATGCTTGAAGGCGTCCATTTCAACGAAGAAACATCAGAGGTGGTCGTCGCGGTAATGTTTTCTCTTGTCTCAAATTTTTTAATAAGCAATGTTCTTACTGTAACAGAAATGGTCATACTGAAGATGATTGTTGGGCATGTCAATATGATGAAGAACATAATATTACCATGAAACAACCACGTTTATTTAGAGACTCTTCTTCTTCTTCTTGTGAATATTGTGGACGATCTTATCATCCCACTCATATGTGCTATAAGTGTCAACTCGACACAGATCGTAATAGAGCATATGCTACTGAATATCGAAACAATATTGTACCGGAAACAAGTTTCATCCTATGTTCAGTTGCTCTAGATAGAATACTTCATGTATGTGATGGATCACTTTTTATTGTCGATTCTGGTGCTACAAGAAATATGACATATCAGTCTAAGTGGCTCCATAACTATCATCCACTACCAGTTCAACGTGTTCTTTATCTTGCTGATGATATGACTTGTCAAGTAAAGGGTATTGGAGACTTATATCTTGGTACCTTATCTTCTTCCACTTGATTTTTTCGAGGAGTATTACATGTACCAGATCTTCAACGTAATCTTCTTTCAGTTTCTAGACTTGTTGATCTTGGTCTAATTGTTGGATTTGATCATACCAAATGCCAAATTGAGAAATATTGACAGATTATAGCCCCTGCTCGTCGAAACAGTAATTTGTTTGAACTCTGTCTCAACGATGTTGTGGCAAATGTTGCACTGCTCTAGGTCATCATGATTGCAAAGTATGGCATCACCATGTTGTTAATAATAGTTTCTCAAAACTCCTTGATCTTCAGTGTCGTGATCTTGTTCATGGCATGGATCTTAAATGCCATCCCCATATGGGAATTTGTGAGTTTTGTGCTCTTGGGAAACATAATCGTAAAACCTTTCCTCTTTCAAATACAACTCATTCTCATGACATATTGGATCTTGTTCATACTGATATATGTGGACCTCTACCTTCTTCGAGATCACTATATCACTACTTCTTTACTTTCATTGATGATTTCTCACCGCATACGACTGTATTTCTACTTAGACAAAAATCTGAGGCCTTATCTGTTTTCAAAAAATTCCACAAGGCTGCAGAACTTCAAACTGGTAGTTACCTTAAGAAGCTTCGTAGTGACAATGGAGGTGAATATGTTTCACGAGAGTTTATGATTTACTATGATGATAGTGGAATATATCATGAACACGCTATTTCATATTCACCTCAGCAGAACGGCGTTGCTGAACAAAAGGATTGCACTATCCTCAATGCTGTAAGATGTATGCTGGTTCACTCTGGTTTATCTCGTGTTTTCTGGGCTGAAGTTACTTTAAAAACATTATTTATCTAGAATCATCTTCCTACTACTGCACCCTCTAGTAAGATACTCATCACATCATGGACAAGTGACATTCCTTCTGTATCTCATTTTTGAACCTTTGGATGTATTACTTATATTCATATTCCCAAAAAACACGAAAAAAGCTTGATGCTCCTGGTCTCAAAGTTATTTTTATTGGATATTCTGACACTTCCAAAGGCTACAAACTCTATGAACCTTCCTCCAAGAAAGTAATTATGAATCGTGATGCTACTTTTAACGAACAACTTATGGGAGGCTCATGTTCCATGGATGATTCTGATGATACTAAATCATTGCTTCAGGATTTTCCATTTCTTTCAGATGATGAAACTCTTCCTATAGAGCATCTTTCCTCATCACAACCATCCATTCCGAATGTTGATATTGATAATTTTGTTGATATGCCTATTGATTTTGAACATGGCTCATGTCATGTTTATGATGACGATATCGTTGATAATACTTTCTCTACTTCTAAAGATCTCGTTACTTCTGATGAAGCTATCTCTTCACCACAAAAGGATCAATGGAAAGAAGCTATGGAAGCAGAGTACAAAACTATAATCTCTAAAGGTACATGGATACTAACTGAGCTACCTCCTCGTTGTACATCTATTAAGTGTAAGTGGGCGTATAAGACAAAAGAAAAAGCAGATGGATCTTTTGACAAGTTCAAGGCACGTCTAGTTGCAAAAGGTTACTCCCAAGTAGCTGGTGTTGATTATCAAGAGACCTTTTCACCAGTTGCTTGCATTATAGGTGTTCGAGTTTTATTGGCATTTGGTGTTCAATTTGATTTAGAAGTTCATCAAATGGATGTGAAAATTACTTTTCTTAATGGTGACTTGGAAGAGGAAATTTATAAGGAACAACCATAAGGTTTTGTTATTCCAGGTAAAGAAGACCTTGTTGCCCAACTCCATAAGGCACTATATGGTCTCAAACAAGCTTCGTGAGCCTGGTATACAAAATTTGATCTTTTTCTCACCTCTAAAGGATTCATCTCTTGCTCTTCAGACCCCAACTTATACATAAAACACCAAGGTAGCAGTTTTGTGATTGTTGCTCTTTATGTGGATGATACCATCCTTGTTTCCAATGATTTGAGATTTCTTCAACAAATGAAAAAATTATTGTCTTCTATATTTGATATGGGGGATCCTGGAGAGATTCACTCGTGTCTTGCGTTCAGATCCAACAAAACCGTACAAAAGGTATTTTATTCCTTTGTCAGTCAAAGTTTATTGCATATACTATTCAAAAATTTGGTATGAAATCCGAACATTTGGCCAACCCATCTTGTCTTGCGAGCTCTACGAAGAACACTTCTGATAATATCGGTCAAATTGTCACAAATCAACCTTATGCTAACTTGATTTGATGTCTTCATCTTGTTGGCATGAATACTCGTCCTGATATTCTGTTTGTTGCTAATTATCTTGCACAATGTCTTGTACGTCCTTCTCTTAAGCATTGGTCTGCAGCAAAGCATGTATTGAAATACTTGAAAGTCACTACAGATTTTGGTTTGGTCTATCAACGACAACTCACATCGGACTCTATGCAATCTCTTTATCTTTTGGAATACACAAATGCAGATTGGGCAAGCTCACATTTATCTATGCGATCTACTAGTGGAAATTGCTTCTTTTTAAATGGGTGTCTTGTTTCTTGGACCAGCAAGAAACAACGTTGTGTTTCAGTTTCTACGACTGAGTCAGAATATGTTGCGGCATCACTTGCAACTCGTGAGCTTATCTGGCTTCGACAAATGCTGGTCCATATTGGTCACTCTCCTCTTTCTAGCACATCCTTATGGTGTGACAACCAAAGTGCTATTAGTCTTACAAAAGACTTTGTTCAGCACATTACTATCCATTATCATTATGTCAGGTATGAAGTACGCAAAGGAACCATTATGGTTGAACATTGTCCAAGTGACCAAATAATTGAACACATTCTTACCAAAGGCCTCAACGAGCCTTCTTTCATCCTCTTGTGCTCAGAGCTTGGAATTGCTTCGGCCTCACTCTTTCTAGATTAGCTTCTCTGCTATTGTGATAACTTTGTACATATGACATTGTAATCCTATAGGTACCATGCACTATGCACACTCCACGTTTGCAAATTGTGATCTCTACATCACTTGTATATTTGTACATATATACACAATTCACTTTCACATTGTTGATATATATATATATATATATAGAGAGAGAGAGAGAGAGAGAGAGAGAGAGAGACGAGACAAGAGGCACACCATGTACTCTCCCAAAGACTGATTCATATTGAGGACAAGATACAAATATATAGGTGAGACCAAGTTAAGTAGAGTGAGCCATATATAGCTCCAACACCCCCACTCAAACAAAGGTCTCTAGCTTTGGATGAAAAAACCCTTGGGGAGTTCAAGGGAAAAGCCCAAGCCCCTATACAATGTGAAAATATGAACCAACGATGATGATGTGAAAGTGAATTGTGCATCTATGTACAAATATACAAGTGACTCAAAGATCACAATGTGCAGGTGTGGAGTGTGCATAGTGTATGGTACCTATAGGATTACAATGTCATATGTACAAAGCTATTACAGTAGAAAAGAAGTTAATCTAGAAAGAGTGAGACCGAAGCAACTCCAAGCTTTTAGCACAAGAGGATGACACGTGACTTGTTGAGGCCTTTGGTCAGAATGTCTGCAATCATCTGGTCACATGGATAGTGTTTAACCATAATGGTTCCTTTGCGTACTTCATACCTGACATAATTATATTGGACAACAATGTGCTTTGACTTATTATGTTGAACATAGTCTTTTGCAAGACTAATAGCACTCTGATTGTCACACCGCAAGGGTATGCTAGAAAGAGGAGAGTAACCAATATCAACCAGCATTTGTAGAAGCCATATCAACTCACGACCTGCAAGTGATGCTGCAACATATTCTGACTCAGTGGTAGAAACTGCAACACAACGTTGTTTCTTGCTAGCCCAAGAAACAAGACAACCATTTATAAAGAAGCAGTTTCCACTAGTAGATTGCATAGATAAATGTTAGCTTGCCCAGTTTGCATTGGTGTAACCCAAAAGAGAAAGAGATTGCATAGAATTCGATGCGAGTTGTCGTCGATAGACCAAACCAAAATTTGTAGTGCCTTTCAAGTATTTCAATACACGCTTTGCTACAGACCAATGCTTAAGAGAAGGACGTGCAAGATGTTGTCAAAGATAATTAGCAACAAATAGAATATTAGGACGAGTGATCATGCCAACAAACTGAAGACATCCAATCAAGTTAGCATAAGGCTGATTTGTGACAAGTTGACCGCCATTGTCAAAAGTGTTCTTTGTAGAGCTTGCAAGACAAGGTGTGTTGACTGAATGTGTAGATTCCATACCAAATTTTTGAATAGTATTTGCAATAAATTTTGAATTTCGAAGAAATAAAATACCTTTTGTATGATTCCGTTGGATTTGAATGCCAAGACACGAGTGAATCTCTTCAAGATCCACCATATCAAATGCAGAAGACAATAACTTTTTCACTTGTTGAAGAAATCCTAAATCATTGGAAACAAGGATGGTATCATCCACATAAAGAGCAAGAATCACAAAACTGCTACCTTGGCGTTTTATGTATAAGTTGGGGTATGAAGAGCAAGAGATGAATCCTTTAGAGGTGAGAAAAAGATCAAATTTTGTATACCAGGCTCGTGAAGCTTGTTTGAGACCATATAGTGCCTTATGGAGTTGAGCAACAAGGTATTCTTTACCTGGAATAGCAAACCCTTCTGGTTGTTCCATATAAATTTCCTCTTCCAAGTCACCATTAAGAAAAGCAGTTTGCACATCCATTTGATGAGCTTCTAAATCAAATTGAACAATAAATGCCAATAAAACTCGAACACTTGTAATGTGAACAACTGGTGAAAAGGTCTCTTGATAATCAACACCAGCTACTTGGGAGTAACCTTTTGCAACTAAACGTGCCTTGAACTTGTCAAACGATCCATCTGATTTTACTTTTGTCTTATACACCCACTTACACTTAATAGCTGTATGACCAGGAGGTAATCCGGCTAGTATCCATGTACCTTTAGAGATAAGAGAATCGTACTCTGCTTCCATAGCCTCTTTCCATTGATCCTTTTGTGGTGAAGAGAAAGATTCATTATAAGTAACGGGATCCTCAAAAGTAGAAAAAGAATTATCAACAATATCGTCATGTTCAAAATCAATAGGCAGATCAACAAAAATGTCAATATCATCATTGGAAGCATTCGGAATGGATGGTTGTGAAGATGAAAGTTTCTCTATAGGAAGAGTTTCATCATCTGAAAGAAATGGAAAAGCCTGAAGCAATGATTTAGTATCATCAAAATCATCCATGGACCATGAGCCTCCCATAAGCTGTTCGTTAAAAGTAGCATCACGATTCACAATAACTTTCCTGGAGGAAGGGTCATAGAATTTGTAGCCTTTGGAAGTGTCAGAATATCCAATAAAAATAACTTTAAGTCCAGGATCATAAGTCCAGGATCATTAAGCTTTGTTCGTGTTTCTTTGGGAACATGAATATAAGAAATACATCCAAAGGTTCGAAAATGAGATACAGAAGGAATGTCACCTGTCCATGTTGTGATGGGTATCTTACCAGAGGGTGCAATAGTAGGCCAAAGCTTTGTTGGAATTAGGGTTGCAGAGAAACGCACACAGCTTGGAGAAGACGAAGGAAGATCAAGGCACACAATATAGAGTGTTACTTAGTGTGCAATGGAAAGATAGATATCCCTAGAATGATTGGGTGTACATACAATGCATGGGGGAAAACCCTTCTAAAGAGAAAAAGAATGCCCCGGAGGTCCTACAATGTTCACACACATCACTACCACATGTGTATGGTAACAAGTTCCCCCTAGAGTGATGTGGTGAACGAGAGCTGGCACATGAGTAAAGGAAGTGCCATGCCCTGAGGACATGATCAATCCACAAAGGGGAGTGAAAGGACATAGGGAGATAGACATGCTAGTAACCACCCAATTGTACCTATATACAGGCTCTTGGCATTCATTCATCGGCCCTTGGCTAGGGCCGTGCCCTCCTATAGTCCTACCCTTGGCATGAAATTACTCCCCCCTTGGAGAAGCGTTTTCATCCGTGAAAAAAAAAGTGGTAGGATCTTCATAAGAACACTAATGTTTTCCACCATGGTATCCCTCATGGATCCCGCTATTTGTTTGACTGAAAACACAATGCAGTAGGAGGTTCAATGAAATCAAGAATAACATCTCTATTTTGCACATTGTTGTCCATTTGCAACCATCTAGTGTGTAGACTCCATTTAGAACGCACATGAGCATGATAATTGAGTTATCATGACAAAGATGTACCTATAAGAGTATCGCTTTTCACTTTTCGTGAAAGTACTTGCTGACATAACTCATCCACCAAGTGTAAGTCCTTGACGTGTTCTCAAATTTCATTAGTAAACAACCCCACCATAACAAGTGTTCCAGATTGAGAAGCTAACTTATACATGAAGAGACTAAACTTAGTCGCAACCATGCTTAGCTGATAGTAAGTAAACTCCAAGTGGAGCAATAAATGCTTATTAATTCGAGTGCTTGGTGCTAATGTACGCACTTTGAATATCTTTAAGCCCAAGATTACACTTTGTAATCTTCTTATCCCCTTGGATAACTGACAGTATCGAGGTGTGTTTCCCCAATGGTTTACAAACAGTCTTCCCAGATGACTGGTAAATGGGAATCACAATATTGTATAACATTGCTAACGAATCAACAATGTCCGGAATAACCATCATGGTTAACTTGAAAAATCCACAGGCACCCAAACTGAGCCATGACCTCTACTGGTGATTAGTAGACCCAAAAGTAATCTCATAGAGATACTACACACAGAGTGAAAAATGCTTCATAAGCAACAACTTGATGAATGTGCATGCCATTCCAAATCAGCCTTTGCTAAACACTAGGGCCCATAACACCTAGTGTGCATGCATTTAGCAAAAAACAGATCCGAACCTGTATATCCATGATCATCCTTGCCAATAGTTATGGCAAATGTGATGCACCAAGCACACATTAAAGAGGAATGTAAATAGTTCTGGAAAGAAACTAAATACTTTTAGTTGCAATCATTTGCAAGACTTGCTAAAACATTTGAACCATAATAGAAGGTGAAACAATGATCACTTCTAGGTACAAACAATGAAACTTTTTCATTAACAACTTATAGCCTTTCTATATGTAAAACAACTATCTGTAATGTTGTTTAGCAGCACTTGTACCTTAACAAGTCATTCTAAGTATCTGACAATTTCTGGCCACTAAAATTGCTCCTAATACATCGTGCTAAAAATGGTCTAAAAACAGATTGGACCAGCACTTAGGGACTTTGTCGTGACACATATTTGAAATAGGGGGCGCCCGTCTTAGTCCCAGAGACTCATATTTGCCACATGTGGAATATGTTTCAATTAAGGATGTCTAAAAAAAGAACATCCTTCAAGTACAAGATGTACTTGTGCGTGGAGATAACTGCAAACACTCTACGATGGGAGTGAGAAGGACCCTCATTAGCCTTGCTCCACAATGGCTAAACCGAACTCCTTGAGTTCCTAGACCATGTTGCATCCCATGTGACAACATGTACCAAATTGAATCCGACAAGTGGATTCAAAACAACATAATGTACATTGGACACTACAACCCAAAATACTTGTTCTGACATGCCCTTGGCATGGCCCTGGATATTGAACTGAAAGTTCAGCTACCTGTATTCCAATGTAGAGGAGCATGTCTCCCCCCTGCGAAAAAACCAAGCAACATTGCACTGGAAACCCTGGGTGTTGCCTTTGCTATCCAAACCTGTTGGGTAGAATCTACATAGTCAACCCCTTGGTAAGACCCTTCGTAGAAACTGATCAACTAGCAGGTAACGGTAACCAACATAGTCCGTGTACAGAATGATGAGAATCAACTTGAAAAGTTGAATTTTTCCACTACCGCGTGGTAGATTGCGGAATTCTTTCCTTGAAAGTATAATGGGAATAGATCAAACTGTGATCTTCAATGCCTATGGGGTGATTTAGTAAGCGCTCGTGGGGTCTTACCCCGAAACAGTGTGTCCATAGACACTCATAGTTCTATAGAGAGAGAGACATCCACACAAGGGGAACACCTAGCTCTTATGGATAGCCATGTTGTTGCAATGGTATGCTGCATGTAAATCTGTAATGGAAATTAGCTGAGTTGAGTTTATGGTTATCAAAAACTCAGCTCGAGTGTCACACTGAAACCATGTCGTGTAGAAATGACACCCTAAACATCCGTAATGACAAGACTCTTGCTTGTCCATTAACGTCGTTGTGTACTCTAGTAGGTAGGTCTGTTCAAACTTAAGAACAATCACCCAAGGAATGCCAGCAGTTGGGTCGTACCCGAGATCTGACAATGACTTTTAGTCATCATGTGTGGCTCATAGCCCTTATGGCAATTAGTGTTCAATCGGCGAAACGATGAAGACTAATGTAGAGGGCGTCGTGTCCAATTTCTAACTGAGAGTTAGAGCACCTTGGCTCATGCCGACTCCCAAACAAACATGTATCAATAGATTATTAAAAGTTTTCATTTTTTTCAAAAAGAAATAAGAGAGAGAGAGAATGCTAGGTTGAGGAACTTTCCTTAAGTTATTGCCTTGTATATATGGCACCCATGCTTGTGTGCAGCTTATTCTATAAGGATGCAATAATCTAGCTGTATAACGCTCTCATCGAGAGAGGTAGCAAAAAAGGCAAGTCACATCTTGCCTCGCCAATTGTGTAGGGGATTGTGACTGTATGAACATGACACTTTGTCTATGACATAAGTCTTAAGTCTTAGATGTAGGTTCCTTTTAATGTTGTTGTGCGTTGAGAGCAACCAAAAATCATGTTTAAACTTAGAAAGCATGTTGAAAGAATCCAGAAGTGTCCTTGTCCTTGACAAAGTGTTTGGTGTTATAGCGGAAGTGTAATCTATGAGGCAGTGGAGTTGATTCCACTTGACAAACATGCCTTGCATGAAAAATTGTAAGCCCTTGGCTATTATAATGGCCTCAAGCATGAGAGCCAAAAGCATAAGTGCCTTTCACAGTTTTCATTGGTAGTGACGCATCATAATGTGATGTCACCACACATAAAAGGGGAACAAATATCTAATCGTAACAGTTTCCCAAACTGGCATGCCAATGCCCTTGATACCAAATCAATAGGCAGTAGCGTGGCATGCATGAGAAGCCTTACTTCATGTGAAATTATCAAAGCACTTTGCTTTAAACTACCGACAATAGTTTCCAAATGAAACGTGTAAACATGGAGAATTAAAAAACTGAATATGGTATAACCTGGTCATCTTGCTGTAACCAGTTGTCTGGAGATGTCGAAAGAAAAGCTCGTTCAAATGTAGATCATAAACATCTCTATTGCACAAGAGAAAGTTGTGCTAAAATATCCTGCAAGCATATGGAGAAACTCCCCAAGGGTGTGTGATCATAGCATACCCCAAACGGGAAAAATCTCAATGTAAGAGTCTTAAACTGAAGCCTTGCTTCACATGAATATGTTTGTGCTGAGAGCCAATGGATGTGGTGGAAGATATCATAACAAAAAAGAATCGACCGTGTGGAGAAATTTCAATTGAAACTAACCAGTACTGTGTGGTAAGCATCCTCCGTCAGCGTGTAGAAATTGTGACAAGGACTCGGCCATGCCGAGGAACTTTCTTCCTTCAACAAGTCCAGTAAGAGGCCATGCATGTCTCCTTGAGATACTACAAAATAGACCCTTGACATTCATGTATGCAACAAAATTTGAGTGATTATGTGAACTGTCAAAGGCCATGCCTATGCTTGGAGTGGAGAAAAGTGCATCACCTTTGATGCATGTTAGATACATGCAATAGAGGTGATACATGTTCCATCTAGGTCAAATGCTTCATAAGCAGTTGACAGCCCTGCTGTTATTACATCAATTTGTGGTCGATGATCAAAAGATGTATGGTAAGTGTCTCATGCCATTCTCATACATTACCTTATGTAGAGATACGGCCAGAATTGTGTAACCATTCTCATACATTACCTTATGTAGAGATACGGCCAGAATTGTGTAACCATTCTCATACATTACCTTATGTAGAGATACAGCCAGAATTGTGTAACCAGTATGCAGATGACAATAAACAAAAATCAACTGCGTACCTCATTAAGTAAACCTTCCGACCAATCTTGTCGACCCAAAAATTGAATGATTTGGAAGCAGTAAGAAAAATGAGAAATGATTTTCTAGACATTGTTGCTTGGTGCAATAGATGATCTACTCCTGCTATCAAGGGCCTTGCCCGATGCGCAAAAAAAGTGGACATAATGACCATGGTCATAGTTGACCCATAGGTAGTCTCGCAGGAAAACATAGCCAAGATTAGCATAATTACATGTTTCTACAATACAATTGCACACACAAAACTATGAAACCTACAAGAACGTGAAAGCTCAAACCTGATAATTTCAACCTTGTTGGAGCACCTATCGTCCTAGGGCGATGCCCTTGCTGATGACACTTGCATGGTAGCCTACCTTGGGACTGCCATCACGAGTAGCAAGCACCTAGTCATTGCCTCACCATACACATGTCTTTGGATAGTTCTTTTCCTACTGCCAAGCGAATGCAGCCTTGATGGCAAGAGCATGGTCGTGTCAATTCGCAATAGTGTATATCCCCGAGTCACGGCTCCTAGTCTCGTGTAGAAAAGGGGAAGAAGCGGTGGAAATACCAAAATAAAAAATATTTGCAGCACTGTGACTGCAGCAATAGTTGTACATCACCTTCACCCCCCAAAATCGATGCGCTTCGTGCTGCTCGTCTAAGACGGAAGGGAAAAGGGGGTGTGCCCGGTGGGGACCCTCCCTTAATTTGTTAAAACCCTAAGTCCCTTGGCCTTGGGGTGCCCATCGTGTGAAGAGGGGGGGAAAAACAAAGTTTAACAGCAGGCATGGTGGCCAAATAACATAGCGAGAGAGAAGTAGAGGCCGAGCGCTGCAAGGCATGCCTCCCGGGTTGCGGCCGTGTGTCAACTTTGCTTCTTTGGCCCATGGCGAACCCGATGAGAGCCTGCATGCCTAATTTGGTGTAGATTCGGATCTACATGGGCATCTCTCAGGGTGCTTTCCCGCGGCTTCAATTCAATCGATACCCGCCAAGCAAGAGGCCGATTCCACTGCGTGCTTTTCGGGACATGCCTTCCTCGCAACCAAGGCCTTTTTGCAGACTGTCTTGCTCTCCTACTTCGCCATGCAAATAATCCCGAGAGAGAGAGAGAGAGAGCATACAAACTCCATGTGAGACCTCCATCTCTCCTCTTCGATACCTCCCTTCATCCTCCTCCCACCTTGCTCTCATACCATTGAAAGGACATAGGGAGATAGGCATGTAACTAACTACCCAACCGTACCTATATATAGGGCCTTGGCCCTCCTATATATAACCCCTGTACCACATGTGTATCTATTGGCCCTTGACCAGGGCCGTGCCCTCCTATAGTCCTACCCTTGGCATGACACGGAGTAAGCCCAAAGTTTGGAAAAAAGCTTGAAACTTCTCACGAGACAATGCCTTTGTGAAAATATCTACAAGGTTTTCTTGTGTTGGCACATAATCCAAGCTGATCTCTCCTATTGAGAGCCTCTCCCTCACATAGTGGTAATGCACCTCAACGTGCTTTGTATGAGCATGAAAAACTGGGTTCCTCGCAACTGCCAATTCACTCTGACTGTTAGTGTAGGTAGTGTTGGCAGGTAGCATGAAATTCTCTTGACAGCTTGTCAATGCTTAAACCGTGGGCTATGCATAAATCTGGTGACCTATGAGAGTGCAAACTGAATATCCAGCATCGTGTTGCATACATAAATGAGGCATCTAACAACAGTTTGGTAAAGAGTGATATCAGCAAGATCAGCATCATGTAGACTCAACTTCAAACCTGTTTCCATAGGAGTGGCAGTAGGTTTGCAATCCTCAAGGCTAAACTTACATAGCAATGTCTCTATGTAACTTTTTTGACATAAGGCAATACCACCATCACACTACTTAAATCTCTATACCCAAGTAATGATGCAACAGCCCGAAATATTTCATCTTGAAAGTAGCTTTCAAATCAGTCTTGAATTTAGCAATATGTCTCATATTTGGTCGAGTGATCAGCTAATCATCTACATAAAGAACCACAATGAGAAGTGCATCACCCTCAGACCTTACAGACAATGTGCTTTCTGTTGGACTGTTACAAAATCCTTGTTTGACCAAATGAGTGTCAGCTTTCTCATACCAAGCACGAGAAGATTGCTTGAACCCATACAAATCCTTCTTACATCTGGACACTTTGTCCTCTTGTCCTTTCTTGACACAATCGCGAGGCTGCATTACATAAACTTCCTCAAATATGTCACCATTCAAGAAAACAATAACTATGTCTGATTGATGTGCATCCCAACCAAAATGAGCTACCAATGCACATACAAAACGCATAGTAGTTATACGACAAGTGGGAGAAAAAGTCTCTTAATTATCTAGATGCCTTTTTATGGTGCATAACCTTTTGCAAAAAGTTGAGCCTTATGGCAATCCGGCTTGCGTTTCAACTTGTAAACCCACTTCGTACCAATGGCCTTTTTGCTAGGAGACATATCACACAAAGTCCATGTGTCATTTTTTATAAGTGCATCATATTCTGATTGCATGGCATCCATCCAATTTTTTGAATTATGTGCTTCATCAAAAGGTAGAGGTTCCTCAACATCATGTAAGCTAGACGCGGCCAAAGCATACCAATCTGATGCATAAGATGCATGGCCAGAGCTTGAATAAGTATGACTAGACAAAGGTGCATCCAATTTACTATCACGCAATGTATGCACCAACCATTTTGGCATACCCCTAGCCTGATTATTTTCAGTCCTCTCCTCATCAAGTACATCATGTACATCTGCATGAGTAACCCCATAGGCTATACATTTTCCTCATTGGAATTTACATTCAAACTTCCATCATTGAAAAGAGGCAAAAAAGTGTCATAAATGTCATGTGAGCTTACATTACTGTCTCTAGTACATGACATCAAGGGCTGAACAGAATCTACCACACATAGTACATCCCATGAAACCAAAATACGCTTTGTTTGTGGATGATACAACCTGTAACCTTTTCTTTCAGGTTTGCATTATCATCCAATTTTTTGCATTGTGTTTGTGGCACCAAAGCATATGCCAAACAACCAAAAACGCGCATGTCCTCAATAGAAGGATTTCTATAATGCCATGCTTCATACGGAGTAATAGACTGCAAAGATTTTGTAGGACACCTGTTAAGTACATAAGTGGCACATGACATCTTCAAGCCAAAAAGAATGCAACAAAGCTTGAATTTTGACCATACATCGTGCCATTTTTGTAAGTGATCTATTTTTCCTCTCAGCAATACCATTTTGTTGAGGTGTATAAGGCACTCTACATTGGTGTTTTATCCCACGACTAACCAAAAATGCATTAAATTCATGAGACATATACTCCCCCCCTGGATCGAAACGGAGGGTGCCCATAGTACATTTCAAGACATTTTCAACCATAGCCAGAAATTTTTTGAAGCACATATATGCTTTAAGCAGAAATTCCCATGCATGCCTAGAGTAATCATCAATGAAAATCACGAAGTACAAGTAATTTCCCAAGGACAGAGTTTGCATGGGCCCACAAACATCACTATGCACAAGATGCAACCTGTGGCCTTAGTTGCACCATCCTTTGAAAACTTCAAACGTTGTATCTTACCCAAAATACAGCCTTCACAAACATGCTTGACAGGTGCTTCAAGAGAAGGTAAAGAAGCAACCATATCAGATTTTTGCAAATGCAGCAAACTAGCAAAATTCTACACACACTTTTCATACAAAATAAGCTTAAAAATTCCACGGCATAAAACGCCACATGCAACAATTTTATCACCAAAATTGAGATCATGTATTGTACATTTGTCATCCACAGATTTGACTACAAGACCAAGTCTAGCAAGTGCAAATACAGAAAAAAGATTCTTCTTGATCCCAGGTACATAAAGTGTATCAACAAGTGTGAAAGAACTGCTATTTGCAACAGTAAGCACAATCTTTCCCGCTCCCTGAACCGGATAAGAGGCATTGTTGGCACAAGTGACAAAATTCCCATGAGGAACAAACTCGAGAGAGGTGAGCAATTCACGATGTGATGTAATGTACTTTGTAGTACCACTGTCAAAATACTACACATGTGAATTTGTAGCAACTAACATGCATGCATCATGGACAGTAGGATTGTAAGTGCACTCTGCACTAAAATCCCATTCTGCATCAACATCAATATCACAGTCTCCTTTCACAGAAGACACTTCAATGGATGTATTTGTAGTGGAACTAGCATTTGCAATGGAACCACCCTCTTTCTTCTTAGCCTCTTTGGCCTTCAACTTAGGACACTGCTTGATCAAGTGATCATTAGATTTACAATAATGGCAACACATCTTCTTTTTCCCTCCAGCAAAAGCATTAGAAATAGAATTTTTGCCACTTGCAACAAAACCATAAGAAGTGGCTACATTGTTGTTACCACCCTTTCTTTGAGAAGCAATAAAAGCCTGTTCAATTGCACGCTGCCTAGACCTTTTTTTTTGGAAATGACTCTTGCAACAACAATGTGCATAATGCATCAAACTTGACAAGTTCAGGATTTCCTTGGGTCATAAGTCTCCAAGTACTAGCAAAAGTTTGGTAAAAATCTGGTAAGGCATCAAGAACAGTCTGCACAAGGAAACTCTCTGAAATAACTTCACCTACATAAATAAGTTGCTCATTTATATCCTTGACACCAGCAAGGAAAGTTTCGATATCATCTTCCATCTCTTTATGCAGTTAAGCATTTTTCACCTCATTACGGCTTGCATAGAGACCAACCAGAATATCCCAAGCCTGTTTACTAGATTTTGCTGAACAAATGTGAGGAGTAATGGGGCGCTTCATAGACAACACAATCAACATATGAGCTTGTGCATCCTTTACATCCCAACGAGCTTGTTCTGTTGTAGGAAAAATAACTAATAGCAGCGATCCTTGCAGCAAGACCTACAACATCCTCAACATCGCCTACATGTTGAGAACTAGGACGTACATCAATGTCCTGCACAATATTCCAAACGCCCTTTGACACAAGAACATGTTGCATCATATAATCCTACATAGGGTAATCGTCCCCATTGAACCTGTCCTCACCAATAATCATCTTGAACACATCTGTGTTGTTGTGAGCCATGGTAAATGCTACACCTGATGTGAAAACTTCCCAAACAGAGGAGAAACAAAGCGGGAACAACACATGCTATATAGAACAAACCATAGAAGACTCTAAGGCACCTGTTATGCAAAAAACGACACTGACAAAAAATTTGCACAAAATGACAAAATTACTTGTGAAGACCTGTTTGTAGTGGAAACAGAGCCCAAAATGAGCTCGAATCGAAAATCTTAGCAGACTGAGTTCTACGAGCTCTCCGAAAATATTTGTCGACCTACGAACGCTCGCCAAACCTCACTGAAATTGGAGAAAGTGAGCAGGCATGTGCTGGAGCAGCTGGCTACTAAGCCCGGGAGGATGCAACCTGCTCTGATACCAATTGTTGGAATTAGGCTTGCAGAGAAGTGCACACAGCTTGGAGAAGACAAAGGAAGCTCAAGGCACACAATAGAGACAGTGTTACTTAGTGTGCAATGGAAAGAAAGATAGCCTAGAATGAATGGGCATGTATACAATGCACGAGGGGGAATAAACTCTTAAAGAGGGAAAAAATGCCCGGGCGGTCCTAGTGTGTTCACCCACATCACTGCCACATGTATATGGTAACAAAATCACATCTTCAAGTAAAAAATTACAAACAGCTTCAATAGTTTTGTCCTCAATGTACGCCCTTCCACTTGGTTTGTCAAGTCTTCTCATGAAAGTACCAAGTATCTCATTTTCAAAAGTCCTAAAGGCATCATGACTAGATCAACAGCCCATTTATAGTGCATGGCTAATGGGTATATAGGATGCAATCCATCACAATGGCGTACATTGGAATACATTTGTCATGTGACACGAGACTCCACAAAATATGCTACATCCTTATACATGACTTTCCACCAATATCTTTCTTTCACTTTGAAAAGAGTAGCCCATACACTTCGATGTCTAGCATATAGGCTTTCATGAAGCTCTTTAATAATTTTGAGTTGATTAGGCTTATAACATACTACTCGTAATGGAGTCCCTTCTCTTCTTTTAGGATGTTTCCATAAGTAGCCATCCCTCAAGAAAAATACATATGCTTTCTTTCTGACCCTTTTTATTTTGATTCAGTCAAGTCATCTGGATTTTGTAATGTACTCAGTAGCGACCTATGAGCAACCATTCATCCTCATAGAACTCCTTTGAAAAGGACTCAAGTGAAGATACAATGCATATATCATCACACTTTGCATGAGAAATTGTGTACAATTTTGTGTCCACGTCTTCTTCCTCATCAATCATATCATCCTCATCTTCTTACCTTGCCCTTGAAAGCATATCTGCCATTGCATTTACCTTTTCTTGCAGTGTGATTCAATTCTAGGTTCAAGGACTTTATATAAGCAATCCACCTAAGCATAGAAATATCAAGAGTAGAGCAACTTGAAATCATCCCTAGAAGTGTTAAGCAATCAGTCTCCAAAACTACAGATGCTCCAATGAAGTTCTCTTTGTCACACTTTAATGTTGTAACCACCCCCCATAAATCCCTTTTTAGATGTGGATATGCTATTTGGTGAGAGCTTAGAACCTTGGCCCCAAACCTCACCACATACTTGTGTTTCTCTTCATCATCTTGTCCTATTTCCCATTTGATTTGTGTTGGACTAGTGTCCACTCTCACAATCACCGGTCTTCCACTCTCATAGTCAATCTTCCTCAAAGTTGGTGAAGATAGTAACAATTGCTTCAGCTTTCTTATAGCTTTTACATGTACATTGTTCCATTCAAACCTTTGGTTCTTCCTTAGCAATTGATAAAAAGGATCTGTGACATGTGCATAATGTGGAATCCATATGAGATAGAAGACACATACGCCTAGATACCTTCTCACCTCCGTGATATTAACGCATAATTTCTTCATCCTATGTGTTGCATCCACTTTAGTTGGACAACGTTGACAGCCATGAGAATTACAAAGATGTCCCACTATCAATATTTCTTCAATACCAAACACTGACTTTTGCCCAGATAATGTAAGGTTCACTTCTTCCAGGCTTGTTAAAATTCTATCACAATCATTGATGGAACCCCTTTAAATCCAGAGCCTCATCCTTTTTAGCTAAGCCGCATCCTTTGATTGGCACGTCATCCAGAAAAGGCATTTTAATTTGAGGTATGAAGTCACGTAGGACTTTGTTCATACCGTTCATCATGTGCGCAACCGACTTGGTTGCTCCTTGTGGTAAGGTGCACATCGTTGCCAAACCCAAGGGTGTTCGCATGGTAGTCAAGTCCCTGCTTTCCATTTCTAGTTGGAACTAATCATACCTTGAGTACAAATCCCCCATAGAATATAATGCCCTTCCTTGAAATGCTTTTTAAAACTCATCTACAATTGGTCCCTGTACCCATATTCCCGATTGTGACTTTGTTGACAGGCTGCATGTCTTGGATGAAGCATAGAGCTCCATTTTTCTTTGGTACAATGAACCATCTGCTTGAGTAGGGGTCACATGAAGGTTCCAAAATCCCCATATTTATCTTTTCATTGAGTAAATCTATAAGCTTTGGCAAGAGTGATTTTGGCATTGGAATTGGTTGTAGATTCCAAGGCACATGAGGTACAGTGAATATTACCATTGGTTTCAACTATAGGTGGATCCACACACCCTATCTCATGTAGCTCAAATGCAACATCTTTTCCATGTTTGGAGAGTGTCTGCTCAAAGCATTTTCTTTTAGTCTCTGTCAATCAGTCATTGCTTCTAGCTTTTAGCATCTTCAAAGACTCTTGCGTAAACTTGTGTCCAATTCTTTTTGGATCTCGGAGACTAGGTTTTAAAGAAGCCTAATCCATCGTTTCCTTGCATTATGTAGGCAAAGTCAATGCAACTGGTTTCACCTTCTTTGCTACAGTCTTGTACTTTGTCTCCACTTGCAGTTCTAGATCTTTCTACACATTGAAGCACTCCTCATCTTTGAAAGACTCAATGATCCTATACATGTCAAGAAGATACTTTTACTAAGTCATTTTCTTGTTGAAAACTAAGAAGCTACTTTTACTAAGTCATTTCCTTGTTAAAAACTAGAACCTGTTGTAGCATTGAGATTACCCATAGTATCTACAAAAGAAATTTCTTCAAAAACACCTGAAACGTACTCGTCTTCATGTAGCAAATCATGGTTTTTGTATTTTCTTTGTACACTATTTACATATATTTTTTGTGCTTTCTTTAAATCTCCAAGCATTGTAAAAGATACTGATCCATCCTTTGCTACTAGTGCACCTGTAGAAAAAGCCTGGTCTCCCTTTGGATCAAGCGAGAACCTTTTTCTTCCTGTACCACTGCACTCCCGCTTTACAATGGTACTCGGCCAAAACCCCTCATCTCCCTTTGATCTCAAAACTCTTTGCTTGGTTTTGTAGAGACTCTTGGACATAAGGTTAATCTCCAAACCATGGTCTATCAAGGCCACGTAAGGCTCCTCAAGATCTCCCACCTTAACCAAGGTTTCTAATGTAGCCCTTGCCAAATGGTTTCTAGAATAGTGGCTCTTATGAGTGGCATCTTCTTCATCTTCATCTTCAAATTTAACATGCCTATTTCTACCGCCTGAAGACTGGTAGTAGCTCACAACATTCTCATCTTCATCTCTTTGTTGTACTTGTATCACATGTGTCTTTGAAGCACTCTCTCGAGCCTCTGATTGGATAGACTTTGTTAAAGCTTGTCACTTCCTTCTTATGATATCAATGATTTCCTCGTGGAACTCTCTCTTTGCAATGCAAAGGACTTTTCCCAATGTAAAATCTGCCTTGCTATTTAAGATCCTTTCCTCTAAAACTTTCTTTAAATTTGTGGCAGCTTCAATATTTGATTGTAGCTTGTATGATGGGCTTTTCCCCTTGCTCTTTTCTTTATCTTGCTTCTCCTTTGCTGCAGGATCTCTCATTGGTACTTCTTGTGATGGAGGCTCCCTTGCCATGGGCTCTTGAGAGGGGCCTAGATCCTTTCTCCCTCCACATCTAGTAGCCCTCTTTGAGGGGCCTTCATCCACATTTTCTCTCCTGCGTTTTTCTTCAACAAGTGCCTTGTTGCCTTGACTCTTTGAAATGTAGGAATGCACTGACAAGACATCTACAGGTTCATTCCACCTAGTCTCAAGATGGATACAATCTCCTGCTTCATGTAAGACTTCTTCAGTCAACTTTCCCTTCATAGCTAACTCCATCGTAGATGGCCAAACATCTTCACCATCCGCACTCACATCTTCAACATATTTTGACCCTTTGAGAATGACTTACTTGCCTTTAAGCCAAATGCTGCTGCTGCTTTCATGACTGGCATAGCATGACTGGTTTCCATGTCCTCTACTAGCTTTTTCATCCCTCCTTTGCCAAAGTTGGTCGCTAAGGGCTTCCCTGTTTCACTAATATGTATCTTTCCTTCTTTGAAGAAGACAATATCTTTACCCAAGGCATCTTTGAATCTTTCACATTCCCTTCTTGGATGGTATGGACTGTCACACCATATGCACCTATTTACAAATCCCTCACTATTTTGAGGTCTTTGAATTGATTATTGTCCAAATGTTTGCCCCTTTTCTTCAAGCCTCGGTAGCTTTAATTTTAGATCGTGCATGCCCTTCACAAGTTCTTCAAGCATAGATCCATCATCCTTAGAAGCTACAATAGCAGGTTTAGGCTGCTTCTCAATAATAGCAAAAATTGGAGCACCATTGTTCACCATCATTTTATCTCCTCTGCATTGTCTTTTTGCCAACAGGGAGATTGCATCTTGTACATCATTCCACCTTGGCTTCAAACCTTGCTCTGTATCTTTGTCTTCCAAGAGAAGCTCTTACTTTCCTCTGATTTCTTTGCCCGCTGCTTGTAGGAAAAGTTCTACCTTCTCCCTATCCAAGGAAGCTTGTTCAGTTTGTGATAGCTGAGCGTCGCTCAAACTCTTTGAAATGCTCTGTAGCGGAAATCCCTTATTTAGGCTTTGCAACCCAATCTAAGAAAGTCCTTTTGGCCACCCTCTTAGAGTCCTCCATAAAGTGGTCTTATTTTAGAGCAAGCTTGAATTCCTCGTCTTCCATGAGCATTTGAATTTCCCTAATACGGTCTTTGATCTCTGGGACACAAACTAGCTCAATAACTTCGGACCATGTCTTCATCACACACTCGGTTCAACTCCATTTTCTTCATAATCTCATAGATACTTTGTGATGTCCTTGTCATCAAACTGGCCAATTCTCTTCACAATGGACTACAATGATTTTGTGGTTGAAATTTGGCTTCTTTCCGCTCCTTGTTGTTGCTGCATATAAGGGCAAATGCTTGAAACATCTAAATGATTGCAGGATCAAAGTGCATCCCATGTGTCTCTAGATTTTCATCCATGTCTAACAAAGTGTGTAGATCAATTTACAAACTCCCACCTTAGCAACATCGCATCGGGTTCACCAAAAATATCAGAATGTGTGCGGTCTAGCTGGGAAGGTGCAGAACGTTTGGCTATGAGAGTTGTGATGAGAGTCACAAACCCTTTAAGATAAAGCGTTTATGGAAAATCACCAACACTCTTTCTAGAGATGACTAGAAATTTACGAGCGTCCGTGGTAGAAATGTCACAAACCCTCTTTCCTATTGTTCTTGGAGTCTGCTTGTTTTCGTAGTCGAGATTGTGATGCGAGGATCACCGAATCACATTCAATTTCACTTTAAAATACCATTTAAAAACACTAAAGTTTCAGCCATGAAACCTCACTGCTCATACAAGCACAAATCTCAATCAAAACCCAAACCTCTTTCATGGTATCATGTAGCCTCGCCCCCAATTACATAGTCGTAACATCAAAAAGTTGAAAGGAATACTCGAGCTTCCACCTTCATGGTGACCATTTTCTGAATGTGCAGAGATTTAAGAGCTTCTAAAGTGAATCGCACACACCATTTTGATAAGAGGAAACCCTAATTCACTCCTCCCAAACGGAGTAAACAAAAATCCCTAAATTTGTGGGATCACTTGCATAAGCATTAAAACATAGATAAGCATAATTTTTTATCAATATACCATTTTGGGTCATTGTCCATGCAATTCTGCAATGATACCTGTTAGCTATTATTTTTGGTAGTTTTTGCCCGCATCAGTCTTTATAGGCGAGAGGAGTGTGCCACCATGAAACACTTGGAATATGTACATTGTCAGACCAAATTAGTAATCTTATCAAGTGTTAAAGCATGCAAAGGACCACATCCAGGGCCATGATTCCCCAGATAGGTATGCACATGATAGCGACCCCCGCAGTAGCTGCTTTAGCATATATCATAATATGTACATTATTGCTTTTGTTTCCATGCATCGAGAGTCAAAAGCGAGGCGAATGTTTTTATTTCACAGTATGCACGTGCCACGGCATGACAATGCAAGAAGATTTATCTACTTCACTAACCAACCTACATCAAAAAATCATTAACACTAATCCATATTGCATCAATTGGTTAAATGTGGTATGTGCACTTCTTAATCTTCTATTTTTTCTATCTTGACGCATGTAAGTGTGTGTGTGTGTGTGTGTGTGTGTGTGTGGAGTGGAATACAATAGGAAAAGAGGGAGGGAGGTTATGTGATCACCTTAGGTTGTAGAGATGGTTGACCGTTAGGTTGAGCATCCTATGTTGATCGAGATAAGTCCCCCTTCGAAGACTCCTTGGCAAACGATCCGAAAGTGTGTGTGTGTGTGTGTGTGTGCACGTGCACGGGTGAAATAGTTCTTTTGTATGCTTGTGTGGTAGTGTGCTTGTGTGTGTGTGAGAGAGAGAGAGAGAGAAAGAGGGAAGAGAGAGTAGAGGGGGAGAGATAAGAGAGGGGAAGAGATAGAGATTGGGGGGTTGGAAGAAGGAAGAAACGCGGGTTGCAGGAGTGATGGCAGGAAATTTGAGAGGAGAGTGTGTTGCAAATACACGGCATACTCTGCTCCTTCTTTGTTTTTAGGCACCAAGTATTATCGCGGATATTATCACCGCTATTATCATGCCTATTACCACGACCTCTTTTCAAACAAGTTCCAAAGTATCCAAAGTAGCAGGGGGAGTACAAACCACCTCCCTCTACCTTTAGTTTGTACGATATGCTATTCATAGCCCTTTAATTTTTATTTTTATTTTTTTTAATTGATAGTTTAGTAATTTTGTACTACACTACTATTGAGATATTAGCTACCTACTCTAAGAATGATTTATTTTATGCTTATTTTTGTTGATTTTAATCTCTTTTTTTAAACAAAGTTTTATTCTTTTTGAACCATTTCTCTCATTGCACATTACTGATGTGGACTATGCACGATTATCGTGGGCTTGGAGAGATTTCTGGTATGTTCTTTCCATACTCCCCTCTAGTCACCATTTATATAGTTTGACGGTCCTATCCCACGATGTGAAATGTGCACATTACTTATGTGGACTATGCATGATTATCGTGGGCTTGGAGAGATTTCTGGTATGTTCTTTCCATACTCCCCTCTAGTTACCATTTATATAGTTTAAAGCTCCTATCCAACGATGTGAAATGTGTGAAGGGTTTTCCACATTGGGTCACAATGCCTATCTGGCTTGTTGGCCATCATTGGTGACAAAGGGGCCAGATGCCTTGCAACCATCGATTCTTACTCCAAGGACATTGAAAATACAAGGATCCAACAAATGAGCAAACTCCTCTAAAGCGCATGAAAATCCCTATTGTTTTGGCTCCTTATTTCTGTCTTCCTAATGATGCACAATACTCTAACCGTTGAGCTGTGAATAACGACCAAAACTCTTTGTCCCTCACTTCAAGCTGCATAAATCCCGTTCTACCTCGAATTTGGGATGACCTCAAACCGAGGCCACAAAAATGAAGAAAAATCATCGAGCATTGCATTGCCGCCCTCTGGCATCAACATTAACGTGCAATAACTCTATATCCGGGTATTCGATTGACAAGCAGCGACTTCTTTCCAACTTGTTATGAAGTGCTCTACCTTTCAGAACCTGGAACCCAAGATGATGCCCAATGGCTTGATTTCCAATGCAGTCGAGCGGGCACATAATCGATCCTCCAAAAACCTTCATATACTAATATCTTTCCCATACTAGCTCCATAAATCAAGCACTATGCATCTATCTACTGAAACCGGCTCGAACTACCCGGCACAACCTATCACGTCCATCTGAGATGTGCAATGTCCTGCACCTTCAAACTTCAAATATCTTGGTCTCTGTAGCTCGGTTTAACGAGCCGTATGGACTTTCTCCTTCACCAACTCAAGCTCCTCATTTCTAGGAAAAAATACTACATCTAGAACCTCTTTCATCTGCCACCCAAATTAGCCCTTTCTAGAGCCCTTCTTGGCCTATCAACCGTATCAGCCATATACATCCGCTGCTACCTGTCTGCCCAGGATCTCTGTAACTGCTCTAACCCTTTGCCATGCATCTTCTAGCCTGCACATATTTTGCCCATGCCATCTTCTATATGGTCAACCAACTTTGGTTGCACCAACGTCCTATACCAAACTTATCTTTAATAAGTTGCACAATCAAACAGACATAACGAAAGTTGAAATGAAGATGAATGGGGGTAACATAAATGTCCTTCAGTAGTGGCTCCTAGACCCTAAATTCAACGAGCTAGATGTGATCACAATTGGCGTGTGTTGCATGATCACTTAAAACATTAACTTGAAAATCGATGTGGCAAATGGTGCAACATGCATTGTCGATGCCATAACACAAAACCAGAAGGTGAGGTTACATGTATCAATGTCCCGATTCATTGTATTGTGATAATAACTACAAAAGAGGAAAGGACATCCACCTTCAAAAATACGAGCCGACTTATGTGCTACCAACCACTCGATGAAAATTTTCTTTTTGAAATATTTTCCGTTTGAAAGAATTTACATGTAGCACCTATACTAGAAAAAACATTCATCAGTAGACAACTTCGCTTGGATATAATCTCAATTGTAACTATCTCTATAATCTCGAATAATTGATGCACTTAACTTTGTCTCCTCCCATAAACATTATAGCATCTACTAACATAATATGGCGTAAGGACTCCCCTTTACATGTGTTGCAATCTGCGACCTGAAGGCTAAACTCCAAAAAGAAAAAAAACCCAATTGCCTCCTTGCAAAATTAGTCATGCTCTTGTTTCCTTCCATGCTAGATAGCAAATGTCAATTTGCATATGTCCTATTGTATTCTATAGATGTTATACAACAAGACCCACCAAGAAAGATTAGATTTTGTTTGTTTGTTTTTGTTCTTTAGAGAGAGAGAGAGAGATGATGTAATATATATGTAAATAATAAGTTTTCCCAAAAAGAGAGAGAGAGAAAGAGAGAGAGAGAGAACTTTGGAGGGGTGGAGGTAAGGAGGGAGTTAATTGGACTAAGTGCGGAGGGATCCAAAAGGGAGGGAGCCAAGGAGGAGTCAATTACGACGAGAAGAGGAGATACAAATACAAGGAGGAGTTAATTACGACGAGAAGAGGAGATACAAATACGGGGAAGAGATGAGGATAGTATCGCGTGTGGGGTTCTTGATTCTTGATTCTGAATCCTAGGCTAGTATAGTCGAGATGGGAAAGAGCCAACTACAGCTCGTATATTTCGCGTTCATCTGCTGCTTCACCATATTAAGCGCCGTCTCTGCCTCTGCCTCTGCCTTTACCTCTAGCAGCTTACACCCGCGTTCGCTCTCTAACTTAACTCGAGCTAAACAGCAAGCCACACCCGCCTTCTCTGTTGCCACCCTGCAGTCCCACCATGTGCGTAATATTCATGCACACAGCCCTCTGATTTAGCGCAGCTGATGATCAGATCTTCTATATATCATGTGCAGTGACGTTATTTGCTTTCATGCAGCTCTCTAATGGCGTTTTCATCGATTGTGTTCGGCTATCCCCCGCCAACGACTCTACCTCAAATTCGCCTTCGTTTGCTGAGGTGAGAGAGAGAGAGAGAGAGAGAGATGATAAATGTGTGTGTGTGTGTGTGAGAGAGAGAGAGAGAGAGAGAGAGATGATAAATGTGTGTGTGTGTGTGTGTGAGAGAGAGAGAGAGAGAGAGAGAGAGAGAGATGATAAATGTGTATGTGTGTGTGTGTGTGTGTGTCTGTGTGTGTGAGAGAGAGAGAGAGTAACTTTAGCTGTTGTCCCTTGAAAGGCTCGTGCACGATTTCCCACGGCTAGTTCTGGGTGGAGGAAATTGACCAAGTCTGCTCGAGCTCATTTTGAAGCGGAGGTTCCCACCGGTTGCTCTTTGCATCCAGAGTCTATGGCCGTCCAACGGGGTGACATCTTTGAGGACATTGTTCATATCAAGATTCCTGAGTCGGGTCTGGAACACTGTGTAAGACTAAACTGCCTACTTATCCTTGTCACAACAACAAGTTTCTGACTTAGTGAGATTTCTCATGATTTTTCACCCTAAGGCTCAACATGTAAGGTTCAACGTCACAAGAAGTTTTGGACAAATTCTCACAATAATTCCCACATTGTGACTTACCTGAACATCATGAGCTTCTTTGAGGGAGGCACCACATACCTATCTAGGTATGATTGGGGGCTGGGGACCACCGGCCTCGGTGGGGGGGCCGGTGGTCCCTTGCCCCCAATCGTACCTAGATAGGTATGTGGTGCCTCTCAAGCAGAAGCTCATGATGTTATGCATTGCATGAAAAACACTGAAAAAGACTCGGTTTTCCTACATTAGAAAATTTCTAAATCTTCTTGTGCGTGAGATGAAAGGGAATATAGCTTGTAGATACATACTTTAGATTTATATATTCCTCTAGTTAATTTAATAATGTGAGTAAGCATGGTATTGTTTTGTAGTATGCTCTCTACTCATCGGTATCAGCAGGCTACTTCACTGGCGCTACTTCCACGATTAGCATCAACACCCCTTCTGTACAAGATGGCGAAATCAGTATTGCCCAGATTTGGGTCGTGGTAAATCGTGAGGATGATGACAATTATTCCACTTTAGAGGCTGGTTGGATTGTAAGCGAATCACCCAATTTCTATTTTCCTAACAAAATTTAAATAATGGTTCTTAATTCACAAGAAATTTTGGACAAATTCCCACATTGTGACTTACCTCAACATCATGAGCTTGTGTGAGGGAGGCACCGCATACCTAGCTAGGTACGCGGTGCCTCTCAAGCAGAAGCTCATGATGTTATGCATTGTATGAAAAACACTGAAAAAGACTTTGTTTTCCTACATGAGAAAATGTCTAAATCTTCTTGCGTAGTATTTTACATTGTTCTCACTTCATCACTCCTTGTATATTTTTAGGTGTACCCCGAAGCGTTTGGGGACGGTGATCCACGTCTCTTCATCTTTTGGACGGTATGTAACCGAAAAACGCCAACACCTTTGTCATATTATCCATTGATCCAATTTGCGTAAGCAATTTATGTAGGCACCATGCTAGCAGTGCAAATTTCATTTTAAACCTTACAATTAATAAAATTCCAATACATTTATCTATATTGACTTTCATGGATTTTCTTCAAACAGAATGATAATTATCAACATACTGGGTGCTTTAACCGTATATGCCCTGGCTTTGTACAAACCAACACAGCTTGGACACTTGGAGAAAAGTTTCCATCAGGGGCTTCCATACCAGGAAATGCGGATGCACAAATATCATTCTATTTTGGCATTTTCAAGGTATTAAGTGTATATGTGTGTGTGTGTGTGTGCACGCCCTGCAATAAGTTTTCGGTGACATTTTCCAATGTGATAAAGGAGCTCTTTTCTCATGATTTTTCACAACAAGGTTGAACATCATGAGCCACTACTCGGGAGCCAGCGCATGCCTAACTAGGTGTGGTATGGGGCTGACACTTTCTAGTCCCCACAACCACAAGAAGATTTAGAAATTTTCTCATGTAGGAAAACCGAGTCTTTCTCTGTGTTTTTCATACAATGCATAACATCATGAGCTTCTCTGCTCGAGAGGCACCGCATACCTAGCTAGGTACGAATGGGGGCAGGGGACCACCGGCCCCCCCACCGGGCGAGCGGTCCCTTGCCCTCAATCGTACCTAGGTAGTGTTTGCGGCACCTCCCTCACAGAAGCTCATGATGTTGAGGTAAGTTACAATGTGGGAAATATTGTTAGAATTTGTCCAAAACTTCTTGTGAACTGCACCTAGCTATAGATGCGCTCCTGAGAGAGAGAGAGAGAGAGAGAGAGAGAGTGTTTAAGAATACCAATAGCTTGGTTTTTGCTAAAATGTAGGATCCAAACGATGGACTATGGTACTTTATGATAGATAACACTGTTGTGGGACATTGGGATCCCACTATACTAACCAACTTTCAAACTAATAATGCCGATGAGGTGCAATATGGAGGAGAGGTCCAAGTTACGCAAGTTGGTTCTCCAACGCAGATGGGCAGTGGGTTCCCAGCTTCTAATGGCTTTCCATGGGCTGCATACATGGCAGAATTTGGGTATACACATGAGAGTCTTGATATAGTGTATTTTAGCCCAGATGAAATCGGTGAGAGTGTTACCGATTCTGAACTCTATCAGCTTAGTGATGTCCAAGTCGATGATGATGGAAAGGCTAGTGTATTCTTTTATGGTGGTTGGCAAGGCCAATAAATTATATTATCGTTGCCCTTTATAATTGTTTACATTTGAATCCATCGTTCTTTGGCTCGCTATTTTCTACCTTGCGTTCTTGGTTAGAGCATCCACACGTTATGTTCGCTTTCACAAGAAGATTTAGAAATTTTCTCATGTAGGAAAACGGAGTCTTCCTCATTGTTTTTCATACAATGCATAACATCATGAGCTTCTGCTCGAGAGGCACCGCATACCTAGCTAGGTACGATTGGGGGTAGGGGAGCGCCGCCCCCCCCCACCGAGCCGGCAGTCCCCTACCCCCAATCATACCTAGCTAGGTATGTGGCGCCTCCCTCACATAAGCTCATGATGTTGAGCTAAGTCACAATGTGGGGAATATTGTGAGAAATTGTCCAAAACTTATTGTGTTTGTTGAACTTTGTTGACTTGGTTCACGGTCCTTTTGTGCTCACTAGGCTAAGTGACGACTTGGAATCACACTAGCTTTTGGGCTTGAAAGCGTCCTTGCTTTGATGGTCATCTATTCAAATTAGTTCCTCTTTTGTTAGTTTTGTTTTTGCTAGTGTGACATTTGAAAAAACACACACACACACACACACACACAACATTATTAACTATTAACCTAAGTTAACATAATTATTGCTACTTGCATCTCCATAGGAAAGAATTGTGTGATGCAGCTGATGTGCCACTTGCGCACATGGACAAAAACAGTAATGCTTGCATCTAAGTTTAGCTCTTATGGATGCTATGAACTTATAACTTGAGAAAGAATAAATGAGCCACTTTTCCTACGTTTAATTTGTGTTTATGTATATATAGAATCAACACCATGCACAAATAGTGAGGTACATGCTTACATTGGTATTAAGGGCTTTTGTTGATATGAAACTCTTTATGAACTTGGAAGATAGGGGGAGGCCATGGCCTAAACAAAGCAAGTGACAATATGACACGATAATAAAATAATTCAATAGAAGTAGGTACCGGATGCTCTGGTGAGGCATTCCCACTCAAAAATGATAGCTCCAAGATACTCTCCACTCAAGTGATTTTTCAAGGTAGGAGTCAAAATGGCTAGCACATCTCTAGCCAAAACGAGTGGTCTCAAAGATAGCCACTCAAATATCTCCCATTAAAGTGGTCTAGATGCTTGTTTCTAAGTAGAAAGTGCGCTCAAATATAACCTAAGATGAATTTTCATATTGCTCATGGGCATGATTGTGACTAGCTACAGTAATCATGTACCCATTCTCCAAAAAATAACTTGTGGATCCCAAATAGAAATAATGTCATTAGAAAAAGTTTGGACTCAAGTTTTGTCCTTGTAAGAAATGCCATGTGAGTGTAGAGAGAGATAATAGAAAGTCCCTATTTTGATTCTCCATATTTGTTCTCCTAATATCCTAAAATCACCCTTACAGGGTATGTTTAATAAAAAACTCAAAAGGTGTTCAAGAAACGATAACCTACTCCTGCTCCAATCTGAATACCAAATATCTCAATCTTTTGATTTTTTCAAAACTAAGACCTGCCACTAATCGTCCTGCATCGAATGTCTTTTCTCAACCCCTTTCAAGTTTCCCTCGTTTGCGCTCTCACCTTCTTTGGCCTCTAGTTGTTTTGCCAGGCATTTTGATACTGCAATAACGCGGACACCATTTTTGTACCATTTTTCGGAGTTCTCCTTGTAAAACATTTATTATTTTGATAAATCAGGAATATTGTAACTCCTATTTTCTCAGCTTCCATATTGTATCAGCCAGTCATTTCCCATCTTTAGTAGAACTCCAGATTATTAGTTTTGACCACCCAAAAACCTCGATTCAGGTATAAAAGCCAATTTCTGTAAGTTTTTTATAAGTTTTTGGATAAGAAATACACAGCGTGAGCTAACGGCGCTCACTTCTCTCCTTCTCGTGCTTCCTACTCCCTCTTCGATTGTCACATTGCTAATGTGTTTGTTGCATTGCAACCGCATGTAATATCTCTACGCATTGACATAAGCCATTCATAGTATTTCATAGCTTTTGGCATCGCTGATCTGCGGCCTAATTTCATTGTAACTAGCAATTTACACTTTTAAATCGAAAACTAAACATATGCGGGATATTGGGACATCATTGCTAAGTATTTAGATGCATTCTTGGTCGAAAACGACTAGGTCAAAAATCCATTGCTGTTAATAATCGCGATTTTGGAACTTAACCTAAAGTGGGATTTGAGACCATAGGCATGTGTACTTAGGTCTTGTAAAATTGTCCTAGAAGTTTCGTTACGTTTGGATGTCATTTGATACTGTAACGGATGTGATTTGCTTTTTGATGAGCAATTGGCTTTTGGTGATTTCAGTCACTTGAGTGTAGGTTGAGTTAGATACGAGTTGTTAGTTTTTTTTTGAGAGATTGACAACCTCTTGTAGCCTCTATGCACTAGTTGAGTCAGCTTCGTCCCATGGTTTGACAAATTAATCGTGGTTCTCGCTAATATTGCAATAAGATAGGATGGTGAGGTTAGACATGCGTCCCACATTTAGCACTACTGCCGGGGATTGAAGAGACCTAAACTAGGGAAAAACATAAGCATTTTGTGTAGTTGTCCTTTAACTTCCTCTAGGTCCGCCTAGAGTTCAAAAATTTCTTTTAGAAACCGCATAGCTTAAGATTGTCGTCTTTTGCTATGTAGAGGTAGCTTGGAAGTAATCGTACTTGCTGAGTACCTTTAGGATTGTAGGATTGTAGATTTAGATTAAGATTTGGAGAATGATTGGTAAACAAGACAAGTATTAAGATCAAAACTCTAAAAAACATAAAAAACACAAGAAAACGAGTTTTGTGGACACTTTCCACAACCCCATTGTATGAGAATCTAGGAGTAGGGTAAGTAGGATCCGAGGTGGATCTCAAAACATTGCTCTCTCTGAAAGAATCAAGTGTGAGTTGTTATTGGAAGTTGCAGAATTTCAGGTCTACGGCTAGAAATAGCTTGAAAAGATTCGAATCCACTCAATCCGACTGGAGAGTAAGCCTAAGAGTTGTCCGAACCAGTGGTTGTTATTGGAAGTTGCAGAATTTCAGGTCTACCGCTAGAAATAGCTTGAAAAGATTCTAATCCACTCAATCCGACTGGAGAGTAAGCCTAAGAGTTATCCGAACCAGTGGGTAAGCTCAAAGACACTTCGAGGTAAAAATTTCAAGAGTTGGCCAGAACTCAGATTATTTAATTTTTCTTGACATTTTAAGCCAAATTAAGTTTTGAATTGATTCATAGCCTTAGATTCATAGCCTTAAAATACATCATGTAAAGACTGTCTTTTAGAAAATTGCAAAAAAGTGCTCATTTCAAGCCTAAAGTTAATAATCGCAATTATTAACTTTCTGCTCTAAATTGGCCAAGGTTCATACCATTGACTCTTTGTATGTGTACAAACAAATTTTGTGAAGGCCCAAAAGATTTGGATCACTAAACTGGTAAAAAATTAGGTAAAAACTAAAGTTTGTACTGACTTTTTGAATCTTGAGTATAAATTTGAAAAAAATTTATCCAAACTTGTTGAAATTTGTTTCATAGGCTTATGTTGATGTGATAAACATGTGTATATGCTCAGTTGACCAAAAATTTGCAAAAAATTATCAGAAGTAAATAATCGCGATTATTTACATCTGTCCTATTTTTTAACTTTTTTGACCAAGTCTACATACCACTAGCTTCACCATGTTGTAATAATCCCACAAACCAAATTTGGTAAGATTTGGACCACTGGAGTGAAATTTGTGACTAAAATTACAAAGTTAGTCTGCGGACAGATAATTGATGACCATTTGACCAAAAATTGTTCAAACTTTCCCAGAGGCCTTAACTTAAGGTGCTTAACAGATCTGTTTCAAAGTTGGGGCAAAAACTTGTAGAATATAGCTGGAGTAAATAATCATAATTATTTACGTCTGCTTCAAAACTTGATGATTTTGCAAATTTGAGTATACCACAAGGTCAAGCACATCAAGTAGACCTCACAAATCAATTTTGGTGAAACTTGGATCCCAAAAGTGAGGCTTAGGCGAGATTCTCGAAATCAGAGTCTACAGACACCAAACAGTTGATAAACGTGATCAAAATTGGTCCAAACTTGTTGAAATTTGCCCAGAGACTCTAACAAGTTGTATACTTACCAAACCTATCAAAAAATTACAGAAAACTGAATCACGATTATTTACTTCTACTATCCAGAGACATCATTTTTGACTTTTGAACTTATACAGTGATAGACCAACATAATGTAAAGCCACAGGGCAATTTTGGGTTCAATCAGATCAAAATTGATAAAGATACATCAGTTTCCAGATTGGAGATCAAACCTTTGAATTCTGCTAAAGTCGAATCTGAAAGTCAAATTTTGACTCCCATAGCTCGATTTGAAGTGATACACAGAGACCAATCACAAGAGTTCTCAAGAGCTTTACTATCTTTATAGAAGAATAGCTATCTTGATTAAATTTATACAGGAATCAGATTGCAGACGAGGAATCACTGGCTTGACAGAAAGTCGCAATTGAATCGAATGAAAATTGACGACAAGTCAATCCAAAGGTGAGTACTCTATCCAGGGCTTCATAAGTCTATATGAACCTTAGATCTGGTCGTGTACTAGCAAAATCAGGGCATACTCAAAGAAACCTCCAATAGAGTATCTACCAAAGAAAGCGTGAATCAAGGCAATTCCTTGCATACAATTCCTGAAGAAGTCTCAGATACTTTTTTAGATTCAGCATCCGAAATGTCTTCTTAATCGACTCACTCGAAAATCGGAACGATAGTGCGTGATAAGCATATACTATCTTTTTACAAGCCTAACCGTCATGGAGCCCAGGTTTACTTGAACCCTAACGAGGAGTATGCTATTCGCATTGATGACCATGGTATTGAGTTCGAAGAAGAGGTTAGGGCAAAGAAACAAGGAAAAATATACATGGATTGAAACTGAACTCAGTATTTACAGGTCAAAAACCCTGACGTGATAGACAAATGGGGGTTAGAAGTAAACACTATAATCCCAGATTTGTCAGCAAAAGAAAGACCACCAACTTTAGAATTCGAGGGATACGATCAAGTAGACTTGAAGCCTTTAAAACTTCTTAGTACGGATAATCCTAGGATCGGAGTCTATTGTTGGGAAGATAGAAATATAAAAGATCTTTTGTGGACTTCTCATGCCAAACCAGGACAATTAGCGGCCATGAAGATCATCTATATCTTCAAGATCAAAGATAACGGATCAGCAGACCTACCAACCTACCAATTTAGGGATTGTTATAACAACAACTTTGTTATGATGACTCCTGAGGAGGTAGAACAAACCAAATACCAAGGGTATTCCATACGGGATTGGATATTGGGGCAAGGACTAGAAACAATTCCAGCAGATGAACACCGTGAGAGATCATCTGAGAGTAATGTGAAGAAACCAGAAACCACCTCATCACATAGAAAATCGGGTGGCACTAAGGCCAGTCCAGGGCTACATGAGTCACTATTTCCAACAGACTAGTTTGAAGGACTCGGAATAGGACCAACTCCCAAAAGACCTAGAGTTGAACCAAACAGACAAATCAGACCAGCTGATTTTCAAAAATGGATCAAAAAATACAGTGGATCAGGGGATCCATATGAACAGTTAGCAATCTTTAAGCAAGTGCTAAGAGCAGAGCGTATATTTGATTTCCATACTCAATTCGAGAGGTTTGGAATGACATTAGAAGGAAAGACTTTGACATGGTTCCAAAACATTCCACCAAGGTCGATCATGGACTTGAATACATTAGCTCAAGGATTTGTAGCTGCTTGTTTCAAAACGGGGATTAAACATAATACGGTAGCTCAAATCTATAGCTTTAAACAGAAACATGGTGAGTTTGTTAGGGATTGTGCAACTCAAATGAAACAATACATTGTCAAATGCCCAGAGATAGAGCTACTTGCACAAGAACGACTTGTATCTTTTTTCTAGAAGGACTGCTAAACAAAGAACTTCATGCTATACTCTATAGTAAAAAGCATACAACCCTAGAAGCATGTGTGTCTGATGCGATTGACCTAGGAGACAATTTCAAGATCTTCAACGAAGAAGATGTCCCTAAGGATAACCAAAGCAAGAAAATAGCATCCACGAAACCGGCACAAGTGGGAACGGCTGCTGCGGCACCACTCTCAGCTATAGAAGATATGCTAAAAAGGATGAACGACATGATGAACAATATACAAAAATCACCTATGAGAGGACCAGGACAAGGGATACCTCCACAGGGACAACCAATTAGGCCACAAAAATGGTGTGCAATCGAGGGTAAATGGATCAACCATGAGACCCACGAGTGCTACTTCATACCAAAGTATGATGGGAATGTTCAGTATGTGCCCATGAGGCCACAAGGACAACCCATGTACAGATATCAGCCTAATATGGCCCAAGCTCAAAGACCACCAATGCGTATGGAAAGACCTCAACTTGTGTTGGGACAACAACCTCCCTCTAGGACAATATTTTTTCCTGTAAATTACATGCACTCTGAAGGAGTCATAGATGAACAAGCATTAGGGCTTGTTACACCTTTTGCAGAGCCTAGTCCATCTACAGTAATGGTAGAAGGAGATTGGTATAGTCCACATCCATCGCCAATGGAAGAAACCATGACTTATGCTCCACCAGAGCTCTCACCAATGTATTATGTAGCTAATCAAGGTGTCAGAACTCTCATGGGAAGACCCATGATGAAGCCTAGAACAGGAAACTGTCGTAATTGTGGTGCTGATGACCATTGGAAGAACGAATGTCCAGAGCCTGACAAAAAACTCAAACCAATTGAAGCCTATTGCATAGAATGTTGCAAAAAGGGAGGACACTTTCCGGAAGATTGTCCTAAGAATCCTTTGAACAAGGAAAAAACTGTCGTAAACGTAGACCAAGTGATGCCTAGTAGCTCATCAGAGAGTGAACCGATTGTTCCACTCAAGGTAATCACTAGAGCCCATGCAAAGAAAAAGAAACACAACTCCTCTGATGATTCGGAGAACATGAACATTTCTTTTGAAAGAATCAAAAGGAGTAGAAGCAAAAGATATGAGATGAGAAAACAAATACAACGGATTGAAATCGAAGAGAAAGCAAAAATGCTAGCTCAGGACAAGTAGAAAGAAACTGGCAGTGCATTCAAGGAAACAACCGTGAAATCTGGAGGATCCATTCTGGTTGATAAAATTTTGAGTCTATTAATGCTGCCTTGGAAGCCTACCAAGGAGGGCTTAAAGCAGGACAAAACATGGAAAACAAGTGGAAAAACTATCCATCTCCAGACATGGAAGCAGCGAAGCTGGAAGCTTATAAAAATTTGGTAAGAATCATGCAAAAAATGCTAGATAAACAAAAACCCAAGCTTGAAAGTATTGCAAAACCTTAAGAGCTTGCGGTAGAAGGAACGAAAGAAAAATCCGATGTGGTGGCAGAACCCCACCTTGAAACAAATGAACCAGAGCTTATAGTGCCGGACAACGAAGATGCCTTGGACGGCATTCCATTTGTAGAGGAAGACTGGCCAGGACACTTATGGAAAAAAGAATCAATGATGGGAGCCTAACTTTAAAGTCAGCTCCTATAGAGGAAGTCTGGTTGGATAACCTACCTTCTGATATGAACATGGATTTACAATCCTTGTACGGGGATTGCGGATCGGAGGCTTTAGGAATGTCTAAACCATTGACATTAAAAACATTACTTTCTTACTTGGGAGATAACGAAGATGAATCCATCGGTTGCAAGATCACTCAATTAAAAAGAGTTGAATAGACCCTAGAAGTAGACAACATTCATTCAATCATGTCTACACCCATCCAATGCACTCTTACTTTGGGAGAACTGTTGAAGCTCAGACCCTACTTGTGAAATGATTTACAGAAAACCCTAGAGAAGGTGGGGATAACGGGGTTAATCTCTAAGAATTTGGAAAATTTGAAAAATGAAATGAAAAACAAAGAGATTCAATTAGTTCCTATGAGCAAGGTCGGAGAATATTATGAAGGGGAAGGAGGAAACACCACCCTCCCGTTGAAATATAATGACATTGAAACCATGGCAATAGTGGATAGTGGAGTTGGCATAGCCATAGCCACTAAAGTAGTATGGGAATCCTGGGGACAGCCAGCCATTAGATAAACTCGAATGAAATTGCAGTTGGCTGATGGACACATTGAGAGACCACTAGGGCTTCTTGAAATAGTGATAGTCAATTCCTGTGGAATTGAATATCAACACACTCTTGCCATAGTAGACTTTGGGAAAAAACTCAACTATGAAATTATATTGGGAAGACCTTTCATGCGACAGGTACAGCTTATCCAAGATTGGGGAAACAACTATCTGTACTTGAAGCAGGTGGGATCTATAACAAGAGTCAATCTAAAAGATCACACTTATAGATATGTCTTGAAAACACCCATCCAAGAGTTTGATTCAGTCTCTTCCGCTGAAATTAAAGTCCCATATTGGTTAAACAAATACACTCCTATTTGGATGTGCGGAGCTTCATAAAATGGAAACTTAAGACGAGAAGAATGTATCTTAGAAAGGGACTGCACAGACAAATCCTACATACCTGATGTTGGAATTAGGGTTGCAGAGAAACACACACAGCTTGGAGAAGACGAAGGAAGCTCAAGGCACACAATAGAGAGTGTTTACTTAGTGTGCAATGAAAAGATAGATAGCCCTAGAGTGATGGGCGTATATACAATGCACGGGGGAAAAAACCTCCTAAAGAGGAAAAAAATGCCCCAACGGTCCTAGTGTGTTCACACACATCACTACCACATGTATATGCTAACAAACCCCCCTGGAGTGATGCGGTGAACGAGAGCTGACACATGAGTAAAGGGAAGTGAAATGCCCTGAGGACAGGATCAGTCCACAAAGGGGAGTAAGCCCAAAGCTTTTCGAAAAGCTTCAAGCTTCTCACGAGACAATGCCTTTGTGAAAATATATCTGCAAGGTTGTCTTGTGTTGGCACATAAGCCAAGCTGATCTCTCCTGCTGAGAGCCTCTCCCTGACATAGTCATAATGCACCTCAATGTGCTTTGTGCGAGCATGAAAAACTGGGTTCCTCGCAACTGCCAATGCGCTCAGACTATCAATGTAGATAGTGTTGGCAATGTCCTGTCCAACACCCAAATCAGCCATAAGGCGTCTGAGCCATACACACTCAACCGTAGCTGTGAAGAGTGCCCTGTACTCAGCCTCACAACTCAAAGTGGCCACAATAGGTTTCTTCTTGCTCAACCATGATATACATGAGCTGCCAAGCATGAAACAAAAACCACTTGTGGACACTCGCGTGTCAAAATAACCAGCCCAATCTGAGTCCGAAAAAGCATGTAAGTCTGGCGGCAATGATCCCCCCTTGGGATAAAAAAAGCCAAGATGTAAAGTGCCACTAAGGTAGCGGAAAATCCTCTTGACAGCCTGTCAATGCTTAGACCCTGGGCTATGCATAAATCTGCTGACCTGTGAGACTGCAAGCTGAATATCCGGCTTCGTGTTGCATACATAAATGAGGCAGCTAAGATGAGTTTGGTAAAGAGTGACATCAGCAGGATCACCAACATCATGTAGACTCAACTTCAAACCTGTTTCCATGGGAGTGTCAATAGGTTTTCAATCCTCAAGTCCAAACTTACATAGCAATGTCTCTATGCAACTTTTCTAACAGAAGGCAATACCACCATCACACTGCTTAAATTGTATACCCAAATAATGATGCAACATCCCCAAATCTTTCATCTTGAAAGTAGCATTCAAATCAGCCTTAAATTCAGCAATATGTCTCCCATTTGGTCCAGTGATCAACAAATCATCAACATAAAGAACCACAATGAGAAGTACATCACCTTCACGCTTTACATACAATGTGCTTTCTGTTGGACTGTTACAAAAGCCTTGTTTGACCAAATGAGTGTCAGCTTTCTCATACCAAGCGCAAGGAGATTGCTTCAACCCATACAAAGCCTTGTTACATTTTCACACTTTGTCCTCTTGTCCTTTTATGACAAAACCGCGAGACTGCGTTACATAAACTTCCTCAAATATGTCACCATTCAAGAAAGCAGTAACAATGTCTGACTGATGTACATCCCAACCAAAATGAGCTGCCAATGCACATAGAAAATGCACAGTAGTCATACGACAAGTGGGAGCAAAATTCTCTTCATAGTCTATGCCTTTTTGCTGTGCATAACCTTTTGCAACAAGTCGAGCCTTATGGCGATCGATCTCACCATCCGGCTTGCGTTTCAACTTGTAAACCCACTTCGTACCAATGGCCTTTTTGCCAGGAGGCAAATCACATAAAGTCCATGTGTCATTTTCTATAAGTGCATCATATTCTGATTGCATGGCAGCCATCCAATTTTCTGAATTCTGTGCTTCATCAAAAGACAGGGGCTCCTCAACATCATGTAAACTAGACACAGCCAAAGCATAATAATCTGATGCATAAGATGCATGGAAAGAGCCTGAACGAGTACGATTAGACAAAGGTGCATCCAATTTACTATCACGCAAAGTGTGCACCAGTCATTTTGGCATACCTCTAGCCTGCTCATTTTCAGGCCTTTCCTCATCAAGTACATCATGTACATAGGCTGATCTAAGACATTTTCAGAAACCCCCATAGGCTGTACATTTGCCTCATAGGAACTTACATTCGTATTTCCACCACTGAAAAGAGGCAACAAAGTGCCATAAATGTCCTATGAGCTTACATTACTGTCTCTAGTACATGACAGCAAGGGCTGAACAAAATCTTCCACAAACACTACATCCCGAGAACCGAGAATACGTTTTGTTTGCGGATGATACAACCTGTAACATTTGCTTTCAGCACTATAACCAACAAAAATACATTTGACAGTCTTATCATCCAATTTTCTGCGCTGCACTTGTCGCACCAAAGCATATGGCAAACAGCCAAAAACACGCATGTGCTCAATAGAAGGTTTTCTATCATGCCATGCTTCATATGGAGTAATAGACTGCAAAGCTTTCGTAGGACACGTGTTAAGTACATAAGTGGCACACATAATGGCCTCAAGCCAAAAAGAATGCGGCAAAGCTTGACTTTTGACCATACATCGTGCCATTTCCGTCAGTGACCTGTTTTTCCTCTCAGCAACACCATTTTGCTGAGGTGTATAAGGCACTGTACATTGGTGTTTTATCCCACGACTAGCAAGAAATTCATTAAATTCATGAGACATATACTCCCCCCCTTGATCGAAACGGAGGGTGCCCATAGTACATTTCGAGACATTTTCAGCCATAGCCAGAAATTGTTTGAAGCACATAAAAACTTCGGACTTCGCTTTAAGTGGAAATACCCATGCATGCCTGGAGTAATAATCAATGAAAGTCACGAAGTACAGGTAATTGCCCAAGGACGGAGTTTGCATGGGCCCACAAACATCACTATGCACAAGCTGCAACCTACATGTGGCCCGAACTGAACCATCCTTTGGAAATTTAGAGCGCTGCATCTTACCCAAAATACAGCCTTTACAAACATGTTTGACAGGTGCTTCAAGAGGCGGCAAAGAAGCAACCATATTAGATTTCTGCAAATGCAGCAAACTGGCAAAACTCAGATGACCAAAACGTGCATGCCAAAGTTTTGCATCTGAAATAGCCCTTGAATCTGCAACAGCATTTGCAAAATTTTGTCCACACTTGTCATACAAAGTGAGCTTATACAGCCCACGGCACAAAAGCCCAGATGCAACAATTTCATCACCAAAATTGAGATCATGAACTGTACATCTGTCATCCACAAATTTGACTACAAGTCCAAGTCTAGCAAGTGCAGATAGAGACAAGAGATTCTTCTTGATCCTAGGTACATAAAGTGCATCAAGAAGTGTGAAGGAATTGCCATTAGTAGCAGTGAGCACAATCTTTCCAACTCCTTGAACGGGATAAGAGGCGTTGTTGGCACAAGTGATTGAATTCCCATGAGGGACAAACTGGAGAGAGGTAAACAATTCACGATGTAATGTGCTTTGTAGCACCACTGTCGAAATACCACACATGTGAATCTACAACAACTGACAAGCATGAATCATGGATAGCAAGATTGTAAGTGCACTCTGCGCTAAAAGCCCATTCTGCATCAACATCAGCATTACAGTCTCCTTTCACAGAAGACTCAACAATGGCTGCATTTGTAGTGGAACCAGCATTTGCAGTGGAACCACCCTCTTTCTTCTTAGCCTCTTTGGCCTTCAACTTAGGACACGACTTGATCAAGTGATCATTGGCTTTACAATAATGACAACGCATCTTCTTTTTTCCCTTATCACCAGAATTGCCAGACGAAGTGCTGCCAGTAGAAGCATTAGGAACAGAATTTTTGCCACTCGCAGCGGAACCATAAGAAGTGGCTGCATTACTGTTACCACCCTTTCTTTGAGAAGCAATAAAAGCCTGTTCAACTGCACACTGTCTAGTCCCGTTTTTTATGGAAAGTGACTCTTGCAACAGCAATGTGCATAATGCATCAAACTTGACAACTTCAGGATTTCCTTGGGTCATCAGTCTCCAAGTACTAGCAAAAGTCTGGTAGGAATCTGGTAAGGCATCAAGAACTGTCTGCACAAGGGAACTGTCTGAAATGACTTCACCTGTAGAAATAAGCTTCTCATTGATATCCTTGACACAAGCAAGGAAAGTGTCCATATCATCTTCCTCATGCATAATCTTCGACTCTAGCTCTTTACGTAGCAAAGCAATATTAGCCTCATTGCGGCTTGCATAAAGACCTGCTAAAATATCCCAAGCCTGTTTTGCAGATTTTGCTGAACGGATGTGAGGAACAATGGTGCGCTTCATAGACAACGCAATCAATGCATGATCCTGTGCATCCTTAACATCCCAACGAGCTTGTTCTGCCATAGGCAAAACAACTCTAATAGTTGCAATCCTTGCAGCAAGACCTGCAACATCCTCAACATCGCCTACATCCTTAGAACCAGGACGTACATCAATGCCCTGCACAATGTTCCAGCACCCTTTGACACGAGAACATGTTGCATCATATAAGCCCACATAGGGTAGTTGTCCCCATCCAACCTGTCCTCAGCAGCAAACATCTTGAACACATCTGTGTTGTTGTTGTCAGCCATGGTAAATGCTGCACCTGATGTGAAAACTACCCGAAAATAGGAGAAACGGAGCGGGAATAACCTGTACTATATAGCACAAACCGTAGAAGACTATAAGGCACCTGTTATGTAGAATACAGCACTGACAGAAATTCTGCACAAAATGATTAAATAGCCTGTGCAGTACTGCCTGTAGTGGAAACGGAGGCCGAAATGAGACCAAATCAAAATTCTGAGCAAACCAAGCTCTTCGAGCCTACCCAAAAGTTTTGTCAACCTGCGAATGCTCGCCAAAGCTCACTGAAATCGGAGAAAGTGAGCAGGCGTGTGCTGGAGCTGCTAGCGACTAAGCCCGGGAGGACGTGACCTACTCTGATACCAATTGTTGGAATTAGGGTTGCAGAGAAACACACACAGCTTGGAGAAGACGAAGGAAGTTCAAGGCACACAATAGAGAGTGTGTTACTTAGTCTTCAATGAAAAGATAGATAGCCCTAGAGTGATGGGCGTATATACAATGCACGGGGGGAAAAACCTCCTAAAGAGGGAAAAAATGCCCTGGCGGTCCTAGTGTGTTCACACACATCACTACCACATGTATATGGTAACACCTGAACCCTTTCCAGAGAATTTATTTGAGCCATTTGAGTGGACTCAAATTTTAGCGACAATGGATGTATGTGTGAATACGTCTATGCCTACTCAATTTTGCAATGAGGATGGCTACGACATAATTCCCATCCAGATGATGTCAATCGTCAACATTGAAACAAAAATAAGGAACCCAAGGACTTGATAAAAACTCAACAAGTCTTTTCAGACCTCTATTACAATGCAACTGATGAGTTAGATGAACACTCAGCTACCTCAGAAGATTCGGGGTCAGAAAAAGAGTATACGAGAGCTAAGTTACTCTTAAAGGGAGGGGAGAAAAAGTTTTTTGACTTTCCAAACCAGAAATCAAGAAGACAAAAATGATATAGACAAAAGAGAGACACCAATATTGTGAAAACACGACCTATGACATCAGTCTCCAGTAAAACACAACTCCTGATGGAGATAGATGCTAATGATTGTGTCAAGGACAAAATAACTGGCAGATATCCTTCAAACAAAAACTTAGAAATGTCTCAGACATCGAGAAAAACAAGGAAGGATACTCAAGAAAAATCTCAGGATAAAAAACCACTCATGACCAGAGTCGAGCAGAAAAAGAAATATCAAGAGTTGAAAAAAGCTATAAAGGAGATATACACAACCGAAATTGAAATCACGGAAGAGGATGGTAAGGATGTAATGCATGTTCCATCCCATTACAAAAAGTATACTCTCTAAGATCGGAAAATAATTGAACAACCTATTAGGGAACTACGGAAACAAGGCGAATCTTACGAAGGGCTTGAAAACACTAAAAGGGTAGACTTGGCTGAACCAGGAGAAGAGCTAGACCTGCTTACATTGTGAATGACCTAACAGAAGAAGAAGAAAAGATTTTGCCAAGCTTGTTAAAGGAATACCAAGATATCTTCGTTTTGTCTTACAAGGATCTCAAGGGTGTTGATCCAAAAATCTGTCAACATACTATACCCATGAGAGATGATGCAAAACCAAGTAGACAGATACCATACACTTATAACAAAACATTTTCCAGGAGGATCAAAGAAGAGATTGCAAAACTAAAGGAAGCTGAATTCATTTTCAAAATTGAACACACAGATTGGGTATCTCCAATTGTGGTAGTACCTAAGAAGAATGGAAAATTACGAGTGTGTGTTAATCTCAAAAAGGTGAATGTAGCTACCATTAGAGACAACTTTCCTCTTCCGATAACTGAGCATGTTTTAGAACGAGTTGCAGAAAAAGAAGCTTACAACTTCTTAGACGGATTTTCGGGATACAATTAACTTTTGGTTGACCCAAAAGATCATCATAAAACTGCTTTTGCAACAGAATGGGATATTTGCCTATTGGGTTATGCCGTTTGGGGTAACTAATGCTCTAGCCATGTTTCAGAGGTTGATGAGCCATGCTTTCAAAGAATATTTTTGGAAATTCTTAGAAGTATATATGGATGATCTATGTGTACATTCGTCAATCCGGGCTGATCATTTGAACACTTCAAAAAGGTATTCGAGAAATGTAGAATTTATTGGATTTGCTTAAATCCTGAAAAGTGCACATTCATGGGAAGACAAGGGAAAATTCTTGGACATATAGTGTCTAAAAATGGCATAGCTACTGATATTGAGAAGATTCATGTCATTGTTGAATTGCCTAGACCAACAACAGTCAAGGGGGTACAAGCCTTCATGGGACATTGTGGATATTACCGATGGTTCATTTACATGTATGCTATAATTGCAAAACCCATGTATAGCTTGATTACGCACTTTGAATAGACCGAGGCATGTGAAGAATCCTTCATGAAGCTTAAGCAAGCTCTCACCTCAGCTCCAATATTGAAAGCACCATATTGGGATAAGGTATTCCACGTACATGTAGATGCTTCTAATTTTGCTATCAGTTGTATACTAGCTCAACGAGGAGACGGGAAAATTGAATTTTTTATTTCTTATGCTAGCCAACAATTGAACATGGCAGAAAATAATTACACCACCACCAAAAGAGAAGAACTAGGAATGATCTATGCCGTTAAAAAGTATAGACATTACCTATTAGCCAACAAGTTTGTGTTCTTTGTGGACCACCAAGCTTCGTTGTATTTGGTCAAAAAGCCATGCAACATAGGGAGAATAGTGAGATGGTTCATCATTCTTCTCAAATTGGATTTCACTGTGGTTGTAAAAAAAGGCACTGCACATCAACGAGCAGATCATTTGTCAAGGATTGTATCAGGGGAATCACCTAAAGGGGTAGACGATGATCTACCAAATGCCTATTTGTTCTCCGTGGAAATGATACCTAGACGGTCGGAAAACATTGTGTCATTGATGACAATAGCTCAAGTGGATTCACAAATACCACTTCCTATCACAATCTATTTAATTGAGCAATTGGCTATGTATCAATTAGTAGCTGGAAGGCTATACAAACAAAATCGGGAAAGGATATTGCTTTTATGCATTAACCCTAAAGAAAAAGAACAATACCTAAGTCAAGCACATGTTACCATAGTGGGACTTCACTTTGCAAAAGACCAAACTATGCAACGAATCTTGAGACTTGGAGTATTTTGGCCGACTATGAGGAGAGATGTTAGATATTTTGTAAAAGATTTCCCTCAATGTAAAAAACAAACACCCATTCCTCATGTAACATTGTTTCAAATGGCAACTATTTCTAAGTGGAGTAATTATCTGGTTACTTACTTATGGAACTGAACATTTCCTGAGGATATGAGTAAACGTCGTCAAAGAGCAATTGAAACTGAAGCAAGAGACTATGCTCTTATTGGAAACCAATTGTATTGGAGAGGTAAAGATCAACATTTGTGTCTTTGTACAAGGGTGAAAGCATGGTTTGGTGGTACAAAAAAAGGACCTATTTTGCTTCTACCTGGTTGGTACTTCTACATATGTCCACACTTTGGAGGGAACCTTTTTTTTCATCTATGTTAAAGAATGGTAGGAGGAAAATTTGTATGATTTAAACTTTCCGTGAAAGAAAACTTGGGTGGGGCAATAAGTAATGCGAGTGGTGTTTTGAAGCCGTGCCAAAATTCCCATCACAGACTGCGTTTGTGAGTGGCGCATTTGCTCAACACATTTTCCAGCTTCCGCCTTGCTTTCTTACTACATCGCCTTCTGCAAACCACTACAGTTGCAGGTAACAAGCTTCCCGGCTACTCACAATCAAGAAGATGAGGACCCCAGCGAGGAAATCAGCAGCCAAAGAGTCACCGGACAATGGGAAAAAGAAGAAGAGGACAAAGGATGCAAAATCCCCTCGGAACATCGACACCCCAAATACGAGGGCTAGCAAGGGGGCCTCGTTTGTGGAGAGGGAGAAACCTTCTGTGTCCATGGAGACTTCATTTAAGCCTGGGTCTCTTTTTGCCGATGATGAGACTCCACGGTCATCTACAACATCTAAAGGTAGGTGCTATGAGAGCTGTGCGTTTTCTGGTGATTTACCATTTTATTTTCCATGCATGCAAGCTTATGCATGTCTTTTATCTGATGAGGTCTGCATTTGCTTTTTTTGCATGCAGCAAGTACATGTGCATGTTTGGGATCTTCTTAGGAATTTAGGGTTTAGGAAAGTTACAAAGTTACATGTATAAGATGCTCTTTAGATTGCTAACTTGCATGCATGCAAGTGCAAAAATCAGTATATGTTGTGCATGAGCATAGAACAAAGTTGAAGCTCAGTAGGGATGTCATCATAACCAAATTTGGTACTAACCAATACCAAATTTGATACTAACCACTACCAAATTTGGCTTTGTACACAACTGAATTTTGCAATTGTCACCTGAATGAGATACATTCATTTCATTCCATGTGTTTTGTTATGCACAACTGAAATGAGGCATATAATGAGGGCATGTCTTTACTTGCGTGTTGTTTCCACATCGTAGGAAAAAACAAGATGGAGGAGTACCCTATCTTGACAAAGTTCTGCTATACAGCACAAGAGATTCATGATGAGTATGGATTGAGCATGGAGGGGGTGCTGCCAAAGGATCTTATGGAAGATGACATCCCCGATGACTAGTGGCTCATTGTATTCAGACATTCCAGCCAGAAGAAGACAAAGATTTACTTAAAACACGTGCAGCCACGGCTTCAGGATGAATGCAGGATCCTGTTCCATAAGGTGTACCAAGACCCACCATCATGTGGGGAGATCACTACAAAATTGCCCATTGTTTTGCATATGAGAAGTGTCATGCAGCCACAAAGGACCCTACGGGCCACAGGGTTGCATAGGCCAGGTTTGGTGAGAGTGTACTCAACATGTGTTCCTCCTGACCAGGAGGCTTGGAAAAGAAGGTTGAGAATCGGCGAAAGGCAAACGGTGTGTCCCAAGGAGGCCACCCATCAAATACCAAGAAGCCCCGACTTACGCCAGTTGGTAGTATGCCTCCTACACAGAAAGTCCCCCCACAGCGTCATGAGGAGAAGACACCTGATTATATTGCGGACCTTGAAGCTATGGTTGGGAGAGTCCCTCGGACATGTGTCACGGTAGCCGATAGGCTGAAAGAGCTGACAATGTCTCTGAAGCAGAAGAAGGAAACACTCTTGAGGGCAGAGGGTTCCAATAAACTTATCAAGCAGATTATGGATGACATCGAGGAATATGAGACTCAACTGGAAACACTGAGAGAGGCCAACACTGGCGATGACGCAGAAATCAATGTGATAGAAGCTGATTTGGCTGCTAGTCGAAGAATGCTACGTTGATACAAAATCAGTGAAGGTACGTCATTTCTCGACAAGGAGATTCTAGAGCAACAGGTGCTGGTAGTTTTGGGAGTTTTGGTAGAACTATTTATGCTTGGTTTGGTGGGATTGGTAGTGTTAGGTACCTTTGGTAGAACTGTTTATGCTTGGTTTGGTGGGATTGGTAGTGTTAGGTACCTTTGATAGAACTATTTATGCTTGGTTTGGTGGGATTGGTAGTATTAGGTACTCATGGTAGAACTGTTTTTATTCTAGGTAGTTTATGGTTTCCTTCTCTCTTATGGTTTGGTATTTCTGGTACTATGAAGAAGTTTTGGTACTTTAAGGTACTTTAAGAAAGTGCTGCAAAAGGTGTTATGGTAGTTTTATTCTGATAGCTTTGGTAGTTTTGCTAGTTTTGGTACTTTTAGGTACTATTTGAAAGTGCTACAAAAGTGTAATTGGTAGTTTGATTTTGGTAATTTTGGTAGTTTTGGTAGTTTTTGAAAGTGCTGCAAAAAGTGTTTATTTGGTAGTCTTGGTAGTTTTGATACTTTTGGTACTATTAGAAAGTGCTGCAAAAAGTGGCTTCTGCAGTTTGATTTGGTAGTTTTGGTACTTTTGGTACTTTTAGGTACTATTTGAAAGTGTTGAAAAAAGTGGGTTTGGTAGTTTTGGTATTTTTGGTACTTTTAGGTACTATTTGAAAGTGCTGCAAAAAGCTTGTTTGGTAGTTTGATTTTGGTAGTTTTGGGTACTTTTAGGTACTATTTGAAAGTGATGCAAAAAGCTTGTTTGGTAGTTTTGGTACTTTTAGGTACTATTTGAAAGTGCTGCAAAAAGTTTCTTTTGGTAGTTTTGATAAGGTCTGGGAGTTTAGTTCTGTATTGAGGGTATTTATATGTTTTTGGTACTATATGATTCCCGAGTTTGGTGGTTTTGGTAGTTTGGGTTCTGTTTCGTAGTACAGTACTTAGAAGTACCAGTCTCGGTATGACTTCTTGGTAGTTTTTGAAACTAATTGGGACCTGGTTGTCAACAGGCTGAGTATGACACTCTGGAGAAAAAATGGAAGGAAGGTCAAGAGCATACCCTATTTGTGAAGGAGATGTTGTCTGATATCAGGCTTGGGAAGAGGTTCCTACTATATCCTAGGCCCTAGGTTAATGATTCGGTAAATGTGATCCCGGTGTTTGGTATGTGTGTTGCATGCGGTGAGCCCTTGGAGTGCGCACATGTAGTCTGAACCTTCATGCTAGAGTGCCGACACCAGTATCATCCCTTGTGCTTAAGTGCTCTGTTACAAAGCAGGGATCAATGTGTCAAGCTGGGTTGTAATATGGTAATCTCTGATTTGGCAAAGTCCTGGGCTAACTGGGCTAGTGGGCTTCAAGTTGTCAAGATTAAGTATGTGTGCATTTTTGAATACATATGCGCACTTGCAACATAGTGAGGTTTTCATACAAGTTAGTATGTGTTGTCTTTCTTTGTGTTTGCAGAGGAGCAGGATGCTGCAGTTGCTGACCAGCACGCCACAAAGTCGGCTGCAAGTCGAATATGGGACGTGGATGAGGTGACAAGGGAGATATCAGATGTTCTCCACGATCTGAAGCAAGGTAATTCTGTAGGGAAAGACAATGTGACGGGGCAAAGATGTGAGGCAACAGGTGACAGCGAAAGTAAAAGTGAGGAGGAGGCCAGAGATGATAAAAAGACAGGTGACAGTGAAAGTAAAAGTGAGGAGGAGGCCAAAGATGGTAAAAAGACTAAGGAAAAGGAGGAAGGTAAAGTCCCTGTTGTTGTGGAGCTGGATGCGGAGGAAAGCCAGGATGCTGCCAACACAAAGCTCGATGAAGAAACGGCCAAGAAGGGAGAGGAAGAACCCACAAAGGGGGGTGTTGGGGAGGGGGTGGAAACCACAAAGGGGAGTGAAGGGGAGGTCAAAGAGGGGTCGGAAAGCAACAAATATCGGAGGGAGGCCGAGGATGAGCAGGAAGAAGTACTCACGAACGATACTATTGTGGACAGCACCGACGGGGGCATTGACTCTATTGATGCCGATGCTATTTCGAAGCGGAGAGGTGATTCCCCTGATTCCGTGACCCTGCAGAAACTTTTCTGTTTGCAGAGAAAGAAGCACAATCGCGCCCGTGATCAATTATCCCGTGTATGCAAACTGTAGCCAGTGAGAATCTATTGTATTCCGCACTTTGTGCTTTTTAGTGACTGAGTCCACTTGATTTTTTGGCCCTGAGCTTTATCTGCTCTCTCTATCTAGTTCTGTGTTGGTATGTTACCTTCCGTTACATTACTGTTTCAGATGTCCTCACTATATGTGCATTAAAGTACCAAATTTGGTACTTTTTGGTACTGTTGAACTTGGGTGCACGTCTGTCCACTATTACAGTACCAATTTGGTACTTCTTGAACTTGCGATTTCGGATAGTCCTTATCACTTGTGCAATACAGTACCAAATTTTGTAGTTTTTAGACCAGTTTTCTATTTTAGATATGATGTTTGCACTGTGTATTTGTCCCCACTCATTATGTTTGTTGGTGTTGTAGTAAGTCGGTGGCTATACGAGACACCGACAAGCACATTGTTGCAGCCTGATGTGGCTGCTAGACGTGGGCGGATGATTGTGTTTGATCTTAACGGCGTGCTACTAACTAGCTGCTGCAGAGCGAAATCCCTGAGGAACTTGAGTGCCTGCCAAAGGAGCACACGCCACCGGTAGTCTATCTCCAAAAGAATGTAATTTGTCTTGTAAGGCCGGATGCGGAGCAGTTCATCCTACGGCTTAAACAGAAAGCCAGCCTAGTGTTGTGGTCCTGCTGTAGAAGGGAAAAACTGTTACACATGGTGAACGCATGCTTCCCTAACCATAGAAGTCAAAAATATTTTGCAGGTAAAGCATGCCCGCTTTGAATGTTGCAGGACATAAGTTACGCATACCTCTAACCTCGTTTTTTGGCATTAGTAGATATTCTCTCCCAAGAGGACTGTGAAATATGGCGGCCCCGTATGTCGGAGGTGCCGGTTGTGCCCAAACACATGGGCGATAAGCCCGTTTTCCTGAAGAAGCTACAGATGCTGTGGGCAAGGCACCCGAAGTACGATGCCAGCAACACTGTTCTTGTAGATGATTGTAGATACAAGTCTCTTAAAAATGACTATGAAAACTGTATGGCAATCCGATCATACGATCCCATGGTAGTAGGAACCAATTACCCGTTTTACTTGCTGGATTTTTTTTTGCCTTGGTTGCTCGGGTGCATAAGGGATCGGTACCCAACAGCGTACACTCGCTAAAACCCAGTCTTTGACACTGAAGACGATATTTCTGGGTACATTAGTGATTACTTCATACAGATGGAGGGATACTCCTATAAATTTGATCCCCCGAGGTAGCAGATTGCCATAATCATGTAGATAGTGGAATTTTGTAACCCGATACTATACATAATGGAAAACCACTTCTCTTGTTCAAGTGTCTTGGTATCTTGATCTCTAGTGTTGAAACCTATGACTAATTTTGTTGAAACCTCTTGGAGCTAACCAGGTTGCCCAAAATTTTAATTTTTGAGGCAGATAGCATCTATGTTTGGCATACCTTTCATGTTAACAACGTAGTTCTAGACATTGCTCAAGGTGGTCGTATCAAATACAAATAGACAAACTGAAAAATACCAAGAAGTAAAGTAAACCATAAGTGATACAACAAGTTCAAGGAGTACCAAATTGTACCAAATTTGGTACTGTAATAGTGGACAGGAGTGCACCCAAGTTCAACACAGTACCAAAAAGTACCAAATTCGGTACTGTAATAGTGGACCGACGTGCACCCAAGTTCAACAGTACCAAAAAGTAGAGATATAGTGAGGACAACTGAAACAGTAATGTAATGAAAGGTAACGTACCAACACAAAACTAGATAGAGAGAACAGATAAAGCTCAGGGACAAAAAATCAAGTTGACTCTGTCACTAAAAGGCACATAGTGCGGAATACACATGGTACTGTTGACTACCAGATTTGGTACTATTGACTACCGGATTCAGTCGTTCAATCAGGGCTTCTCATTTCCCTCAAGGAACATGGACGCACCTTCGTCGCTCTCATCATCATGATATGGCATGCTATTGTATATCCTCTCATATACTTCAATAGACAACTTGTATTGTAAAATTTGACCTAGGGATCCTGCAATAGGCTCCATCGGGAAACGTATGGCCCTAACAAGATGTGAGTAGATCATTACCGGAGATGTGTGATCCAATAGCCGGTATGTATCAGCTTTTCCTTCAACTTGGCCATAAAGAAAGCCTTCAACAACCTTTCCTCCTCTAACAATGTTGTTATGCCACTTATCCTTTTGTGCTTTCACCGTTTGGTACAACACTTCTTTGCATTTGATAATGTAGAAGTCTTCGTTTGCCTCAACTGCTTTTACTGCAAAATTATCCCCTATGGACAGCATGCCACTTAACATTTCAGGGCATCCTTCATATAGTGGCAGGTTGGACACTTGGCTCATCGGAATCGATGTTGAATCTCCACCCTCCTCCTCGTCATCTGATTCGTCATCCCTAATTGTAACCCCGGACTCTAGTAATGGTTTGATGCAAACATATTTCCATTCTTCAATGTGCATTCTGTTCCTGCATCTTCTCCACAACCCATGCATACATGGATCACAAAAGCATGAAAGTGATCGAAAGCGTATGGCGGTGTGGTTGTCCTGTGAATAGCCATCAGCACAATGAAATGAGCGGGAGCCAATGATGCTCTCACAGTTCCATTGCAGATTGCGCTACACTTCATTCGTGCCAATAAGCCAAAAGACTCTTTGCGTATTACACCTCTGAGACTGTTCTCTTAGCTGAAAAGTTGCTTTCAAAAAGTTGACAACATCGGCTGCACACTTCATACGCCAGCCATCTGGTTTTAATTCCTCATGCATCAAAGTTGTCTTGATGACTTCCCCTGCCCCATCATGTTCACCTTTTCCATGGCCGGATGTAGAGAAGTTATGCATCATGTGCAAGCCTGTCATTTGATAGTACCTGGCCACAAAATAGTAAGGTCTACGGGCCTTGAATTGTGAAGTAGCAGCATCTGACCAAACCCAATGTTGTTGCACAGAATGTCCTCGTTCTTTCAACCACTTGTCATGCAGCAAGAAACAATGTTGTACAAACAATGTGTCATGCTGCTTGTCATCCGATATGTAGAAGTGTAGCGTCTTCTGTGTACCACCTATTGAATTTCTTAAATAAGTGATGTGCACAAGTATTGTGACTTGGGTAGACCACCAATGCATTGACTGAATTTCATTCTGAACTTTAATGGAATAATTCTCCGCCAAGTCAATAACAGATACTACAACGTTGCTAGGAAAATTTTGCAAACAGTCCTTGAATTGTTGGGCTTGCCAGTGGAAGACAAAGTTGTGCCTGATGAAGCCTATCAGATGGGCTGAAAATAGGCTAAGAAAAGTCCCACTTTTCATCCGTTGCACAATCAAGTCCTTTCTCTTCTTCTCACTCCCACCTTCGTGAACCTGTCCTGTTCCAACCTCCATGAAAACCTTCACAAACACCTCCTTGCTATCCTCTGCTATCTCATCGGGACAAAATGTCAACCTCCGTACTCCACATTGTGAGCAGTCCCCCGTCAAGCATTTCTTTGCATGGTATTCACAATTTGGAGGCTTTGGGCACATGATGGATTCCCACATAACGGTGATGTGCTGACACAATGCTTGGTTTGCAAAACACGTTCCTGTCTCATCACCTCTGCAACAAACGGAGCAAGTGCAAAGGTGACCTTTCCCGTGGTGCCCAAACTTGTTCTGCCGCATTTGATTAAGGGCCTCTTTGAAATAGAACATCTGCACATGAACCACACAGCAGGAAGTATTTCTTTCCTTCAACTTCAGTACAAAGTATGGCTTCAATGTCTCGAAGCATCTAAGAGACACTACCACTGTTGGGTGAGCCTTCTTGAGTCTTTGGTACAGCTCAACCTATGGCACAAAAACAAAACAATTCAGAAAAAAACCAACATCATGGTACTGGTAAAATTTCACTACTGCAGTATTGCCAAAACTGGCTTTCGACAGTTCCAAATATGGTACTATAATAGTGGACAGACGTGCACCCAAGTTCAACAGTACCCAAAAGTACCAAATTTGGTACTGTAATAGTGGACAGACGTGCACCCAAGTTCAATAGTACCAAAAAGTTCCAAATATGGTACCGTAGATTTGGTACTGTCGGTAGGCTTTGGTACTCTATAGATATTATTTGGTACTATCAAAAGTGTGGGGTACCCTGTAAATATACTTTGGTCCTATAGTGGTAGGCTTTGGTACTCTACAGATAGGATTTGGTACTCTTCAGAGAGGATTTGGTACTCTACAGATAGTCTTTGGTGGTATCCGATGAGTTTGGTACTCTACATATAGGCTTTGGTACTATCAGAAGTGTGGGGTACCCTATAAATAGACTTTGGTTCTATAGTGGTAGGCTTTGGTACTCTACAGATAGGATCTGGTACTCTTCAGAGCGGATTTGGTACTCTACAGATAGTCTTTGGTGGTATCCGATGAGTTTGGTACTCTGTAAATAGACTTTGGTTCTCTATACATAGGCATTGGTACTGGATAAATATGTTTTGGTACTCTATTGAGAGGATTTGAAACTCTATGGATAGGCTTTGGCACTCGATTGCTAGGATTTTGTACTCGATATACCAGATTTGGTACTCTACAGATCTGAGTTGGTACTCCATAGATAGGCTTTGGTACTCGATATACCGGATTCGGTACCCTACATATGTGCTTTGGTACTTTATAGATAGCCTCTGATACTCGATAGACAGTATTTGGTACTCTACATATAGGCTTTGGTACTATCAGAAGTTTGGGGTACCCTGTAAATAGACTTTGGTCCTATAGTGATAGGCTTTGGTACTCTACAGATAGGATTTGGTACTCTACAGAGAATATTTGGTACTCTACAGATAGTCTTTGGTGGTATCCGATGAGTTTGGTACTCTGTAAATAGTTTTTGGTTCTCTATACATAGGCATTGGTACTGGATAAATAGGTATTGGTACTCTATCGAGAGGGTTTGAAACTCTATGGATAGGCTTTAGCACTCGATATCTAGGATTTTGTACTCGATATACCGGATTTGGTACTCTACAGATCTGCTTTCGTACTCCATACATATGCTTTGGTACTAGATACACTGGATTTGGTACTCTACAGATGTGCTTTGGTACTCCATAGATAGCTTTTGGTACTCTATATATAGGCTTTGGTACTATCAGAAGTGTGGGGTACCCTATAAATAGACTTTGTTCCTATAGTGGTAGGCTTTGGTACTCTACAGATATGATCTGGTACTCTTCAAAGCAGATTTGGTACTCTACAGATCTGCTTTGGTACTCCATACATATGCTTTGGTACTAGATACACCGGATTTGGTACTCTACAGATGTGCTTTGGTACTCCATAGATAGCCTTTGGTACTCGATAGACATGATTTGGTGCTCTACATATAGCCTTTTGTACTATCAGAAGTGTGGGGTACCCTGTAAATAGATCCTGGTCCTATAGTGATAGGATTTGGTACTCTACAGAGAGACTTTGGTGGTATCCGTTGAGTTTGGTACTCTGTAAATAGACTTTTGGTTCTCTATACATAAGCATTGGTACTGGATAATTAGGTTTTGGTACTCTATAGAGAGGGTTTTGAACTCTATGGATAGGCTTTGGCAGTCGATAGCTAGGATTTGGTACTTTATAGATATTCTTTGGTACTGTAAACACCCTGTTCCGTACAGCAGACTACCAAATTTGGTACTGTTTGGACCAAATAAGCCTTAAGTAGCACCAAACAAGATGAACAATTACTAGAATTTGTTGGTACCTGAGATTTGTCGAGTAGATGTATAAGATGTTTGACGACACTTTTCCTTCCAATTCTCATCTTGCATATGTCTTTCTTGTTGGGTGAAACTCTGCTCTCTGATGTCCAAAAGGCATATACCAAATCTCTTGTTTCATTGGTAATAACGGTTCCTCGTGGCAATTGTCTCTCACCGGCACTCAATGGCAACACTTCATCTTCATCTTCATCTTTATTCTCTAGCCGTGAGCTTGCTACAGCTATATTCCTTTGATGGATCCCCAAGATACTAGCCATTCTGGATTGGTTTACTGATTGTCAGTTTGTACTATTGTTTAGAATCATTGCCAAAGAGCTTCTCTTTACAAAAAGTTCACTTGCTGAATGAGGGACCTTGATTTGAGTCAAAGTGTTGCGCACACTCGATACAACAGTGTCTTCGACTTTGTTGAAATTTGATGGTTGTAGCAAGGAAAATGTTTGGTGGTCCAGGAGTTGCCGAAATATTTCCTTCTGCTCATTCTTTGCAATCCCTATTGTTTGCTTGCGCCAACATCGAGCCACCGCTACACAAATGTTCTTTCTTGACCTGGCTTCCCGTAATCCAAGAGCAGACGTAGGATGTCTTTCCTTGCTTCTCTGTGCACGTTTCTTTGCATCCCAATAATCACGAATAAAAGCCTAATTATCGGCTGGAATACTAGTGCTAATGGAATTGATGTGCATCTGCTGAACATTGCTTGGGACACCTTGTACCTCTTCAAAAGATAGGAACTGTGCGTCACCTTCCATCTCGTCGATAGAGAGGAGCTGTGCATCACCTTCTACTTTGTTGAAAGAGAGGTCCTAAGCATCACCTTCCGTGTCATCGAAAGAAAGGTCCTGAGCATCACCAAGACAGTAATCTCCTACGCTACTATCCATTTGCAGAGAGGGAGAGAGAGAGAGAGAGAGAGAGAGAGAACACAACAGCTCGGTGGTTATGGAGGCAGCAAGGAAGGCGAGAAGGTTCAAAACTGAGAGAGACACACAGGGAGAGGGATGTGCGAGGGAGGGGGAGAGAGAGAGAGAGAGAGAGAGAGAGAGAGAGAGAGAGAGAGAGAGAGGTGCTGGAGTGAAAGCTCCCAACTATAACCCCACCCCCTGGCCCCGCCGTCACCTCCACCTCTTCTTAGGATTGCATGCTTCTAAAGTTAAAAAAACGTCCACTTAAAAAAGAAGTTTATTTGCCCTCCCCAATTCCAAAAAAATGCCCATGATTTTTACACACAAGAATCACCAAGCATATGTTGTGTCAGGACACTACTTTTTGTACCACCAAACCATGCTTTGACCCACAAATCAAAAGGAGTATATTCCAATTATAGAACAAGCACATGCTAGATTAGCTGGAGGTCACTTTTCTAGTGAGATCACCGCAAGTGCAATATTGATGGTAGACATATGGTGGCCAACACTTTTTGCATATGGTAGAAATATGGTGGCCAATACTTTTTGCAGATGCTAAAGAATATGTTCGAAGGTGTGATGCTTGTCAAGGAGCAAAAATTCCAGCACGAGTAGAGAGCATGCCCTTAAGACCAATGATGGGGGCTAGAGCTTTCGCAAAATGGGGTATATATTTTGTTGGACCGATACAGCCACCTGCTTATAGAACCCAAGCTCAATATATCATTGTAGCTACGAACTATTTGACCAGGTGGGCCGAGGCTAAAGCAACCCAAAAGAATGATGCCAGAACCATTGCTACATTCTTATATGAGTATGTATTCATGAGATATGGACTACCAATAGAGATTGTCAGTGATTGGGGGGACTCATTTCCTCAATGAGGTAATATAGTATTTTATTAATGAGTTTATGGTCATCCATAACAGATCATCTCCCTATCACCCACAAGCAAATGAACAAGCTGAGCATACGAATAAAATTCTTAGCTTGGTGCTGACTAAAGTGGTTAGTTTAGGAAGGACAGGCTGGGAAATGAATCTCCATGCTTCTCTATGGGCTTATCAAGTTTCATTCAAAACAGGTCTAAATGATACACCCTTTAACCTTGTTTATGGTCTTGATGCCATACTGTCAATAGAATTTCTATTGTCGACATTAAGGGTAGCATAGAATCTTGAGTGGAGTGGACATGAATTGTTAGAAAAACTTGAAGATTTGGAAAGGTTAGACGAGCAAAGGCTAACTCTTGTAGCTCATATCTATGCACAAAAGAAAAACAAAAAGAATTTTTTGATTCCCACTTAATCACAAAAATCTTCAAGAAAGGGGACTTAGTTCTAGTCTATTCCCTTAAGCAACACATTCCCAAGTTTAAGAAAAAGAGAAATGGACCATTTATCATCGAAGATGTATCTCCAAGTTGAGCAGTAAAATTGTCCACGCTAGATGGTGAACCAATGGCTAATTGGATTAGTGGATGTTGTTTAAAGAAATACAATTTGCCACTAACCAATGAATTGCTAGAGAGAATGCATGCAGCCAAACAAAGGAAGATCAAGCGACAGCAGGTTACTGATGAAACATGAAACCCAAGAGGAAGCGAGACTTCGGGTACTCAAGCATAAAGCTGCTCTCAAGAATCAACAGTTAGCGATTCCCATCAACACTTTGGAAATAAATGATCAAAAATGGGAATTACCTAAAGATGCAGCTTCAACAGATGACGACTGGTTAGATGGAATGGATCTACGCATCAAAGTACAATTCAACAATCATAGCACCAATGCTTTGCTAGACACAGGAGCTAGAGTGAATGCATTCAACTATTCCACATACAAGAAGGCAACAAGTCAAGCATTGACAGCAGGAATAGTGACAATCAAAGGATGCAACAAGAATCCAACTCCAACATTGGGAGTAGTCAACTTGAACGTGGTAGTATATGGATGTTCATGTCCTCATCAGTTTGTATGCTTGCCAGATGAACACATGAATGAGACGATGATTCTTGGAATTCCCTGGATGTGTACATGCAAAGCAGTACCAGATTGGGATACGAATCAACTAAAGCTATCACCTAAAGGAGGGCATCTCATTGTTCGAATTTCACCAAGCAAGGAGGAATGGAAAAGAAGAAATCAACAGACCAATGCACGGAGCCAATCTTCTCCATACCCTCGACAATCAAATGCTACATATAGCATGCAAGGAGTTAGGAAAATTTGGGTACCAAAAGCACAGCTTACGGATAAACCGAATCAGATCTGGGTGCCTAAAACTTCACCGACGAAACAAAAGAAGGTTCCAAGGATTTGAACAGAGAATCGAGCATCTCCAAGCAAGGAACCTAGCATGAAAATGGTTTGGAAGAAAAAAGAGCACTTATCTTCTCCACAACCCCTAAAAAAAATCAAGCAATGGCGAGTTAAGTCTCAACAGACTCCACCACACCATGAAGCACCAAGCCAACCGAGCTACCAATGGAGAGAAAAAGCTCGACAACAGTCGAAAGTGCTACCAACAGCTCAAGCAATAAGAGTGTTAAAGCACCCTCATGGTACAATCAAATAAAGAGTACAAAAGCTACAAGATTTTCTCTTTGGAAGACATCAGCAACAAACCTCGACATCGGAAACCCTTGAGTAAATTACTCAAGACCCAGCTCTTGCACAACATATTTGTTTGAATTGCATTGATCTTCATATCATGGTAGAGCCAATCACGGCTATGTATAGACACAATTGTTCAACCCATGCACACAATCGTCCCGGAGTACGCCATCTAGGAGGGGTGGAATGGCACTAAGTACTAAGTAATTAAGTACAATGTCTGAAGAGGGAGGAAAATTTCTATGTTATCGTGTGAATTTTTGCAAAATTACCTAATAATGCCCTTATAATTCATCATCAAGGAAAAATTCACTGCTGATAATATCTTCCCGATGAGTGTAAATAGTGTATATACTATCACAAAATCATAAAAAATAGTCCTTTTTTGGATATTTTCATCATTTTTGTTGATAAGGATGCTTAAAAATGGAGAAATCCAACAAAAAACAATAAAAGCTGTGTTTTTCAAGGGATTTTCTTAATTATTGGATTTTAACTTTACTTTTTTAGAGCATTTTGCTATTTTCTTTCATTTTTTCAAATAAATAGGTCAAATCAATAATAAATAGTAGGGAAGCTCAGATGGAAAAATGGAAGATACGATGGTGATGAGAAAGATAAGGTGAATAAGCACAAAAATTTTCAATGAAATCAGAAGATGGAAGTGGGAAGCCTAAATTAGACGGCCAGGCCTACTTTTGCAAAATTCTTGCAGAATGAGCTACAGAAATCCGATCAGGGAAATTTTTGAGCCTAGCATAGATTTCACGGCCTAGTAGAACTAACGAGGAAATTTGGGGAAATTTGGTTCGGGAAGTCCATGTATAGATATTGAAGCGGTCCGGGGCGGGCAACAAGAAGAGCAACCTCTAGACACCCTTCAAGGCTCCCGTGCTGCTCAATGGGGCTGGGGCACAACACAACACAAACCAAAACAACAAACCCCTAGCCAAATCCCAACTACACAAGGGACACCACCTAGTTTAAGAGCGAACTAGGACGCAAAAAAGGAGAATCGTTAGAGCAACCCACAAACAAGCAAGGAATTTACACTAACCCTACCACGAATGGAACACTCTCACACACTAAAACACGAGAGAGAGAGAGAGAGAGAGAGGGAGAGGGAGAAAGAGAGAGAGAGAGAGAGAGAGAGAGAGAGAGAGAGAGAGAGAGAGAGAGAGAGAGAGAGAAAGATGGTGCTCGGACTGCTTTGAAGTGTATCGTTAATGATCAAGCAAACATAAATATATATATGTAAGAAAGATATAGAAGGGGGAAGGGGGTGCTTGTTGCACTAATGCCTTCTTACAAATCTGTCATGACCAATCAAAGTGAGATTAGTATTTGTTCAACATAGCCTGAGTAAATTACACCACAACACATCACAAGAAAAAAGCCACCCCAATCCCTGTCTTAAGGCCAGGGGAGTCCTCTCCACCCTGTCGCCCTCTTACAGCATGTGGGATTTATGGCTAAATTGATAACAATACCCGGAGACAAGCTATCAAGAACTTAAATAAAACACCAAGACACTTACACATCATTATTGTCCATGACTTCACGTTGGAAGGGAGACAAGGTATCCATGCTTAGTCTAGATTCGCCCTCCTTGATTCAGCAAATGTTGGGCTTACACTAGTAGGAGAAATGATAGATTTCCTACTCTCAATTTAATGATCACTCTCTCTTACAATGGCATATTGTTCCCTTGCTAATCACCCCTAATACAACACATACATATGCCTAATGCCAATGAGATTCCACTCAAGAGCTCCTTCTCAAGAGGCTGAGCTTGGCTTCTCAAGCTATAGCATAGTGCTCTTTCTTCTCCCCCCTTTTGTGCTAGCTACACCCTCCTTTTATAGCAATTTTGAAGGCTAGGGTTACTCCTCTAACCATGGTTGGGTTAGATTTTCAGCAATTTATCTAATTTCTTTTGCTTTGAATTATCAAGAAGTTGGTGGGGAAAGAGAGAGGAGAGAAATGAAAGTGATAGGACTTTTCATAGTGGGTTAGTGTTAGTAGAGTTAGTATTAATTTACAAATGGAATTGGATATTTACAATGGGAGTATCCATGTAGGATACAAATAAAGAAGAAAAACTCTTAAGAGGTAAGAAAAGGTGGATTTCTTACAAGGTTGATGCTCCAAGTGTCTTGAGTAGGGCCAATTTTGACGCTTGTTGACGGTCCACTAGCTTTGACGGTACATTTTTTCTCCACTCTTGACCTTCCTTGAGAGACAAGGTAATTGAAGCTGAGTAATCAACCACCATGATGCTGTCTTTTAAGAGAAGAGACTGAATTTTGTGGTTTTTTTGATAGATATGGGTAATTTGGAGGAGGAAAAATGAGACTAGGTGGTCAATTTTGGAATGGAATTGTGTGTGGGAGGTATGAGTTCGCCATGGTTTCTCTTATTCTTCAAGGTTGAGGAGAAGGTGAGTAGGGTGCAGAGAGGAGTGGTGAGAGAGGTGGGGATGATGAGTGGAGAAGTGTGTGTGAAAGAGGAAAATGATAAAGTGGAAGAGAGAGTGTGGCTGCATAGCATGGGAAAACTGGGGTCCACTAATAAAATCATAGCTCACAGCTCGTAGCTCAAAAAAATATGAAAACATTTGAGGCAAAAGTTCAGCCCACGAGCTACAACTTTTGTTTGTATCACCTTTTCAAATTCGGAGAGCAAGTGAACGTTAAAAATTCAGCAAAACCGACCGTTTTTTTCCACTGCACAAAGTCCTTGTGGGGTCCTTCTTTGGATGATTCTTTTGAATACCTCCAAGAGTGAGCCCTCCATAGTGCATGTATGCATGCCACCTACCCTTGACATTATTTCGTAGGTCTATAATTGAAGATATTGTTGAGATCATGATATAAGTGAATAGTACAACTAAGAAAATCAAATATTGAGGGGTCTAAAAAATATGTACATGTCAAATATAAATAATATAAGTGGAAAAAATATAAAGGGGTCAAAAGAAATCTCTCTCATTATGAGGCTATCATAAAAAGATAAATATTTTTGGTGTTCTAATTTTTTAGAAAAAAAACAAAATAGATGTAGGAAGGGAAAAATCACAATAGTGAAAAAATATACACATAAATAAAACTAGTTTTTTTGGATTTTTGTTGGGGTGGAGTTACACCAAATATAAGAGAAGCTTACATGAAAATATTTCTATATGGAATAAAGAGTATGAAAAATGGTAAGAAAAATTGTGGTAATGGTGAGACAATGTACAGAGCATAAATAACACACACCTAGGTAGAAATATTTAAATAAATACCAAAATAATTATGAAAAAATCTTTTATTTAGGCCCTATATACAAAGAAATATTTACATACGGATGGGCCATAATATACTTATATTTTTTATATTTTTTATTTTTTTGGCTCAACTAACCCAATGACTAGCTAATTGAGGGTTTTTTATTTCAGTAAGGAGATATGGGAAAAGTCCCCTAACTCACACGCACCTATATACAGTGAAAGGGTGAGGGTAACCACAATGTTTGAGTGATTTGATAGGGTGAGATAACTCACTATGGCAATTACAGAGAGCTGGAAAACGGCTATCATTAGCCCTCCCCCAGGATGATGGTATATTCATGTACCATCATAAAGAATCTTTTGCAAAGAGAGTGCTTCAGAGTCCTTGACAAGATCTTCATTGTTTGGCCCCTTGGAATTTTGGTTTGTGTTACACTCATGCTTCATGGAACAATACTTACATGAGATAGTTGCCTTTTGCTCTGGTAGATCCTTTGGTAGAAGGCGACCCAAGTAAGGCTTCAAGCGATAGCCGTTTACCTTCCTGGTGTGCTCTTTCCCATTCAAGTCCATAAGTTGATAGTAACTTGAATTGAAAGCCTTCTTGAATATGTATGGCCCCTGCCATCTTGTTTCAAATTTGGCATCAAAACGATTATCGAGTCAATTGTCATACCTTAGCACAAGATCTCCTTCATTGATGCCTTTGTCCTTCCGTTTCTTGTCAAGCTTCTCCTTTGTCTGTGTGGCTTTCCTCTTATAGCACTCGTATGCTGCTTCTCTTTTCCACTCAAGCTCAGCTAAGGTAAGAAGTCGATCCATCCATGCTTCTTGATCATCTTGTGCTGATTTTCCATGAAGTCGCATTGTTGGAATGTTTAGTTCAATTGGCTGTAAAGCCTCTTGACCATAGACCAAGTGAAATGGTGTGAACTCCGTGGCTTCCCTATATGTGGTTCGATACGCCCACAAGGCACCATCCAAGAAGTCATCCCACAACTTTGTCTTGTTTTTCACCATCTTTGTAATGATGCCTGCAATGACACCATTAGCTTTTTCTACCAAACCATTTGATTGGGGATAGTAGGGTGTAGTGTGATGATGTAGAATGCGAAGTTCTTCACAGACTTCTGTGAGCAATCCCTTTCTAAACCCTAGACCATTATCAGAAACAATCTCCAAAGGTGTGCCAAATCTACAACAAATGTGAGTGTAGACGAATTTGCTCACTGTCCTCTCATTTACCTTTGCCACACTTTGTGCTTCCACCCACCTAGTCATATAGTCTACAGCCACTAGAATGTAGAGTTTACCATTTTTTGTTCTAGGCAGAGGACCCATAGCATCAATGCCCCACTTTTCAAAGGATCCATTTGCAAGCACAATTTGCCTTGGACCATAAATCAATCTTCTATTCCCATTTACTTGACAATTGTGACAACTTTTACACCAATGTTGGACATCCACATGCAGACTTGGCCAAACATACCCCGCAAGCAAAATCTTCTTCACAGTTAATTCTTGGGAAAAATGACCACCACATGCCTCTTCATGCAAACCTTTTAGAATGGCTGGAATTTCCGCGATAGTTGGTACTCTTCTGCACACTTTATCCTTCCCTCTTTGATAGAGGGAGCCTTCTAGGAAGAGATACATGCTTGCCTTCTTCATGAGTCTCCTCTTCTCAGCTTTTGTGAAGTCTGGTGGAAACTCACCCTCCAAAATGTAGCCAATGATGGGAGCCAATGACTCCAATCCCTGGTACCTCGGTTGCTTCACAACAGCCGCCACCATGATGACCTGCACTTCTTTCTTTACACATGCAACGGCTTGTTGTGCAAGTAAATCAGCATCTTCATTTTGTTTCCTAGGAATATGATATAATTGCACCTCCTCAAATTGATTAAATAGCCTACGGATGGTATGAACTTTGGCCCTTAGTCTTTCATTTTTGCATGCCCAAATGCCTAAAATCTGCTTCACAATGAGAAGTGCATCCCCTTTTACCATGAGACATTGTATCCCTTGGCCAATGCACATCTTCAAACCATGAAGTAGTGTGTCGTATTCTGCTTCATTGTTGCTAGCTGAACTTGGTAGATTGAACTTCTCTTTCATGACCACCTCTCCACTTGGGTTGAGCAACACTAGCCCTCCCCCTGCTTTTCCTGTGGCTCGACGAAAAGCTCCATCAAAGAACAAGGTAAAAGCATTAGGAATACTTTTTGGTGGTGGCAATGGTAGGGTCTTTACTTCAGGCACCTTAATCTCCTTTTCATGCACCCTATAAGTGAGAATCCCTGCCAATTGTGCACGCACACTATCTTCTACCTTGAAAGAGTATTGAAACTCTTGCAACTCCATAATCCACTTTGAGATCCTAGTACTAAGATTCATTTGAGATGACACCCAAGGGAACAAATTCTCTGCGGTGAGGATTACAAAAGGTTCTGGGAGCAAGTAGGATCTAAACTTCCTTATCGCAAACATGAGAGAAAGCATCATGAGTTCTGCCTCCGTGTAGTCTCTCTCTAAAGCATTCATGACCCTACTAGCAAAGTAGATGGGCCACATCCTAGTACTACAGGGATCTTGTTGTAGCAAAACTGCACCAATTGTTTCTTTCCCAGCACTAGAGCTAACAAAGAATGTGTACTCCCAACAAGGAGGCATGAGTGTTGGTAGCTCTGACAAAATGGCTTTAATGTTACAAAAGTACTCTTCAAGCTCATTAGACCATGCAAATTCTACTTGTTGTGTCAACTTTTGCAAAGGGTGAAGTAACTCCGAGGCTAAGTGAATGAAGCGTGACATATACTTCACCTTTTGAATGAATGAGATGACCTCCTTAAGACTCTTGGGTGATGGTATCTCAATAAGAGCCTTTGCCTTTGAAGGATCCACTTTAATGCCTTTGTAAGAAACTTTATGACCAAGCAAGATTACTTCATCCTCACCTATATGGCACTTGTCGGGGTTGAGTTGACCTCCCATGTCGTAGAGCTTATTTAAACCTTCTTCTACCCTTTGTAGATGCAATGATTTTGAGCTATAAATACAGAAATCATCAATGAACACCCTAATTGACTTTCCAAAGAATGCTTGAAACACCATATTCATGAAACGTTGGAATGTTGCAGGAGCATTTGTCAGACCAAATGGCATGACTCTAAAAGCATAACAACCCCAAGGAGTGATAAAGGTTGTTTTCAATTGATCCTCCAATGCAATCCATATTTGAAAGTAACCTGAGTAACCATCGCACACAGTGTACTTCTCATGACCAGCTACCTCATTTAGTATCTCATCCTGGAATGGGAGGGGAAAGTGATCTCTTTTTGTTGCCTCATTGAGGGGACGGTAATCCACACACACCCTCCACTTGCCATTCTTCTTAGGAGTGACAACAACAGGAGAGACCCACTCTGAATTCTCCACTGGATAAATGAAACCTGCTGCTAGAAGCTTTCTTACCTCCTTGAGTAGAGCCTGTTCCTTTATAACTCCTAGCCTTTGTAGCTTCTGAGCTTTAGGTGTGGCCTCAGGCTTTAACTCAATCTTGTGTTGAAAAACATCTACCCCACGCACGTCGGTGTAGTCTTTAGCAAAAAGCCTAGGAAACTTCCTTAGCACACATTTGAACTCCTGTCTTTCATCCTTTGTAAGTGTTATTGATAGCATACCTTCATGCATCCCTTCATCTTGAACACCTTCATTCTCTTGAGGACCTACCTCCTCCAAGCCTTGACAAGAGGTCTCTTGGTTGCTTGGCTTAAACCTTACCCCCATGACTTTGATGGAAGACTCCTCTTCAGTAATGCTGCCGCTACTTTCTTCTTCTGAAGTGCTATCGGTCCAACCTTCTTCCGTCTCACTTTGAGATGATTCTTCATGGAGCTCCTCTTGGTGTTGCTCCTTCATGTCAAAGACAACCTTCTTATGATTGTCATTTCTGCAAATTAATTTCCCAATCCTGCAAAGCTCGCATTTTCATTAGCCATGGTCTTCCTAGGATAAATGGATAACCACTTCCCTTGGTCGACATAACATAAAAATCCACCGCTTTCTTAATGCCAAAGGCCTCTACAAAGACATTTTTACAAATGCCTACACACCTAGCCTTGCCATCTTGACTTTGATTTTAGGTGTCTCATGGATGTGCATGCCTAGTCTTTGCATGAGTCCCTCTGTCATGATGCAAATTTGTGCACCCCCATCCACTAGACCTTTCCTAACCAATCTTCCTTTGATGTAACAGTCTAGCACCGGTGTAATGTCCTCATTCATTTCAGCTTGTGCAATTTTTACAACAGGCACACTCTCTTTTACCTTTCTCCTAGTGCTAACTGCCCTTGTTAAATCCCTCCTAACTTGTGGACATAATGCAAGAAATTGAGGCCATGAAATATCAGGACCCTTACCTCTCATGTCTTCCAACAAGTTGTACGGAGCCATACCATGTCCAAGAGGGAAGTCTTGGAGGTTTATACGATGTCGAGTCCTCTTGGTTTCCTTGGTCTCCTTTGCCTTTTTTCCTTGTCCATGGTCACTCTATGATGTGACTCCTTCTTTCTCTTTACCTTTCCCTTGGCCACGCTTAATGCCATTGGCTTCCATGTCAACCTCATTTTAATTTGTCACCTCTACCACATGCACATTTGGATCTGGCAAAGGTGGAACTCCTTCTACCCCTTGTGGAGGTAGTCTTGGTCCATTTGGCCTTTGTAGAAGCCTTGGTTGTTGACCAGCTCCTTCTCCTACATTCATCACTGAGTAATTCAAGTTAGGTCTCCCTGGCTCTCCACGGGGCCAAGGACAATTATACATCCCATGTCCAGACTCTCCGCAATTCCAACATTGCAAGACTCTCCTAGTTCGTGGCTCTCTCTCTTCTGACTTCTTTGCTTGTCCCTTTCAACCTACAGCTTGTGCAAGGTGAATTGACAGGCTGCTTAAAGATTCATTTAACTTCTCAATCACTTTAGCCGTTACCTCAGGAAGCTCCCTAGATGTTGATGCTTGTGACTTACCTTTGGGTCTAAGACCTTCTATTGGAACCTCTCCCCTTAAGCACTTGAGTTTCCCATACTTCTCAGCAGCCCTAGTTTCAGCTGCATCAAAAGTAGCAGGTGCACCCGCCTCAACTTTTACCTTAAGGTCAGGAAAGAGTCCGGCTATGAACCTCTCCTTCTTTAAAAATTCTGCACCATCACCAAGGTTAGCAACATTTCGTATCCATAGATCCCAAAGACGTAGAAACTCTTGCTTGTACAAGTAGTAGTCATCTAAGTCTTTTTGCTTATGAGAAACAATGTCTTGCCATAGTTTTTGAGTGTTTTGGGGATAAAAGAAGTATCTCTTAAAACGATTCAAAACTTCTGTGTAATTCCCCTTAACTTCCTCAGGCAAAGAGTCAAACCAAGTACTAGCATCTTTCCTAAGGACCACCTCAAACATTTCTACATGTTCTTGATCAGTTACTATCCTCTTGATACGGCAAGACATCTTGAAATTCGCTATAAATAATTCTGCATCCTCTCCAGGCTCTCCAAAGAAAAGAGGATATCCAGACATTTGGCGTTGGCTCTCCATTGAATTGATTTCAAAGTGACGCGTTTTTGTTTTTTCTTTCTTTAAAAGATTTACACAATAATATTTTTTAAATTGCAATCTATTCTACAACAAAATAAAAATATTCACATCAAATGACCTATGATAATCAATAAGAGGTAGAATGACAGGGTTTGGTGATGCGAGAATTTCTCCTACTCTTTGGGCACCAAACATGAATACCATACGTTGTTGAAAATGGATTTTTCTACTAATTGCAATGTTTACTCTAATGTGTGGAGTGAAATGAAAGGGAAAAACCTGTATTCCTGGGCCATTATCCATGGTCTATGCATGACCTAATTCTTAAAACAAAACAAAAATATAGACGTCCAAACTAAGGTTGTACCTAATGAGAGGCAAAATAAAAGGATTTACTGATGCGTTTTTCTTTACCAACCTAAGAGGACCTAAAATTCTACTAATTACTCGCTGAAATTGCAACTTAGTACTAACAATTATGTGTACCTTTTGCCTTGCAATGGGAATGAAGGGATCATACAAATTCTCGTGATTCATGCAAGCTACTTGATTATGCTAAAGGTTGAGCCTTCACAAAACATACACAAACCGATCCTCAGTGGGGGCACCAATTTGAAGCGGTCCGGGGCGGGCAACAAGAAGAGCAACCTCTAGACACCCTTCAAGGCTCCCGTGCTGCTCAATGGGGTTGGGGCACAACACAACACAAACCAAAACAACAAACCCCAAGCCAAATCCCAACTACACAAGGGGCACCACCTAGTTTAAGAGCGAACTAGGACGCAAAAAAGGAGAATCGTTAGAGCAACCCACAAACAAGCAAGGAATTACACTAACCCTAACACCAATGGAACACTCTCACACACTAAAAAGAGAGAGAGAGAGAGAGAGAGAGAGAGAGAGAGAGAGAGAGAGAGAGAGAGAGAGAGAGAGAGAGAGAGAGAGAGAGAGAGAGAGAGAGAGAGAGAAAGATGGTGCTCGGGCTGCTTTGAAGTGTATCGTTAATGATCAAGCAAACATAAATATATATATGTAAGAAAGAGAGAGAAGGGGGAAGGGGGTGCTTGTTGCACTAATGCCTTCTTACAAATCTATCATGACCAATCAAAGTGAGATTAGTATTTGTTCAGCATAGCCTGAGTAAATTACACCACAACACATCACACGAAAAAAGCCACCCCAATCACTGTCTTAAGGCCAGGGGAGTCCTCTCCACCCTGTCGCCCTCTTACAACATGTGGGATTTATGGCTAAATTGATAACAATACCCGGAGACAAGCTATCAAGAACTTAAATAAAACACCAAGACACTTACACATCATTATTGTCCATGACTTCACATTGGAAGGTAGACAAGGTATCCATGCTTAGTCCAGATTCGCCCTCCTTGATTCAGCAAATGTTGGGCTTACACTAGTAGGAGAAATGATAGATTTCCTACTCTCAATTTAATGATCACTCTCTCTTACAATGGCATATTGTTCCCTTGCTAATCACCCCTAATACAACACATACATATGCCTAATGCCAATGAGATTGCACTCAAGAGCTCCTTCTCAAGAGGCTGAGCTTGGATTCTCAAGCTATAGCATAGTGCTCTTTCTTCTCCCCCCTTTTGTGCTAGCTACACCCTCCTTTTATAGCAATTTTGAAGGCTAGGGTTACTCCTCTAACCATGGTTGGGTTAGATTTTCAGCAATTTATCTAATTTCTTTTGCTTCGAATTATCAAGAAGTTGGTGGGGAAAGAGAGAGGAGAGAAATGGAGGTGATAGGACTTTTCATAGTGGGTTAGTGTTAGTAGAGTTAGTATTAATTTACAAATGGAATTGGATATTTACAATGGGAGTTTCCATGTAGGATACAAATAAAGAAGAAAAACTCTTAAGAGGTAAGAAAAGGTGGATTTCTTACAAGGTTGATGCTCCAAGTGTCTTGAGTAGGGCCAATTTTGACGCTTGTTGATGGTCCACTAGCTTTGAGGGTACATTTTTTCTCCACACTTGACCTTCCTTGAGAGACAAGGTAATTGAAGCTGAGTAATCAACCACCATGATGCTGTCTTTTAAGAGAAGAGACTGAATTTTGTGGTTTTTTTGATAGATATGGGTAATTTGGAGGAGGAAAAATGAGACTAGGTGGTCAATTTTGGAATGGAATTGTGTGTGGGAGGTATGAGTTCACCATGGTTTCTCTTATTCTTCAAGGTTGAGGAGAAGGTGAGTAGGGTGCAGAGAGGAGTGGTGAGAGAGGTGGGGATGATGAGTGGAGAAGTGTGTGTGAAAGAGGAAAATGATAAAGTGGAAGAGAGAGTGTGGCTGCATAGCATGGGAAAACTGGGGTCCACTAATAAAATCATAGCTCACAGCTCGTAGCTCAAAAAAATATGAAAAAATTTGAGGCAAAAGTTCAGCCCACGAGCTACAACTTTTGTTTGTATCACCTTTTCAAATTCGGAGAGCAAGTGAACTTTAAAAATTCAGCAAAACTGACCGTTTTTTTCCACTGCACAAAGTCCTTGTGGGGTCCTTCTTTGGATGATTCTTTTGAATACCTCCAAGAGTGAGCCCTCCATAGTGCATGTATGCATGCCACCTACCCTTGACCTTATTTGGTAGGTCTATAATTGAAGATATTGTTGAGATCATGATATAAGTGAATAGTACAACTAAGAAAATCAAATATTGAGGGGTCTAAAAAATATGTACATGTCAAATATAAATAATATAAGTGGAAAAAATATAAAGGGGTCAAAAGAAATCTCTCTCATTATGAGGCTACCATAAAAAGATAAATATTTTTGGTGTTCTAATTTTTTAGAAAAAAAACAAAATAGATGTAGGAAGGGAAAAATCACAATAGTGAAAAAATATACACATAAATAAAACTAGTTTTTTTGGAGTTTTGTTGGGGTGGAGTTACACCAAATATAAGAGAAGCTTACATGAAAATATTTCTATATGGAATAAAGAGTATGAAAAATGGTAAGAAAAATTGTGGTAATGGTGAGACAATGTACAGAGCATAAATAACACACACCTAGGTAGAAATATTTAAATAAATACCAAAATAATTATGAAAAAATCTTTTATTTAGGCCCTATATACAAAGAAATATTTACATACGCATGGGCCATAATATACTTATATTTTTTATTTTTTTGGCTCAACTAACCCAATGACTAGCTAATTGAGGGTTTTTTATTTCAGTAAGGAGATATGGGAAAAGTCCCCTAACTCACACGCAACTATATACAGTGAAAGGGTGAGGGTAACCACAGTGTTTGAGTGATTTGATAGGGTGAGATAACTCACTATGGCAATTACAGAGAGCCGAAAAACGGCTATCAATATCCATGGTAGGCTAAAACCACCTCATTTCCACTTGGAGCCTTTGTAGAGAGAGATTTCGGCCTCTTTTGCGTGACATTTCCGGAGCCCACAATTGACCATTTTCAACGCCGTCTCACATGAGACATGAGGGGTAAGTTCTTTACTCGATAATGGTCCATTTTGAACGGCCGGTAGCTAATCTAAAGCCTTAGAAAAAACCCTAGAAATCGAGTAGTGCTCGAAGACGTATGACCTAAACCTGACCATAGCGGGCTGCCAGCTTGACCAAATTGGATGGGATTTGAACCATAGCCTGCCCTAACATAATAGGACCTTTCTATACCATCAGATGACCATTCGACTGGGGTCAAGGGGGTCCCCATTAGAAAAGTTAGGTTTTTGACAAATGCCAGAATTCCGACTTGACTCCATAGATGGCTTGCTAATGAGGTCCATATACAATGTATATGATTGGTTTGGTGAAATCCATCAAGCAAAGCCGTCGAAAAGCAAAAAACGGCTTGAAGGTTACAAAGCTTCAATTCGACATAGGAGGCCAAACTGACTCCAAATGAGCCAGAATTGGACAGGTTGCTTCACGACTACGTTACAGACAAGTCCAAAGCCTCAAAGTTGACTGACCAACCCAATAGACAGAGTAATCAGAAAAAATGGTGATTTCAGAGTCAACAGAGCACAAAGTGATGCCATCATGACCAAACTTGACCAAATTCAATTTAGGACTTGTATTAGGTCTATGAAACATGTCTAGGTCAAAATTTGTGGGTTTTGCAAAGTTTTTGTCACTGAAGCTAATAATCGCGATTATTTACTTTTGCATCAGTTTTGCTTGGAAATTGTCAAATCACCTCACCTATCATGTGTACACACCCATTACATGCTAAAAATCAAGTATGAGCCATAATGACTACCCATTACTTGTAAAATTACCAAAAAATGCAAAGAAGTCTTTGCAAGCCAAAATTGGGGTTATAAACAACTTTTATTGATTCAAATCACCTCATATCTCATACCCAAGGTCTATACCATGCATAGAATGGGAGGATATCCTATTATACTAGGCAGACCATGGTTACCTGCGGTGGGAGCTGTTCAAGATTGGCGACATGGTAGGATTAGCCTCTATGGAAAGACAGGTACCAAGAAGCTTTATAATATGGACACAAGGAAACGATTAGAGGAGCTTTATGAAGATGAGGATGAGTCTAGTGATGAAGACTCTTCCACGGTGACAGATAAGGATAGTGATAGCACTACCAGCAGTGATGAGGATGCTGATGTTGCATTTCTTTTGATGGACAAAGAAATCCAGGAGTTTGGTTTAGTTGCAGTTGCGAATGAGGTTGAAGATGAAAGTGAAGGGCCTTATGAATTTATTGAAGGGCTGATGAAAACCAAGGTTGAGTTGTCAAAGAAGCAGGAATTGATGACACAAATGATCAGCGGAGACCTCTCAGCTATGGAGAAGGAGATATATTTGCACATGCTGTCTAGTTTTCCTGATTTGTTCATTACTTCATATGAAGAGATCAGAGGGTTCAAGGGTGAAGAGATACATATAGAGCTGAAAGAAGGTGCTAAGCCAGTGCGGCAAAGGCTAAGAAGGATGGGTCAAGAGAAAATGAAAGCCTTGCGGGAAGAGGTGGACAATTTATTGAACGCAGGGTTTATAGTTCCAGTGGAGACCACAGAATGGGTGAGTCCTGTTGTAGTCAGTCTAGAGAAGGATGGAAAGTGGAGGATTTGTGTAGATTTTAAACCCTTAAATGCAGCCAATAAGAAGAACCCATATTCTCTTCCATTCATCGATCAGATCTTGGATTCAATGGCAGGTTATGAGAGGTACAGTGTGTGTGATGGTTTTTCAGGCTATTTTCAGACCACTTTTATTACGCCGTGGGGCTGCTATTGCTACACAGTATTGCCATTTGGGTTGTCAAATGGACCTTCCTTCTATCAAGAGAGAGCAAATTGGGTGTTGGAACCATTCATTGGTAGTTGTGTTAAAGCTTTTATGGATGACTTCTGTGTTTATAGCAGTAGGGTTGAACAACATGAGAAGCTGCAGACGGTATTGTCTCGATATGATGAATGTGGAGGACAACTAAATCCAAAGATATGTCATCTAGCACAGCCAAGGGTGAAGTTATTGGGCCACATGGTGTCAGAAAATGGCATTGAGGCTGATCCAGACAAGTTAAGTCTATTATTCTTCTTCCATCACCTACGAGTACGAAGCGATTGGCAACCTTTATACACAAAGTGAAGTACATGGCAAGGTTTATTCCATTGTCTTCTCATATTATTTATCCATTACAACAAGTGGCAAAGCATGATCCATTGCAATGGGATGACAATTGTGAAGAAGTGTTTCAAGAGGTGAAAGAGGTGTTAGGGGGGTTGTCAGCCATGTTAAGTATGGAGTCTGATTTACCCTTGTAATTTTCTGTGGTAAAAGCGCACATTTTTAAGGTCCCCATTATGAGGAGAAGCCATTGTGCGTGAAGGAAAATCACTCACCGGAAACCAAAATTTTCACGGACAAGATTTAGGGGCAACTTTAAAGGCCTCGGGGGTGGAGGCCCTCGAGACTTTTTTTTTCGCCAGAATATCCTTTTTCGCCGGAATATTATGACCGGACGGCGGCCGAAAAGTGGTCGGAAAACAACCGGTCGGTTGGCCGGTGGCCGGTAGTCAATGTCCGATGGCCGGTGGTCGGAAGTCAATGGCCGGTGGCCGAATTCAAAAGCGGACTTGTCTTCTCAAGGGCGGCCACACATGGGCGGATTGGAGGGTCCAATTTGGACTTATTCGCACAAGGGAGGCTACACATGGTTGTCTCTCATAAGAGAGGGCAGCCCTTTTGGCCTATAAAAGGAGGCCATTTCTACACACATTTCATAGTGTGAAGTTGATGCAACAAGGTGAGTGTGAGGTGGTGAGAGTGAAGCAAGGCGGGAGCTCCATTAAGGGTATAATCCCTTTGTAAACTACTTCTTGTTTTGAAGTACTAAAGCCATTGAGTGGCTGCTTTCCCGTGGACGTAGCCCACATTGGGTGAACCACGTATATCGTGTGTACTCTCTCTCTCTCTCTACTCTATAATCTCGTGTATATAAATCTGTCTCTCTCCATTAAGTAATCTACTCAATTATCTATTTAGCTACGTCTTATTTCCTAACAACTAGTATCAGAGCAAGGTTTGCTCATAGCTAAATTATCTCAAGGAAAGGATTCCTTGAATTGAGTGGGAGTTATGACGGAGGAAGGGAAGCTCAAGATTGAGAAGTTCAACGGCAAAAACTACGAACATTGGAAGATGCAGATTGAAGACTATCTCTACTAGAAGGACCTCTATTTGCCACTAGGCGGTCTTGCGAAGAAGCCCGCAACAATGGCACATGAAGCATGGATTGTCCTTGATCGAAAGGCACTGGGAACAATCCGGTTAAGCTTGGCGTGAACGGTGGCCTTCAATGTTTTGGAGATGAAGACCACGGAGGACTTGATGAAGTCACTTGGCGACTTCTACGAGAAACCATCGGCATCCAATAAGGTATTTCTTATGAAGTGCTTGTTCAATCTAAAGATGGCATAGAATGATTCAGTTGTAGAACACCTAAATGACTTTAACACAAAAATAAGTCAACTTCTATCAGTGAAAATCAATTTTGATGACGAAGTGTGAGCTCTCCTTATACTATCATCTCTACCGGATAGTTGGGACAGCCTTGTGATGGCTATAAGTAATTCTATCTCTGGCTCAAATACTCTCAAGTTTGATGATGTTGTGGGTGTTCTCCTAAGCGAGGAAATGCGAAGGAGAAGCACAGGAGAATCATCAAGTGCTGCACTATCAGTGGAAACAAGAGGAAGGCTTAAGGAGAATATTCTTTTTTGCCGAAATATTCTTTTTCGCCAGAATATTATGGCCGGACGGCGGCCGGATAGTGGTCGGAAAACAACCGGTCCGTTGGCCGTTGGCCGACAGTCAATGGCCGATGGCCGGTGGTCGGAAGTCAATGGCCGGTGGCCGAATTCAAAAGCGGACTTGTCTTCTCAAGGGCGGCCACACATGGGCGGATTGGAGGGTCCAATTTGGACTTATTTGCACAAGGGCGGCTACACATGGCTGTCTCTCATAAGAGAGGGCAGCCCTTTTGGCCTATAAAAGGAGGCCTACCGCTTGAGCTTTGGGCGGAAGCTGTAAGTACGTCTGTGTACTTAATCAATCGGTCACCCTCAACGGCATTGGATGGGGGAATTCCAGAAGAGGCATGGACAGGTTAACCGGTGAATTATGCATTTCTCAAAGTGTTTGGGTGTGAGGCTTTCATGCACATAGATAGAAGCCTAAGATCAAATTTAGATGCAAAGTCCAAAAAGTGTTTCTTCATTGGCTATGGAGAAGGAGACTTTGGGTATCGCCTATGGAATCCTGAAGATGGTAAAATCTTAAGGAGTAGGGATGTAATTTTTAACAAACAAAATATGTACAGAGATTACTTGGAATGAAAACAAACAAAAGAAACAGGTGATGAGTACATGGAGCTTGAGGACGGTGAAGACTCAAGGACTGCAAACGGTGACAATGTGCAACAACGTCAACCAAATGAGGAGCCTCAACCTATTCCCCGAAGATCTACAAGAGCAAGTAGACCTCCAGAAAGGTTTGTGCCTTCCTTCAACCATCTCTTGATCTCAGATTCTGGAGATCCGGAATCATGTGAAGAAGCTATGCAACATGAATCCAAAGAAGAATGGACGAAGAGCATGCAAGTGGATATGGACTCACTACATCACAACCAAACATGGGAGTTGGTTGAGTTGCCTAAAGGTAAGCGGGCACTTCAAAACAAATGGGTGTACAAACTAAAGGAAGAAGAAGGTGGGAAGAAAAGGTACAAGTCTAGGCTTGTGGTAAAAGGTTTTTCTCAAAAGAAAGGTATTCACTTCAATGAAATATTTTCTCCTGTTGTAAAAATGAACACAATTAGGCTTGTCTTAAGCCTTGTGGCTGCTCATGATCTAAATCTCGAGCAAATGGATGTAAATACGGCATTCCCTCACGGTGACTCAGAGGAGGAAATCTACATGCTTCAACCAAAGGAGTATGAAGTAAAAGGTAAGGAGAAAATGGTTTGCAGATTAAAGAAGAGCTTGTATGGTTTAAAGCAAGCATCAAGACAATGGTACTTGAAGTTTGATCGATGGATGTTGGATCATGGATTCACAAGATGCAACTCGGATCATTGCGTCTACACGGAGAATTTGGGAGATGGGAAATTCATCATCCTAATGTTGTATGTTGATGACATGTTGATTGCAAGTGCTAACATGCAGGACATCAAAAACCTAAAAGAGGAGCTGTCCAAATCTTTTTCAATGAAAGATTTAGGTGCTGCAAAGAGGATACTTGGTATGAAAATATCAAGGGACAGGACGAAGAAGACAATAAAGCTATCTCAAGAAGATTACATCAAGAAGGTACTAGAAAGGTTCGCAATGCAAAATGCAAAACCAGTTTCTACACCTTTGGCTGGTCATTTTAAACTAACGAAGGATATGTGTCCAAAGACACAAGAGGAGATAGCCTATATGTCTAAACTTCCATATGCTACAGCGGTAGGTTCTCTAATGTATGCTATGGTTTGGACAAGGCCAGACATTGCACCTGCAGTGGGAGTTGTGAGTAGGTTCATGGACAACCCACGTAAAGAGCATTGGCAAGCTGTGAAGTGGATACTTAGGTATCTAAAAGGGACAACAACAAATGCTTTGTATTTTGGAGGAACTGATATTTTTCTAGAAGGCTATGCTGATGCAGATATGGCAGGTGACAAAGATACTCGAAGGAGCACTACTGGCTATGTGTTCACGGTTGGAGGCACAGCAGTAAGCTGGGCTTCAAAGCTGCAGAAAGTGGTTTCACTTTCTACCACGGAAGCAGAGTATGTAGCAATGACGGAGGCAAGCAAAGAAATTATGTGGCTTCACAGATTCTTAGAAGAGCTTGGATTCAAACAAGACAATTGTGTCTTGTACAGTGATAGCCAAAGCGCTATCCATCTTGCGAAGAACTCAGTCTTTCATTCAAGGACAAAGCACATTGAGGTGAGATATCACTTCATACGCACTCTTTTGGAAGAGGGACAACTAAAGTTAGGAAAGGTGCATACAAGTGAAAATCCCGCAGACATGTTTACAAAGGTGGTCAACAAGGAGAAGTTGAGCTTTTGCTCATCTTCAATCGGCATTCAAGGATAAGAAGCCAGAATGGAAAGCAGTCACAGGTTTGGTTTTGAGATCAGTCTCCAAGTGGGAGATTGTTAAGTATGAAGTCTGATTTACCCTTCTAATTTTCTGTGGTAAAAGCGCACATTGTAAGGCCCCCATTATGAGGAGAAGCCATCGTGCGTGAAGGAAAATCACTCACCGGAAACCAAAATTTTCACGGACAAGAATCAGAGGCAACTTTAAAGGCCTCGGGAGCGGAGGCCCTTGAGATTTTTTTTCCGCCGGAATATTCTTTTTTGCCGGAATATTATGGCCGGATGGCGGCCGAAAAGTGGTCGGAAAACAACCGGTGGTGGTCGGTAGTCAATGTCCGATGGCCGGTGGTCGGAAGTCAATGGCCGGTGGCCGGTGGCCGAATTCAATGGCCGGTGGCTGAATTCAAAAGTGGACTTGTCTTCTCAAGGGCGGCCACACATGGGTGGATTGGAGGGTCCGATTTGGACTTATTCGCATAAGGGCGGCTACACATGGCTGTCTCTCATAAGAGAGGACAGCCCTTTTGGCCTATAAAAGGAGGCCATTTCTACACACATTTCATAGTGTGAAGTTGATGCAACAAGGTGAGTGTGAGGTGGTGAGAGTGAAGCAAGGCGGGAGCTCCATTAAGGGTATAATACCTTTGTAAACTACTTCTTGTTTTGAAGTACTAAAGCCATTGAGTGGCTGCTTTCTCGTGGACGTAGCCCACATTGGGTGAACCACGTATATCGTGTGTACTCTCTCTCTCTCTCTCTACTCTATAATCTCGTGTATATAAATCTGTCTCTCTCCATTAAGTAATCTACTCAATTATCTATTTAGCTACGTCTTATTTCCTAACAAGCCATGCAGGCTCCTGATTGGGAGCAAGTGTTTTATGTAAATCCATCAGTAGGGGAGGATGCCATTGGAGCCATGCTATTCCAAAAGGAGAAGGGCAGCCATTATATGAGGCCAGTGTATTGTGCAAGCCGTGTGAAGGTGGTAGCAGAGAGAAAATTCTCAGAAGTAGAGCAAGTGATGGCCAGTGTAATATTTTCTTGTCGACGATTTCGTCATTACTTGCTACCACGACCTTTTGTTTTCTTGACGAGTTATGCTTTTTTGCCACAGTTAATTAATGGCACTAACATGTCAAATGTGGTCAAGAAATGGGTAATTGAGCAGCAAGAATTTGAGTTCTCTTTTCTAGTGGAAGATAGTACAAGGGCTACCCTAGCTGATTTGTTGACCTACAAGGAGAATCCCCTTATTGTTAAGGAAGAGGTGGTGAGAAAGGTAGTTGAAGAAGTGCCACAGATTAGCAATGCACATGTTTGTTCTTTGATGGTTCATACAGAAAGAGCCATGATGCGGCTTCAGGGGGTATAGCACTTTATGATCCAGAGGGGAAGCTAGTATGCAAGAGAGGGTTCAAATTGGATGCTCATAGTAACAATGAGGCTGAATATGCTACTCTGGAAGCCAGATTACACATTTGTTTGAAGCATGGGGTTCGAAGGTTGAGCATAAAAGGTGATGCCTTGTTAGTGGTGAAGCAAGTGTTGGGTGTGTGGAAGAGCAAGAACACCTCATTGAAGGAAATGTGCTTCAGAATTAAAGGCCTGTTAAAAAAGTTCGAAGCATGGAGCATCAGACACATTGAACATGCTCTAAATGGAGAGGCACATGAAGCAGCTCAAGGCATGATTGGGGAGCTATTTGTGTTGAGGACCACTTTACCTCTTTATCACGGCCGGGAAATTTTGGCTCAAGAAGAGGAGTTTTTGCTAATAGGAATCATTCCAAAGGAGATTCAGAAGTCTAAGAAGTATGGCTTTGTGCGTAGAGCATACAGGTACAAATTGATTGGTGATGTCTTATACATGAAAGGGGCTGATCTCGTGTTGAGACGTGTACCTTGGAGGGAGGAGCTTTATAGAGTGTTGGAAGAGAATCATGAAGGCGCATGTGGTGGACATTTTGCTCTAAAGATCACCTTGCATAAGATCTTGCAAGAGGGGTATGTATGGCCTAGTTTGCACAAGGATGTTCACCATTGGTGTAGGTCTTGCAATAGGTGTCAAGAATTTGGGAAGAGAGCGTTGAAGCCAGAGCTACGAAAAACCATTATGGAGTTTGATGTGTTTGAAAAGTGGGGGATTGATGCAATAGGCCCGTTACTTATCACAAGCAGGGGCAAAAGCTATATTTTGACTACGGTGGACTATCTCTTTAGATGGGCAGAGGCTATAGCAGTAAAACAGATCACTGCAAAGGATGTGGCAAAATTTGTGTATGATGAAATATGCTGCAAGTTTGGGGTGTGATTGGAGCTACTTTCAGATAAGGGGCCACGATTTAGAGCTAAACTGCTAGACTTTTTGTGTGCAAAGATGAAGATTAGGCATCAGCATACCACTCCTTATTACTCGCAGTGTAATGGCTTAAATGAAAGATTCAATGGTGAGTTGGTACAAATTCTTTCGAAAGTGACAGAGCACCAAGGAAAGAATTGGGATTTGGAATTGCCTAGTGCATTATGGGCTTACCGTACTTCGGTGAAGACAGGTACAGGGTTTACTCCATTTCATTTGGTGTATGGAAAGGAAGCACTATTTCCTATGGAAGTAGAGTTTCTTGCAGTCAAGATGCTAGAGAAGTTTCTTGGGCCGCCTAGTGATGCATTCAAAGAGAGGCTCTTACAGTTACAAGAGGTTCAGTTGGATAGGATGAGCACATTGGATCATTATGGGCAGATGCAGGATGAGGCTTTGGCAAAGATAAATGAAAAGGTCAAAAGTAAGGGTATCAAGAAGCATGACTTAGTTTTTCGTTACAACAGTAAGCTGGACAACACCTTCCAAAAGAAGTTTCAGATTAAGTGGGAAGGCCCTTTCAAGATAGTGGAGTGTTTTCCAAATGGTACATATCAGTTGGCTAACCTGGATGGGATTCTACATAAGTCAAGGGTAAATGGATTGCGTCTTAAATTATATCATACCAGGTTAATGATGGTGGAGCAAGATGAGCTGTCTGTGGAGCAAGCAATGTTGGTGAAGGATGAGGAGACCTATGATGCGGCGAGTCTCATATCTCTCTTTGCTGCTGCTGATCATGAATGATCTAGCAGGCTAGGGGATGGGCAAATTATGTCAGGAGGTTTTTTGAGCAAGGGATTGCGCATATGTACATACACATGCATGGTGCATCGAAGAAAGGATTACCCAATTTCCATAGCCAGGTGGTTACGTGGGGCCCACGTGTGTACAGGTAGGACAGGGTGTACATAGTGCATCGATTCTCACTATTATCAGTACCAATGTGTTTTTTCTACAATAAGGAGGAGTTGGTAGCGCGTAAAACTTCTCGAGGAAGCTATCCGCGTGCCGACGACATGAGGTAAGCAGGTGCGTCAGATGGCATCGAGTGGCGTCAGGAGGTCGAACGGGGTCAATGGACACGACGAGGGTGTTTTCTTGTGATACTTATGCAGAAAGGTCATCATGAGGACCACTTTTTGGGGCCACTTCACGTGGTTGCGCGATGCATTATTTGGAAAAACTGAGTGCCAGGTGTGCGGATGATGCAAAAAAGGTGACAACTATGCACTGCGAGGTCAATTTTTGGCCTGTTCGGGGTCTGTTTGAGGTCATCTAAAAGGCCACGGGTGCCCAACTAATAAAGCTAAGTGTGGGAACTGAAAAAAGAGAGAGAAGAACAGAAAAAAACGTGGAGAAGAGAGGAGGAACAGCCGCAAGTGTGTTTTTGCTGTTTTTGGAGCATTTTTTGGCCCTAAACTGCTCATCCAAGGTCGGATTTGAGCACTGTGACATTGTAGGGTGGGGTTTTTGGGCGTTCCGGACGTAATGGGGCTGTTTATTTTGCCAAATTTCTCAGAGATTTTTTGTTGTTTTTCTGTGTAATCTTCTCCGGTGAGTGAAGCCTCTGCTTAACTTTGTGGTTGTATCTAGTGTATTTCCTCAATACTGTGTAAACTATTTGCCCCATTGGTGTTGGGCTGAGCTTCATTGAGTCTAAACAACAGCAATTTTCCTCCTTTGAGCTGAATTGAGAGTGTGTGTGTGAGTGTGTATGTGTGAGTGTTGAGTGGGCAGGTGGAAAATCTCTCTCTTCTCACTCCGTCTGTGTGTTTTCTGTCTCGGCCAGGCTGGTTGTGTAAGCCGAGTGGTGCCCCATAATGTGTGTGTGTCGGGTCATTATAGAGGCGTTGTGTTTGTTTCCATCCTGCTCACAATGGCTACACAAGAGCGAAGCCATGGATCTCCCCGACCTGCCTCACTGCCTCCAGAACAAGAAGACCATCCCATGCCTAGCCCTCCACCATCACCAGCAGGCAAAGGCACCAATGAAGAAGCAGAGACTGAAAAAGAAAAATATTCTGAGTCCACCCAACGAACAGAATCTACACAAGAAGCTGACCACCCCGACTGACAAAAGGAAAAAGAAGCCGACGAGCTAGAACTGAAGCAGGCAGCAGAAGAGACTCAAAAGCTGGAAGAAGAAAAGACAAGTCAATCGGAACAAGAAACTGATAAGGAAGAAGATACAAAAAAAGAGCCTACCACTACACATGAGACAGAGCCCGAGCCAGAGAAGGAAGAAAGGTCGACACTTGAAGAGACGGTAAGGATTGAGACAACACCATCCACTTCTACTTAGCCAAAGACTGCCGAGGCATCAAAGCCTTAGGATGGCGAAGAAGAAGACCGATCATCTACCTCCACACAAGAACCACCATCAATTACGACGCAGCACGAAGTAACACATGAGGCTGCAGGCACATCGGAGCTGGAACGACAGGGGGAGTGGCAGACAAACGATGAAGTTATAATACAGGTCAATGAATATGCATGCCAAATTGAGGAAATGATAAAGAGACTCCGTTCAACAGCTTTGAACCGCAGCACAAAGGCCAAGGAACTCGAAATGGTGATCGACGCTCTTCAAGGAGAGCTGGAAGACAGGATGATTATCATCACTGATCTCCAAAGGAAAGTGCAACAACTAAAGGGAGAAGCGGATTAGCATCAGATGGCCAGAGATAAACAACAAAAAGAAATGGAGGAGCTAGGTGATCTCCTCACCAAATTATCTGATGCCTGCAAAGTAACAGACGAGCAACTGACAAAAGTTACAGATGAATTTCTTACAACCTCTCTGTCGGCTCAGAAAATTCAAGTGCAATTAGGTGTTTCCAATGATTCTCTCCAATATTCTAAATAGAGAATCAATGTTTAGGCCATTTCTTATGGAAAATCAGAGAAAACCCAGCCATGGCCTCGATCAAGGGAACTGATGAAGTGTACAAGGCACTTGAAAAGAAAAACAAAGACCTATAATTGGAATTAAAGCTTGAACAATCATAGCGGAGGGACTTGGCACTGATGCGGGTTCAAAGAGAGCAGGAGCTTCTAAAAGAGATAGCAGAACTCAAGCGGATAAATCAACTTCTCGCAGATGGAAAGCTAGACACGCAGGAAGAGACAGGCACTTTAGAGCCTCCACAAATAGATATACCCTTTGTTGAGTTTGAGATGCAGTCCATAGGAGAGCCGAGTGGTGATGAAGATTTTTAGGTTCACATCCTAGATGCAGATACAATGCCAATGGTCCAGCTGTCAGAAGATGAAGAAGACGCACTAAAGAAGAAATCACCTTAGAGGTGGATGAGAAGTGGAAGGCCGCTATGGATTGAGAGTTGAGAGTTTTACACTCTGTCAACGTCACTCAACTCACTCCCAATCAGATCAACGCTCAATGGCACCAACAATCCTTGCCCTACCCTCTCATCAAAGTAGAACTATTATAAGTAAAAGAAAGGCTGTACAAGGATATGCAAGAAGATGGCACAGATAAAGACCATCCAAAGTGGAGATTAAGTTGGTTGAATAAGAATCCGAGATACTTGATTCTGTTCACAAGAGCACCTGTAGCCCTACAAAGAGATACAACATTTTGTTTTGTACCCAGAGTAAGGACACGACAAGCGCATGAAGCACTGCAGAAGAAGAGGCCAACTTGGCTCAACTAATTCCCAGGCTGCCAGCTCCAGAGAGAGGCCAAGCGACAGAGGAATACATGGTGAAAATCATAACGGGTGCCATGTCATTCTTCAAGAGTCTGCCAGATCTCTCCTATGAAATGTTATATAAGATCTGCAGGATGCTACTCACATGGATACAAGTTTTCAATGAGCTTGATCAAATAGAATCCCCATGGCTCTCATTCTTGGAAGGAAACAAAGGCTTATGCTATGATCTAAGTGGGCAACCTTAAGAAGAAATCCTTTATGGATTCTATGCCAGATGCATGTTCCTACCCTCAAATAATATGATAACCTTTGAAGAAGCATTCTACATTGGATTCTTCACCTGGCAAATGAAGATATTTGCGCCGGTGATAAGAAACCTAACATCCAGGTTTGTATGCTACTCAGCGGTGGAGCTGAAGAATCAAGTCACCATGCAATTTTTGCAAGTGCTTGACACAGAACGAAGAATCAGATACCAGAAGGCACTGGACGCACTTAAAAACCGCCTCACCCGCCGTCAACCTAAAGACTACTTCAGCCCATAAAGCTGTGTCAAGAGACGACACAGGCGAGGAGGGAGGGAATGTTAGCAGCAAGCTAACACGGACACATTTTTGCACCATTTTTCAGAGTTCTTCTTGTACAACATTTATTACTTTGAGAAATCGGGAATATTGTAACAACTATTTTCTCGGATAAACCTTGTGATTAATGAGCCGGGGCTACAAGCTTACAGATTGTATTAGCCAGTCATTTTCTAGCTTTGGTAGAACTCCATATTATTAGTTTTGACCACCCAAAAATCTTGGCTAGGGTATAAAAGCCAATTTTTGTAAGTTTTTTATAAGTTTTTGGATAAGAAATACACAACGTGAGCTAACGATGCTCACTTCTCTCCTTCTCGTGCTTCTTACTCCCTTTCGAGTTGTCACATTGCGAATGCGTTTGTTGCATTGCAACCGCGGGTAAGCGCTCTACGCATTGACGTAAGCCATTCACACTATTTCGTAGCTTTTGGCGTCGCCGCTAATTTCATCATAACTAGGAATTTACACTTTTAAATAAAAAATTAAGCATAGGCGGGGTATTGGGGCATCATTGCTAAGCATTTAGATGCATTTTGGGTTGAAAACGACTAGGTCAAAAATCCACTGCTGTTAATAATCGCGATTTTGGAACTTGACCTAAAGTGGGGTTTGAGACCATAGGCATGTGTGCTTAGATCTTGTAAACTTGTCCTAAAAGTTTTGTTACGTTTGGATGTCATTTGATGCTGTAACACATGTAATTTGCTTGCCGATGAGCGATTGGCTTTTGGTGATTTCATTCACTTGAGTGTAGCTTGAGTTAGATGAGAGTTATTAGTTGTTTTCGGAGAGATTGACAACCTCTTGTAGCTTCTATGCACTAGTCGAGTCAGCTTCGTCCCATGGTTTGACAAATTAATCGTGATTCTCGCTAATACTGTAATGAGATAGGATGGTGAGGGTAGACATGTGTCCCACATTAAGGTGTACCCAGTAACTGTTGGGGTTAAGTCCTATGTGCCTTGATCGGTCGCCCAGATCATGGGCGCCCGCCCACTGTTACCCTATACTTATAGTGAGTATACTATATAGGGGGAGCTGCCACTTCACAGTCTCCGCACCCACATCGTGTGTGTGTCTCCTTCTCTCTCTCTCACTCTCCGTCTGTGGTGCTCCCCGATCCCCTTCAATTGGTATCAGAGCTATGGTGACCGCGGAGATCACGACAGCTTTGAGAGCTTCGAGTCGATAGCTCGCTCGCTCTCGATAGTAGAGAGATTAAGAAAGCTTGGAAGCTTTGTAACAATGCAATGGGAGCTTATGAGCTCACTTGAGAGTGATGTATGCTCTTGTGGAAGCTCAGAAAGGAGTGTGGAAGATTGTGTGCAAGTGAAGGTGCTGTCCTAAAAACTGTGTGCCCAGTAGCAATGTTTTCGGATTCGTTTTTCTCCTTGTAGAATGCAGATCTGAGAATTCTGTCCTCTCCGCCTATCCGTTTCGACGTGGTCTACAACTTTGCAAAAGAAAATTTTTGCAAATTCCTCACCGTTTTGCCGATATTCAGCTTAGGCTGACTGTATACAGAAATTCCAGATTTTCTATTGTCGCATTGTGTACGAGTTTGATGCACTTTTGGAAGCACGGGAGATGCTTGAAGTTGAGTGAATAAATTTTGAGTTGAAGATACAATTGCAGCTTGTGTTAAGCTTGTGGTTTGAGGGTTTTTTGGTAGACTTGGGCAATGAAGTACGGAGGCGTTTACACACCACCGAAGCCGTCTCTTGAGAGACACAGTTTTTTGGAGCACACAGGTGGAGCTTCTTTCACTGGTTTTCATAGGATACTTTGGCAGTGATTTTGTGCTTGGATTCATGGTCTTTGCGGATTGTTTGCATATGGTTATGGCGCATGGTTGATGCCCATTATACATGCATTTTGGCGAGCACTTTCAAGTGCCGGTGAGCTCTCTTGAGAGCATTGTTTTCGCATAGATCAAGTTTCCTGATTGCAAATCATTTGGCGCTTAGCTTGCTTATGCGCGGTCACTCCGTTGATGTACGTTGAGTGTGGATTGCCATTGTATGTGAAAATGTGGAGCCATTTTGACATTTCTACTCATTGGCATTGAGTAGTGTTATGGTTTATGGTAGAAATTGTACTTGAGTTTTTTGCTCAGTTTTCAGGGGAAATTCTGTCAGATTTTTCCCAAATTCTCGCCATAGTTTGTGATCGAATGTTTACTCTCACTTTGACAAGTTTTGTTAGTTTGGACAGAGTTTTGTGTTTTTGTATCCACTCTTGCAAGAGTGAGGAGTTGTGTATCTTTCTTTGCTTGAGAGAGTGGTTTGCTCTCGGGTGGGAGAGTCTTGTGATCTCGAGCATTGTTTGCCGTAGTTTTGCAGAGATTATGCATGTATGTTGAGTGTAGTTTGATGCGCATTGATTGCTCATTGTATTGAGCTTGGAGGACAATGGTTATTTTGTGTTGATAGCCATTGTGCGTCGAAACTCTGGCGAAATTTTCCCAGGAGTTTTATGCATATCATTTATGGGATCTAGGTAAAGATTGCGGGTTGCACTCAGCATTTGCGTGCGGTGTTCTCTGCAGGTGGGAGATTTGTGCATGTGTATGCATCAATACCACACAGTGTGGGCTTGGTGATTAGCTCACAGATTGCAGTGTGATACTACAGCAGGCGAGGCTTGTATTGACATTGCGGGAGCTCTATTTTGGAGTGTGTCTCACAGGTTTTACATTGTGTTTCTGGCCATATTTGTAGACAGTTTCCAGGTGTTGTTGGTGAGGTAGTTTTGCTTTCTATTTTGCTACATTGTGCTCATGGCAGAGACAGGTGATCGCTCAGATTATGATCTCTCCAAAATGTGCATGTTTGATGGGTCAGACTTTGCAGCATGGAGAGAGTGTATGCTTGATGCATTGACACAACGAGGGTTGCATCGACCATTGAGTGGTGATGCAGGTAGACCTTCAAACATGTTTGACGATTAGTGATAGGAGCTAAAGGAGATGGCACTATCTACACTCTCTTTGCACCTTGCGGAATCTGTATATGCTCTTGTTATGTATGAGACTACTTCGAGAGCACTTTGGCGCAGATTACATGATATGTATGATAGATTTGAGTCATCAAGGACTCGTGTGAGACATGTACATTCACGAGTACGCCGACAGGTGACATGTTGGTATTGTGGTCATTCTGGACAGGTTAGACGGAGCTGTTTTCGTCGTATGCGACATCGTAGGAGACATAACAGTCTTAGAGATGTATGTAGTGATGCCATGGACTCAGTTGCTTTGACATTTGAGGCAGATGTAGTGTCGGAGTATACTAGTGACGGGGATGTCACTTTTACCTCCAGCTATGCACGAGATGCTATACATGTGGATAGTGCACTCCCTTCGCAGTGGTTGCTAGACACAGATGCTATGTTTCATGTCACACCGCATCGTGAATGGTTTTGTAGCTATTCTAGCGGGATGCTTGGCAGTGTACGTTTGACCAATGGATTGGTGCATGCGATAGTAGGTGCTGGAGATGTGAGACTGTCATTACCGAGTGGTGCATCCTACTTGTTACGACATGTGCGCTATGTACCAGATTTGACAATGAGTTTGATCTCGATTGGTGAGCTTAGAGATTGTGGATGTCAGATTTCGCTACAAGAGCAAGATTTTGTGATGCATTTGGGTTTGCAAGTGATTACGAGAGGTGCCAGGAGTGGTACAGGTTACCCATTGCATGTGGATCACGGGAGAGACGGTGTTGTCTCTGTAATCATGCAGCCATGTAGAGAGCGAGAAAGCAGGCGAGTCTCTTTTTCTTGTGGGTTGTAGGATGCTTTGCATGGAGTGCAAAGCAGTGACCTTGTTGTGCAGGTTGCGTCTACGGATGCACAGGTAGAGCGGGACAGCTCTAGTGAGTCACAACAAGATGAGTCATCAGAGGTGATGACAGAGATGACTCACATGGATGCTGAGATGTCGGCTATTGTGGAGTCATTTCTTGATATGCTTATGCCAGAGCTTGATGCAGATTCAGGACAGATGGATACTCTTGGTACACATGTGATATGTTGTGGGCACGAGGACTGACTCCAAAGCTCCGAGTCAGAGTGCCATGGTCTCTATGATAGGGGAGAGGATTGCCATGAGTTGAGTTCTGAGTTGGAGGTGGCAGAGGTTGCCAGGGTTGCATCAACGTTCGGTGTCCTCATGTACGAGATACTAATCTCGAGGCCCGACATAGCAGCTGCAGTGGGAGAATTTGCAGCAGGGTTGATTAGTTGTTCGATGACTGATCTCGGCATAGAACATAGGGGAGGTTTGCAGGTATTGGACCGATACTTGCAGGAGTGCATGAGCTCTTGTAGACTCTTTGCAGAGCTTGGAGCTAGCTCTGTGTGGCTTCCGCAGCAGGATGTTTGTCTATCAGTAGAGCCGGATGCACTAGCTCATCGAGAGTCAGTGGGCATAGGTTGAGAGAATATCTCACCTTCTATTAGTTGTACACTGGTAGATCTTGCTTAAAGGCACATTGGCCTTTAAGTGGGAGGTTGTTGGGGTTAAGGCCTATGTGCCTTGACCGGTCGCCCAGATCATGGGCGCCCGCCCACTGTTACCCTATACTGTATAGGGGGAGCTGCCACTTCACAGTCTCCCCACCCACATTGTGTGTGTGTCTCCTTATCTCTCTCTCTCTCTCACTTTAAGGCCTATGTGCCTTGACCGGTCGCCCAGATCATGGGCGCCCGCCCACTGTTACCCTATACTTATAGTGAGTATACTGTATAGGGGGAGTTGCCACTTCACAATCTCCCCACCCACATTGTGTGTGTGTCTCCTTCTCTCTCTCTCACTCTCCATCTGTGGTGCTCCCCGATCCCCTTCAGTAACCTCACTAGAAGTGAGACAAAAAATGGACTGAGAACAAATATGTTTGGGAGGTCTTACCACTTTTATTTGTGGCACTGTCTATAACCCTGTACAAAATACTGCAAAGCAATAACTAACAATAGATAAGGTAAACAACACTATGACTAAAAATATACCATCGTGTTGATAACATAACAATAACAAATCTAGGATAGTAAACAAGGATGTATTTGTATACCACATTCTTGAGACAAGTCTTTGTGCATGACAACTGGTACTTCATGGCTCCAAAATATCCTCTTCTTCATGTCTCTCGAGCACAACTCATATGTAAACCATTGAATTGCTAGAAGAGCCTTCAGCACATATATGGTATGCTGTTTGTGCCAATTTTTGAAGTCCTGTCGGATATGTAGAATCTTCCAATTCTCCTTTGCATCTAGGCTATACCAATGTTTTGAGATGCCATAGGGAACTGGCATCACTTGTGCGGTGGTACACATAAGCATCTTGAGATGCTGTGAAAATTGCCCAAAAAATGTTCCTTTATCGCTTGCCTTTTGATATGCTTTGACCACAAAGAAGGCATTTTTAAATGATATGTCTTGTAGTGCCTACTGCACTACCAACTCCTTAAGGCGTCTTTATATATGCTTTTCAAATGATAATCACCTTCACTACTATAGTCGAGGCTCAATAGTTGCGTTTCGATATGCAAGTGAGCTCAATAGTGCTGCTTGGGGACCTCCAACAATGTTGCCATTTGAGATACAAGAATATCGCTGCTTTGTAGAACTGCCTTCAAGAAGCACAACGTTTTGAGATGCTTGCAAAACTGCCCTCTGTGGATACTGAGTCACCTCTTCTACAACGCCGCCTAGTAAGTAGCGTTTTGAGATGCTGTTGGATCACCTCGCCTGCAACTCTGATACTAGATGTTGATATATAGCTATGGTGGGTGGAGCTTTAGTGTAGCAATGGCGTGGTGGAGCAAGAAAAACAGAGAACAAGCAAGAGAGGAGAGCAGACTCAACTTGCAATATAACCCTTTGCTTGATTATTTTTTTGTAAATAACCTTACAATATATAAAGCAAAGTTGTGCCATGCAAACTGCTTCTCTAACTGCATGCCAGTGGGGAAGATGTTCCCACGGGCTTGGAAACCCAACAAGATCAGTGGGATGGCCGAGCCAACGGGCTTTGTTCCCGAGCACCAGTGGGGCAGCTGAGCTGATGGGCTTTGATCTCGATCATTAGTGAGGCGAGTACCAGTGAGACCAGTGAGGTAGCCGAGTAAAGAAGTTTTGTTCTCGGGCACCAGTGAGATGAGTACCAGGATGTCAAGTTATTAGCTAAATGAAGTTTTACCAAAGCCAGGTTTGTATTGGGTTAGCCGCCAATATAGCAGTACAATTGTGCCAATACCAGTGTTACCACTTATGCTAGTACCAATATTTAAGTATTGAGCCGTGGAGCTTAAGGTAAGCCAAGAATAGCATCTAGGGGGGAAAAAATAGGAAAAATCAAGGATTACACACGCCATGTTGAAGCTAAATTAAGATGGGGGGCTAAAATTAGGAGGTCGGATGGCCAAAAAAGACAGTTTTAGGGACATTTGAGGAGATAGAGGAGTCAAAGAAGAAGAAGGGTACAAACAAGGCTTAGGAGATTGAAGTTTATCTACTAGATTGTGGTTTATTTCCATCCGGTTTGGGTTATCTGGATAAGGGATTTCAAATCAACAAGCATACCAACATTGGCCATTGCAACCAATTTTTATCAAGGGTTCCGGATATCCGTTTAATGGAAACATCTTCTAATTCTTAGCTTCAATTATGTGTTAATATCTATTCCAAGTTGAATTTTAACCATTAATTATGCTATGATCAGTGAAATTCTCGTGCAATTCTCTATAAGTATCTCTTTATTGTATGATTAACACTAAATCGGCCTAAACCACACTGGTTTTCCTCGGTTTGCATCTAGACTGCTTCTCCATCTATAGCGAGAAAGCTTGCACTTTCCTGGTGGAGAGACATGCACTCCGACAAATTTGGTGAGCCCGACGTGAAATGACCAGGATAGACGGAAATAGTGATGTTGATAGGCCAAGATAATGATATGCAGCAGTTAAAGTAGCAATTTGCTACACTTATGTATCAACAAAATCTACACCATCAATAGATGATGACTCAAAGTTCAGAAAGAGAAATGGAAGCTCGGACTCGTGAAGCCAGACAAGCAATATAACAGGCACTTTGAAGGTCGTGACATTTTTTAATTTTGAAAAGTTTATGTGCAGGTTATGGAAGACAAGGTAGCAGAGGAGCCTGCTGTAGTGGAGAATTTTGTACTCGTTGTCATCCTTGAATTACATGCATGGATTGAGGAACTGATAACTGTATACACATGGCGCTACGTGGGTGGAGTTCAAACAAGCTCTCAAGGATGAATATTTTCTTGAGGATAAGGAGCGCATTACAAAGAAGAGTTTTTTGAAGTGGGTGAAAGCAACATAATAAGGGACTATCTGCTCGTGAATTGTTAAGAGAATTGGAAAAAAGGTTTTCCCAATTGTCTGCAACCGAACAAGCTGCTCTTAATTTGGAGAAAGTAGAGCTCTTTGTGTAGGTTGCAGATCCAAATTTGCAAAAAAGCTTAGTGGATCTCCTCGAGGATCCCAGAGGGGAGTTGGGGGTGAAATTAGGTTGGAAAGAAGTGATTGAAGCAGTCAATATGGTGGTGAAATGGAAAAAAAGATTGGATAAGTTGGTTGGGATGAATGCAGAGGTGGGAGAAAAGTAAGAAGAAGTTCTTGTGTCGATAAAGGAGAAGATTCCAAAACTACAGGAGTCGTTCATGGATGAGCTTGTGAAGGGGATCTAGGAATTGAACATCAATTTGAAAGCTGCGAAGCTTGAAGAGAAAGGTTCAACCTCCCGATCGAGACAAGGCGGTCCACAGAGAGGAAGTGGGAGTCAATACTATATGTGGTGTGACAATCTTGACCATGGTAGGAATGAATGCAAGGAGTTTACTAAAGACAAGCATAAAGATGTGGTTTCTTGGAAATATGGTATGATACACTTGCGAGAAACATGGTTGCCTCTAAAGACCAAATATGGCAGAGGTGGTATGAAGAAAATCATGGAAGAGATGTTGCAGGAGCACTATGCAAGTGTAGCTAAAGCACTAACATTAGGTGTGTAGATTGACAACAGTGGCCATGAAAAACCAATTGAAGCTACTGTACAATAGTAATCATTATCATGGCGTTACATACCATGGCATCACGATATTCACCATTGCATTAGGGACGCTCAAAGAAACTTTGAAATAGAAATCATCATGGATTTACATACCATGGAATCACGGTATTCACCATGGTATTAGAGATGCTTGAAAACTTTGAAATAGCAATCATCATCATAGCTTGATGTACAAAGGCATCACTCATGCTGTCAACAAATCAAAAAAGATGTAAAATAGTAATCATCATCATGAATGTATGTACCATGGCATCAAAGACGCTTTCAACAAATCAAATAAAAACTTTGAAATAAGAATCATCATCATGGTTTTACGTACACTGCATCACAATACTCACCATGGTACATTTTTTGGACATCTCCGAGCGCTATCAGAACTAGTAAATCGTTAGTACATGATAATCAATTATAGAAAGATGATTGCATGGAAGAATCGATTCATAAGGCAAATCTCTTAGATAAATATATGTTCATTTACGATTGGCTAATATAAACATTTAGAATCTCTTAGAAGACAAATATACACTCATTTACGATTGGCTCTTATCCCTACCCGATGAAGATAAGGAAACAGCTTGAGAGTCTCCTGGTGTTTAGGTCAAAATTTGAAGCTTTTGCACTAAAACTTGTGTAAATCTCTCAAAGCAAAGAGCACAATGTGAATGGCTGCACGATGCCAACAACAAAACTGGGGGTGGATGCATGAATAGGTGGACTTACTACCTGTGTCTCGGAAATACTAGCACGCTGGTAGCTACCTCCCAAAATCTAAAGGTGGAGGGAAACTTTTCAGTGAATTTAATAATGATATTTTAAAAAACGTGATAGAGACCACGGTCGAAGGTTGTTACACCTTTTTATTACTCTCTCTCTCTCTCTCTCTCTCTCTCTTTCCCCTCCCTTCTGTGTTGAAGTTGAAAGCCTCCATAGCTGGCTCCTCCATAGCTGCTCTCTCTCTCTCTCTCTCTCTCTCTCTCTCTCTCTCTCTCTCTCTCTCTCACACACACACACACACACACACACACACACACACACACACACACACACACACACACACACACACACACACACATTGCATGCAAATACCTAGCTGGTGTTTAGGGCTTAGCTTTGAACAGGGTACCCACTTTGGCATCCTCTTTCCACCTCTCAAAGACTCACAAGATGGTGGAAATCATTCCAGTTGAGGATGTTGTGAGTTTAACAAGTAGCACATACCTTTGTTGTGACTCAGTCAAGTGCAGCTTATGCAAACAGAGTGTAATCAAGGATTATGAAGCAGACCAAAAGGGCGCATATCGCGAGAGAATCAAAGAAATGGAAGCTAGAATTAAACAGGTCGATATTAATGAATTTCAGCACCGCAAAATTACTGCACAGGTGATCAAGTTTTTCAAGCAGTGCACACAGGGTCTTGACAACAAGACAAAGGAGGAAATCATCAGGAGCATTCTCAAGCATCAAGCATTGAGAGACGTGAAAATTCAATCTACAGGAGGTGAGGTTTTTAATGATGAGCAGAGGGTATTGATTAATGGAATGCACAACACTCTCAAGGTAATCAAGAGACCAAAAATCTCGGCAGATTTGTTTATTAAATTGGCGAGTATCATGATGGTTATGAATTCCACAAGCATAAAACCAAATATAGCAGCTGTATCCAGGCTTCTTGGTATCCATCGAAGGAACTTCTATGCAGCTAGATCTCGATTGAAACATAATCATACAGAACTGCCATTGCATTTTTGTGGGCGAAAACCATACACAAATAGTGTAATTAGAGAGAAATTCAAAGCCACAGTGGTGAGATTCTGGACTCACAATACTCGCGTATCGCCCAACAAAAAGGATGTGTGTCGAAAGCGTATTGCATGCAAAGTATTCGATAAACACCTAGTGCATCTTCTTAAGCAACCCCAGGTTTTTATGACTTCTTGAGTAACAACAAGCTTATTATTGACAAATATGGCACTGGTTTGGTTGTACTTCAGTTGACTGTTGTGCAATTTTCTTATTGTTGCACATTGCTTTAGACCTAGTAACTACCAGTACCAAATAGGTAGCTTACTATACATGACCGGTAGCTACCACTGTGATCCTTATAATTACCACTGTCATACTTTGGTAGTGTCCATGTTGTCCTCGGTAAAGGTAGCTACTAGTCTGATAGGGGTTGCTACCAATCTGCCATAGTGTTCTTGGTAAATTTGTTGGCTACCACGTTCAACCTGCTAGTTTACATTCTCATAGTCATGATGAGGTAGCCACCAATTTGATAGTGCTTTCTACCCGATTTCCATGGTAGTATTGGTGTACTAGTAGCTATTATTGTCAACTTGGTAGCTATCAGTATCCTAGTGCTAGCTGGAGCTATCACTCTAAGAGTAATAGCTTCCAGTCTGCCATGCAATCCTGGTGGAAGCTACCAGTCTTCCATGACAATCTTGGTGGATGCTACCAATTTGCCATGGCAATCCTGGTGGATTGGTAGCTATCACTATCAACATGGTAGCTATCAATGTCAACCTGGTAGCTACCCTTAGGTAGTCTGATAACAACCAGCCTTACAGTGCTACTCATGGTAAAGGTAGCCACAAGTCTTAGAGTGATTCCTACTATTAGACTCAAGCTCTTGTAACTTTTCTCCTTCCACTCATCACAAAATATTAGTTACCATTCTGAGAGTAATAGCTTCCACTTTCCCATGCAATCCTGGTGGAAGCTACCAGTCTGCCATGGCAATCTTGGTGGAAGCTACTAGTTTGCCATGGCAATCCTGGTGGATTGGTAGCTATCTTTGTCAACCTGGCAGGCTGTCATTGTCAACCTGGTAGCTACCACTGTTAACCTGGCAGCTACCCTTAGGTAGTCTGATAACAACCAGGTCTTAGAGTGCTTTCTACTATTAGACTAAGGCTCTTGTAACATTTCTCCTTCCACTGATCACAAAAGTATTAGTTACCATTCTTATACTAGCTCCCACCAGATTGATCTCAGTTTTTCATGTCAACAATAAGTTATGATTTTGCCAATAAGTGTATTGAATATCATTATTGAATGCAGGTAGAATTCTTTCTTGCCTTCAAACAAAGTCACCCAGAGGTACAAATTCACCAAAGGACATTTGAAAAGTTGAAACCTTATTTTGTACGCAAGCTTCGAGATCGCTACAGCTGTTGTTGCATCACTCATATTCAAATGTCATTCTTGAGGGATGCTGTAAACCATATAAGGCAGATTTCTTGTGGTGTGCATGGGAAAGAGTGTAGTTTTCAATGTGATATTTGTGGTGCAGATTTGAAATGTAGTGCTTAGAAAAATCAGTGCCCTAGCCTTACAAAGCTTTGGGAGTCAGTTTTATGCTCGAAGGCTAGCGGGCCAATTTTTTTTGCACTGAAGTGTTTGATTGGAGAATTCTCTTCGTGTGGGCCTTCAAAGAAGCTACCAATTTGTCCAATTGAAGAGTTAAATGGTGCATGCATGGTAGCAGTTAAGATTTTTGAAGACCTTGATGTTGGCGAAACAGATTCATGGAAAAAGAAGAAAAGAAAAGTTCTTTCTCACAAGGAGATGCAGTGCGGGCAGCTTTTCATACTATTCAAGGATCATCTGAGTAAGTTTATAAAGAACAATTTTGATTACAGATGGCAGGTTGAGCAGTTTAAAGGTTGTCTACATATCTTCCCTGAAGATGTGGTAGTGTCAGTGGTTGATTTTGCTGAACATTACACTTTCAAAGAACAGAACGAGATCCAATCGATGCATTGGTTTTCTTGCCAGGTGACAATCTTTGTTCACATTACATATGTGAGGATTGCAGGTAGTGTCCAAATACTAGCATTTCTATATATCTGATGATAAAAGCCATGATACTCTTTTTGTCCAGCATTGCTTTATGATCCATTATGGTTGGTTGAAAGAGCTAGGCATATCACTCAAAGAACATTGGGTCTGGTCAGATGGAGCAGCCTCGCAGTTCAAAGCAAAGAGGCCTTTTTATTTTGTTGCTCGATATGGAACTCTAACAAGTTTGAAAATGACACATCACTTTTCATGTTCAGGTCATGGGAAGGGCGAACATGATGGTACAGGTGCTATTATTAAGAGGCATCTCACTCAAGAGAAGCTAAATCCAGACTGTGTGAAATTACAATGTGCAACAGATGTGGTGCCATTTTTGAGAGAAACCATGTCCAATATTGCTACAGCCACGTATTCTTCGCAAGTACGACCAGCTACTCGACTGTTCTGGGAGGTCAAAGTAGGTGATGTGGATAGAAGCCAACGTCAGTATTGTAAATTTGTGCCTAATGCATGTGGGTTATATTGTGTCAGTGGCTACTCCTTAACAAATGGAAAAATTCTTAGGTATCGACAATTCTCATGCTTTTGTAGTGCTTGTTTGCAAGGAAGCTAGAGGAGGTGTTTGAACAAATCACACGTTTCTGCATGGAATTATGTTACCCTTGAATCTACAGATGATGTCAAAGATGATGATGAGATTGAAGAGTTTGCATATGAAGGACACCATGATGCGTTGAGTGATGCACTTCATGTTGGTGACAATTTTTCTGTTATAGCTCCTCATGACAATAAGGAGCTTGTGGATTTCTATGTCTTGAAATGTACAATAGAAAAGACTCAAACTAAAGCTTTTCTAAGAGATGCATGGGGGAATGTTTGCAATGCCGGCTCATTTGTTTTCAAAGGAGTTTGGTACGAACAAGCAAAAGAAAATCCCTATATATGAGTTCAAGCTATTACATTCTAAGCCTGAAGCCACCTTGCAATCCCACCTTGTACGAGCTATTAAGTTCCCAATGCAAAAAGTGGGACATACAAGAAAATTCTTACTTTCCTTAGAAACCTATGAGCCTATTTACAATAGCACTCCTTTTGATGTATAGAATTCCTAGTTCTAATCTAAGCTACTTTTGATGGCCCTTCAACATCTTTTCTTTTTTTTTTTTCTTTGGGGGAATCTTCGTAATCTCTGTTCTGAGAATCACCTTGTTTTGCAATTTCTTGAATCGTGTCTGAAATGCCTATGTGATATCCTGAGGCAGATAGAATGAACACTCTGTCAAAAGCCTTTCCCTAAAAAAGGAGACGACGACAACTCCAGATGAGACTCGCACATGCAACTGGCCATTCAAGGGTTCGATGCCCCTGACCGGGCAGCAAACCGATGACGGATCTCGCACATGCACAGAAAGTGGTTTCTCAACGATTGTGTTGACAGAGGATAAGGTCAACTTTTGCAGGCCCGCAGCAGCAGGTGTTAGCAGTCTTTTGTAGGCTCTTACTTCTCTCCCGTCTTCACCATCGGCACCGTTATAGTTGAACGTCTTGAGGGGGGAGGGGGTCATCACGTTGGGGGTGATAAGGAGCCGTTCAGAATAAGCGGAGGGGCGTGCAAACGTGGAAACACTTTTTGAACGTTCGAGGCTGCATGTGCGAGTCCTAAGAGACAATGGACAGGTGACTCTAGTAAATGCTGAATACATCTGATGCATGAATGATCATGACCACTCGAACCAACCCAAGTGCCCACCAGTAATCCGGCGTGTACATTAATCCATAAGAAATAAATCATCTCCACAATAGACATAGAAAAATTAAACAAGTGTAGCTAAGTAGCTGCAAGGGTAGCTACTATGCAGGCTGGTAGCTGCCCTTAACATTTCCTAGTATCGGAAGCTGTGTTAAGTACTTGTAATTGTGCAAGTGTGGAGGTGCAATGATGAACAATGCAAAAACGTAAACAAGTGTACAAGTTAACAAAAGCTGATTTACTACATTGAGCATTGGAAGCTGCTTTACTACATTGTGTCATCATTACAAGTGAGCAAAATACTCCATAAGTGAGTAAATGGTTGACTGTTTACATCGCTTATCATGGTTACATGTCTGGATAATATATCTAGCCGTAATACTCTAGGTGCCACTGCTTTGAGATCCTAATGCTCAGGTTATCGATCGGTCTCAGCAGTGCACAGTCCTCGGCATACTTGAGGCGATCTTCCGCACAAAGCCAAGCCGTGAGCCAAGATCTTACAGTCGTTGTAAGATATCCTTGAATCTCACTGGGATTCTGATTTTCCATACTCTTCACAATGCAGAAAGTTCCTGGAGGATTCCACAACTACTTATACTGTGTGTCATCCACTAGAATTGTGGATGTAGCAGTGTACTGACCTCTTTTCTCCTAGAAGTCACTTAGCTTATTGCAAAATACAGGCTTTCTACCAATTATCTTGAATCTAGCATCTCTTACACAATCCTGTTGTGCAAGAATTTCCTTGAATTGGGGAAATTGATCAGGAAATCAGACACTCAATAGGTTTTCTGCTTTAGTCTTCATGCAGCAGGTCCACACAAATACATCAAAGTGCACAAGGCACCAATCCAAGAATGCAGGTGCATCCCTTTTATACCCAACAAACACCCCTTCTATGTCTAGAATTTCTAGATCATTCTAGTAGGCATGCTTTCGTGAATGGTACCTCTTGTCTAATGAAGTCAGCAAGACACCATTAATATCAAGGATTAGAGCTGGCTTACTCTCAAACAATATGTTCCCAGGATCCTACCATGGATGAGACACCGTCCCATCATCATTACTAACATAATGTGCAACACCACTTGCACCTCCTCCATCCTCCCTTTACCAAGACACCGTCCCATCATCTTGCCTTACATATTATGTACCACTTGCACCAACTGCACCAGTTGCACAACCTGCATCACCACCTGCATCCACATATGCATCACCATCTTCCTGAGGTGGTTCAAACTTTTCATTGGTAATCTCCGTGTCCTCACCTGCACCAACTGCCCCACCTGCACAACTTGCTCCACCACCTGCATCCACAGATGCATCACCATCTTCCCAAGGTGATTCAGACTTTTCAATGATAATGTTTGTGTCTTCACCTACGCACTGCCTGCACCAACTGCACCACCTGCATCCACACATGCGTCACCATCTTCCCGAGGTGGTTCAGACTTATCAATTGTAATCTCCATGTCATCACTTGCATCACATGTACCAACTGCACCAACTGCACAACATGCATCACCACCTGCATCCACAGATGCATCACCATTTTCCCTTCCTGGTTCAGACTTTTTCATGATAATCTTCGTGTCCTCACTTGTACCGAGGACAAAAAACTCCGTGTTTTTTTCCTCTTGGTCATCAATGCTACTAGCACATGGGACTTGGCCCTCAACTCTAAATGAACCATCTGCATCGAGAGGGTCTTTCATAGTAGACTGTGCTATCATACTTAGTACGTGATCAAGATTGTCAATGTTGCTAGTGGTAGCATCTGAACATAAAAACAATAATGAGATAAACAACAATGATGGACACGACAAAAAAAATTTGATTTTGGATTTCTTAATTCATAGGAAATGGAGAATTATTACAAAGCCAAAAACGGCGACAGGATTTAGGAAAGAGCCAAAAATGGGGATAGGCTACAAAGCAAAAATATCGAGACTATGTTTGGAGTCTTTTTTTGACTCTGGTTGTTGTAGCACCTTTTCTTCCAGATTTCATGTTACTATTTTCTCCAGTCTCTATGGCTAATTGGTCCTTTGATGTCTTTGTTTGCCCTTCTGCATCCTCTGTACACTTTTTGGGAGCTCCATCTGCAAGAAAGAAGAAACAATCAACAAGAATGAACCTTAAACAATATTAACTACCTTTAGGAAAAAACAAAACCAAAAATAACACCTGTCATCTTTCTCTTTCTTTCCCTTTGCATCATTTGTATGGTCTGCAGGATGGAGGGACTGGTGTCTCTAGCTGACACTACATTGTCCTTCATTGATGAAGGCGCATTTTCTACTTGATCTCCATTCTCAGGAAAATAATTCTCTAACACACCTTCCTTCTCAACTGTAGTCTCAGGCTCAGCCTCTGCAGTCTCTGGCTCAGCTCAGCCTCTGCAGTCATGAAAAGTATTCAAGAATTAAGAACTTGCTATTTCAAGTTACATGTAGCTACAACATGACAATGGAAGCTACCAGTCATGATAGTGGAAGCTACTAGGAAAGCATTGATAGCTACCAGCACTATCAAGTAGCTACCAATGCCATCCTGGTATAGCTGGCTGACTAAGAGCTACCAAGATGACATAGGGGCCACTAATGCTATCCTAGTAGTAAGCAATCTAACAGTGGTGGTTTACAGAATAAAATCCTGGAAACAACCTTTATCTAAAACATCTTCCTTCTCAGCATGTACCAACACCTTGAATTCTGTTCTTCACAATAAGAAATTGAGAACAAGTTTTCAAGTTACATGCAGGGTCATCATGACAATAGAACCTACCAGGCAAGCACTAATAAGCTACCAGTACTACCAAATGCTATCCTAATAGCTACCTTGCCCCCTGCCATCATGGTAGCTACAAATGCTATCATGGTAGCTACCAAGTTATCCTGGTAGCTACCTTGTCACTTGCAGGACTTCCTTGGCAGAATGGCAGCTCATGGCAGAATGGAAGCTACCAATGCAATCCTCGTAGCCACCTTGTCACTTGCAGGACTTCCTTGGTAGAATGACAGCTCATGGAAGAATAGCAGCTACCAATGCAATCCTGGTAGCCACCTTGTCAATTGCAGGACTTCCTTGGCAGAATGGAAGATCATGGTAGAATGGTAGCTACCACTTTTATACTGGTAGCTACCAGGGTTGATAGTGAGAACTTCCTTGTCACCAATAGGAGTTCCATGGTAAAACAATACCTAATGGAAGAATGGTAGCTACCTTGCCACCAGCAAGACTTCCATGGGAGAATAGTAGCTCATGAAAGAATGGTAGCCACATCCATACTAGTAGCTAGCTGTACAAGGATTAGCATGACAGTTGCCACTATGAGAGTGGTAGGTACCAGTATTGTACTAGTAGCTTCCAGTCTTGTATTAGTAGCTACAATTAGCAGGGTTCCCTTGATAATAAAAACACAAAAAAATAGATAAATTTAAGCTCAATGCTACAAAATTCAACAAGATGTATACCATGGCCCATGCTTAAGGGCACTAATGAGGGTTTGGTGTCTGATTGCACTCCTTGGAAATTGGCATTCATATTGCCGAGGATCACCAAAGACCACATGGTATGCGAAATTGGTTGCATGCATCCCATCTCCTTGCATGTTTCTTTGCTTGCAACAAGATGACCAAAACAATACATATGAAAGGCATGATTGCAGGGCAGCAAAAACATGCCAAGTGCATCGTCGTTGTACATCGTCAACCCACAAGCAATGCAAACTTTGTTCAAAGGCAAGGTACCCATATCCACAGGTGGAACTTTCAGCGGAGGTGCAGACAAAAAACTCTACTTCTTTTGACCTGCATGGTCTTCACAAAATCCATCCGCGCATGTGCACACTCCTCCACTTCCTGTGTAGAATCTCTCTCCTTTAGAGCACTATCCACAGCATCAAGTGGTGCCTTCTCCTCAACTACCACTTTCAATGTTTGGAGTGTTAGCAACAACCTGCTGACATTATTTTTAACCTGCTCCACCTTCATTGCATCCACAACATCGACGCTACCTTCGGCCTTTGGTAATGCAGCCTCTGCATCTTTCAACCGGCCTCTGAGCTTTTCCACTAGGAGGTTGGCACCTTCATTTCGTTGCACATCAGCCTGAAGAAATTCCAGCTTCTTGAAAGATTCATTATACTCTAACAATGCAAAAGAATGCTTGCTTACGACCATGTTGTAAATAGTATCTAACTCTGTAAGAGATGTTGGACCAAATAAATTATTTTTTTGCACATCATCCACTATATCGATCGGAGTTTCCTGGTGTGCCTCCAAATGATCTGAAGTCCTCATCCTTTGTCGCGAACTGTTAGGGATAGAGGAGGAATGGAAAGCTGCCCATTGCTTCTTCTTTGCATGTAATTTTCTTGGATCCATATTCTTGACAATACTTTCTGAAAACAAGGCCCAATCAACCTGTCCCTTCAAGTGCCCATATAGAAAGCCTCTAGAAAATCTTTTAGTCACCTCCATACCATAATCTCCAGGAGGTTCTTGATACACGGATGTGAACAATACATAAGACCTATTCCAGAGCTCTGGCTTCACATCTCTACATTTTACTTTGTTGCCCTTCTTCGACACCTCCTTAAATCATTTCAACCAATCTTTGTTGGTGAAATCTGCCTCAGTCAGTAGTTGAGCATCCACTCCAGAGTTGGGGAGGTCGTATACTTCATGTGCTTGAGGCTTTGTCATGCAAAAAACTGTCTTCCTTTCAAATGGCACAAATGCAATGCACCAACGGCCTTTGCCCTGTAAAATACAGGGAAAAACATAAGACCATAGTTGTTTCCATACGGCAAACGCATATAGGTATGGAAGTATGATTGGAGTATGGTTCAACACTTAATCTTGAAACATACACGGCCATAAATTTACTGAAAACTTAGATAACTTATGCATGCTGAGCATTTATAATATCACAATTTTACAGATTTTTTTACATTAAACATCAATTGTTGCATTGAGCAGGAGTAGAAGCAAGCTAGGAATGTGCATGAATAGGTGGTACAACTACCTATTTCCCAGACAGATAGCTACCATGTAACTACCACCTTGGTATTTTTTTGCTAAATGAACTTTTTGATTGGTAGCTGGCTAACATAATGCTACCAACTTGTTATGTTTTTTGTAGAATGCTGAATGCTACAATCTTGATGATCTTTGATGCACTTTACCTATATTAAATGAGTGTTGCAGGTGGTAGCTACCACACTGATAGAGTATCACTGGTTCATGCTTCTTCATAGCACTATGATTTGCAATCCATACGAGTACTGTCCCAACTATGCACAAGACATGAATGCATGTGCAGCCAGCCAATTGAAGTTCAGTCAAAAATGCAATGTGTACAAATATATATGCTTGAATGCATGCATGCATCATGCCTCTACACAGGTTTTCAATGCAAGCTTGAATGTATGCATGCATGCCTCTACATGGGTTTTCAATGCAAGCTTGAATGCATGCACATTAGCTTATGGAGCTTGAATGCATCTACAAACATCTAGCCTCTAGCTTAGGTTTGCTTCAAAGCAAGCTTCAGAGAGCTTACATGGACCTTGGAAAAAAGTTACAACAATAAATTGTGCAGAGACAGCCAACAACACTAAGATGCAGTAGTACCTCAGTGTTGGGGGTTACAACATCTGCCATTTTTTAATGTTTCTTTGCTATAGGAGTGCAGGGTTTTGGTGAAGGAATCAAGACCTTCTTCTTCGTCTTTCCAGCAGGAGAGTCTGAGGGTGGATCAGGCAAGGGAGATGAATGACGGTCCCTCTTTTGTCTCCTAGTAATTGTAGCTGATTTTGCTTCAGTTGTAGGAGCTGCTTGGCCACCTGAGTTTTCGCCCCTCTGCAACCGTCGATAAGCAGGAGGCGTCATGATTGTGGAGTAAGGTGGCCCACCCGCACTACTTTCACACACTCAGTTGAAACTCTAAAGATAATTTTTAAAGTTTTTAAATCCAGCTAGATGCTCAAGCCTTTTGATGAACAATTTTCAAATAAAACCTTATAAAAGATTCTCAATGTTTACTCACCTAGCTACCAACTAGCCCACCCCCTTGCTACCACCCCCAAAAATGGGTAGCTAGTGTACCACCTATTCATGCATCCACCCTGGGATATTATATATGGGCTAACACTGCTTTTGGGTGTTAAATAGCTTTGCACTTCGGCATCAATCTACCCGATTTTTGGATGTTGTAAATCGCATGAGGTAATATGGCAGAGGCGTCGGGCTCAGAATAACTTGATATTCTTAAAGTAACGCAATATCTTCTAAATATGTGTTTTTGATTATTCACTACTATCATAGACAACGCCTAATAATAGCCACCTACACTTTATCAGGCTGCACTCGTGAACTTGGTAAATCTCTGGACGCATGTACAACTGCGTCGAAGACCTATTACTAATGTAATATGTCTACTGCGACTACTCTGAGACGCCTTGTAGAGGCAGGCAACAAGGTTGGTGCAATTCGCCAAAAGGAGGCCACAACAACCCTCTGTATTAAACCAATGATGAACTACACGCTTTGATTGTCTTGCTTTGAAACGATCTAGATTTAGTGCATTATAGCCACTTTCTTTTTCTCAGGCGTGCACCCACCTCGGCCATTTTTATAACTGGCTGGCAAACTCGTTGCATCATAGTGTTGGATATTTATTCGCCACTAGCCATATTGTTGTTAATCTATATGTAGCATTGGCTATTTTTAGCGTTGACCGATATCACTCAAAATATTGAGATCATTAATCATGCGCATTGATTACATATGTTATCTTGACAACACTGATCTCTGCAGTCGCTTCCTCTCTTTTATTTGCAGCCAACTCATGACCATGACAGAGGTTGGATATTGCAGCCTCATGCTAATGACACTTTCATCTACCTGCATAAAAATCACTAACGCCTGCACCCTAGCCGTCTAAAAAGATGTGACCTCTTGCAAACGAAGAACTTTGCAGCCTCAGACATGGTGGCCAGGCTTTTCCCAAAGAATTGAGAGCACACCCTAGGATAGCCCATAATAGTGATTCCTTGCTACTTCTTACTCACCTCTTCTGCATGCATCTACAAACACATCTTCTTCATGTAGCTACACAAGAAGACGCTCAATAGGCAATCTTCACAAACATGAAACTGCTAATACAAGGCTTCATGAATCTCAAACAATCTAACTAGAATATTCAAAAATAATTTGTACAAGCATAGACTGAGCTTCTTGGTTTGCTAAGAGTTGCTGAGATCAAGCACCTCCTCTTCATGGTCGTACTATGCTCTGATACCATGTTGAATCGGAGGGAGGGAGCGTATGTAGACAAGAAGAGAGAGAGATGATACCATCGTATGCAATCCCCAAAGTGTGTATAAAGTACACACTAGAGACACATATATAATGGGGACTCCTATCTATATATAGCATAAGTTTGGGCTCTCTATATAGCTCCAACAAGGAGCAACCATCGGGCTCTTCTTTTTGTTGGTTCACATCCCAGGTGGACTCCCACCCGGGGTGGACATCACCTCCAGTGGGTGCGAGTCTTGAGGTGGTGAGAACAAGAAAAGAAAATAAAGATTATTTTTGGTTACTTAACCCTTAACCATGAGTGTTATAGGTTTATTTTTGTTATTTGCAGGCATGGCCATCCTACACTTACTCTACTTAGGTTCCTCCACAATCATAGATCCAAACCTGCAGTGGACTCTCTCTTTATGAGACCAGTACCTCCGTTCAACAGAGGGGTTGTTTAGCCGCTACACTCCACAACAGCTTGAAACCTATGGTCTTTCTCTGTAGTCCACACCATTGGGGGATTCAGGGAGGGACTCTTCACATCTAGAGCCTCACACTGATGGAACCTTTTTCTACGACCACTTCTTACCGTCCTACTCCCCTTCCATTGCAGGGTCCCACTCCCATGGCATCACACGGTCCTATTTGTTGAGCTATATATAGTATTTCTATATATAGTACTATGGTCCCCTCTATATAAACACATCTCTTGTGATCAATAGACACACTTTGGGGTTCTATTTTTGTGCTCTCTCTTTCTCTCTCAACATGGCTCAACACTACACCACTCCATTCCACTCCTGCTTTGCTAGAACACTGTTGAGGTACTTTTTCTAGCGGCATGCATTGATGCTCCTCTCAAGGCAACGAGCGTTGAGAGAGACAAAGCGGTGGTGGATCTTGTCACTTCACTTGTTTTGGTACTGGCGGGCAAAGCGGAGTCCTCTATATCAAAGCGTGCCGTGAACTATGGTTCGAGAGGGAAGGCAGTCTGGAAGGATAAATATGTAAAGAATGATTAAATTACAATCTAAATCGATGATTATAAAGATTATAATTGATGATTTGTTATTGTTATTGCTAACTTGGAAAAATATCACTCTTACTCGACCAACCAAAGAGATGGTTAAGTATTGGGAGCAACATACAGAATTTGATACTTGGTGATGGTTCTTCAAGAATAATCACATTTCTTGCAAGCAACAGTTGGATCACTACAAGCAATAAGTTTAAACAAGTAATTTTGATGTTGATAATTGTTTAATTTGGTTTGGGTTTATGTAGAGTCAAAGTGATCAAATGTACGTGCCTCTGGATGATGACAAGAATGAGGAGCATTAGATAGAAAAGTATTTGTCCAAACTTTTGTAAAGTCCCAATGTGGCACAATATATATACAACTATTTATATTTTATTTGTAAATTTTTTACATAGTTGATCTTTTTCACATTAGATTGTATACTCTTTCAAATAACAATTGATGTTTCATTGTTTTATGCATGTCAAAAATAAAGGTGCTCATTTGGCTCAAATGAGCACCTTTATTTTTGAATGGGTGTTTAGCGATAATTAGCACGGTAATACTAGTGACGATTGAGACGGTAATAGCGGTGGGTATATTATAATTATTATCGCAATTATTGCTTTCAAACCACTACCGTGATTTTAACCGGGTTATTGCCGCGTACACAATTTTTCCTTTGTTTTTCCATGGCAATGCTAGCGGTTATAGACTACTAGCTCCTCTTATAGTGTCATAGCATTGTTGTATTCATAATGCCATGTAGAGAGTGAATTACAATGTGTATGTTTTCTCACAACATATATGATTGATATGTCGATTCACTAGAGTGAATTGCAAATCTCATATTGTAAAAATTTGATTACTTTCTTAGTGATTGTTTTTCTAACATATAATGAAAAAAGAAAAATGTTGGCACACGTGGTACAAAGAAGGTAAATAATAAAAAAGGCCCTGGCAAGGAGTGGGATTATGCCCACAATATATGCGATCGATAATGTAAACTTTGCTTCACTACAAAATCAAGCGCTGCACCACGTACTACGAACCATTTTTACATAAATCGCGCTTTTCAAAGCAATTTTTTTCATCGGAAGTCCTCTAATCATGGTAGACATCAATCGCTGGAAGGCCGCATAAAAGAAAATCAGTGAGTTTGGCCAAAGATGTTTTTCATTGGAAGTTCTCAAGTCATGGTAGACAGCAATCACAATCATTGGAAGGCCACATGGAAGGAAACCAGTGAGTTTGGCAAATGATTATTAGCCCTTTCATATCACACAATACAAAATGATCCCTTGGAAAAATGTTACATGAAAGTCAAAGAGCATGTTACCAAAATAATAGCTGGAAATATTTCACTTTCAGGATGCACAATTGTGAGTGATGGTTGGTCTAATGTTCAAAGAAGACCACTGATCCATGTAATGCTGGTTTGTCCAAGGGGAGAAATGTGCATAAAGGAAATTGACAATTTTGGTTGCAATTGAGAGTAGTAAGTACATTCTTGAGGTCTTAATTAATGTAATCAAAGAAATTGGTGTTGAACATGTTGTTAAAGTAGTCATGATAGTGCAAAGAAATGTAAAAATGCTAGCAAATTAATCAAAAAGTACTTCCCACACATTTTTGCCAATAGTTGTAATACACATAGCTTAAACTTGGTGCTGAAGGATTGATATACTAGTGAAGAAACCACATGGTTCGCCAAAAAAATTTACACATTGTGACAAGTTGTGAAGTTCATCTTGAAACAACAAAAAGTGCCGAATTTCTACAGAATGCGCATGTGAGTGCTGTTGAAACTTCCTGCAAAACCTCGGTTTTGCACGCACTTTTATACATTGGAATCACTCCTCTATAATAAGTGCATTGTGATTGACACTTTGAATTGCACAGACTTTGATGGATGGCATCTTGAGCAAAAAGAAAAAGTGAAAGAGAAAATTTCATATCTAGGTGGGTCCATAAACAAGCCTTCTTGGAGGAGGAGTATAATGGATGCCATGTACTGATGCCCATTATGTTTGAAATTCACAACCTTGATCTAAAAGTACAAAATACGAGCAAAGTGTGGATGACATGGTGGTCAGTTCCACAAAGTCTTGTAAATCCTAAGGAGCTCAAAGAGCCTGTAGTAGAGAAGGACTGCCGACTATCATTCTTTGTCAAACAATGAAGAGTTTTGGCCAAGCATTTTCATGCAAGATGAAGAGTGCTCATAGTCCACTCCATAGTGTGGCTTACATGCTCGATCCGGAGTATTGGAATTTAGATATGATGTCCAATATAGAGGTGGTCAACGATACTATCACGTGGTCAACAGGTTCTACTCCAATTTTTAGGACCAAAATGATTGTATCAAAGAAATGAGTGCATTTAGACTAAAAAAAGGTCCTCTTGCAAATGATTTAGTACAATCAATGGCAAAAGAGTAACCTGCATAGAAGTGGTGGATGATGAATGGTGGAGAGCATTACTTGACCTTACGTCCCCTTGCAATGAAAGTACTAGCACAATGTGCATAAAACACAAGTTCAGAGAGAAACAGGAGTATATACAAGTATGTTCATGGCATTATATGCAACACATTATTGACCGACATAGCTAAAAAAATTAGTGTATATGTTTTGCAACAAAAGGATATTGCATCACATTGAAAGTGCTAGCTACAAGGAGGAAATGCTAGTCTGGGTGTATGATTGTCACAAAAACAAGACAGAAAAGAGATTCAATGTCGATGTATCCAATGCATTATAGATGATATAAAAGAGAATCTGATAATAGATGTGAAAGTTGAATTACAAGAAGACCCACAACAATCAGACTCAAAACAAAATAGCAACTTCATAGATTCAATATAGATTGAGAGTAGAATGAAGATTGTGTCAAAAACCATTATGAAAGAGCTTGTATTCATCATGTTTTGATCATATACAATGTTTCATAGTAGCGGTCATACATAATGTGTCGATCTCAATTGTTATTCTCAGAACTTGCATCTTCGTTTACCAAATAGATTTCTAATTCTGCTAGGGGTGTCTTGGTGGGCTTGCTTGAATTTATACTCATTTTCCATGCCAAACATATGCCAATATATAGAGGTGATAATAATGACCCATGCCAATGTATAGAATCCTCTCCATCCATCAAAATTCTCGTAGCATACTAGACACAAGGAAGATGAAGATACATCTAATTGTGATGCGGGAACCGACTTTGGATGCAGGACGAGGTGACTAATGTTCTTAGAGCACGACCTTCAACTTGGTTGGTTAAGTCTTCTCATGCAAGCACTCTCTATCTCATTCTTCATAAGCCTAGTGGCATTGTAACAAGATCTACTACCCACTTATAGTGCAGAGCCAATGGGTAAGTAGGGTGCAACCCATCATGATGACGTACATTTGAATACATTTGACAGGTTTCAAAAGACTCCACAAAGTGAGATACATCTTTATACATACCTTTCCACCAATACCTCTCTTTCATTTTAGTAGAGATGGCCCATACACCTCTATGTCTAGCATAAAGACTCTCATGAAACTTTTTTTTAAGCTCATTTTGAGCGTCCTTATCATTCACGACTCTCAATGGCATTCCATTTAAGTACCCATCTTTTAAAAAGTATCCATAGGCCTTTCTCCGTATTTTTTTGAACTCTTGGTCATTACAGTCTTCTTGCCTTGTTAGAGTGCTCAGATAGCATCCAGTGAGCAACCAATCACCTTGATATAGGTCCTCTGTAAATGACTCAAGTGCATTTGACAAGCAAACATGACCACCCTTGGCATGAGAGATACTATAGAACCTTGTGCCTACATCATCGCTCTCAACAACCATGTCTTCTTCATTTTCATACCTTGCTCTTGAAAGCATATCCGCCGCAACTAGATTATCTTTCCTTACAATATGCTTAAATTGTAGACTTAAGGACTTTATGTAGGCAATCCATCTCAACATAGCAATGTCAGGAGTTAAGCAGCTTGTGATCATTCCAAGAAGGGTTAGAAAATTAGTCTCCACTATTACATTTGATCCTATCAAATACTCTTTGTCACATTTCAAAGTTGTGACTACTCCCCATAACTCTCTTTTTACTTGTGCATAGTTGCAATGACGAGCACTTAGGACTTTTGTTCCAAATCTCACCACATATCACTTGAAATCATCATCATCTTGCCCCATCATGTTGAGATGTCGAGCTCTACACCTTGAGCTGGCATCCACTACGGGTCTTGGCCGCTTATGGCATTTACTCACTGGCGCGTTAGGTGACCGACACGGAGGATCTCTGCCAGTGATTCTACAGCTGGACTACACTTATAGTGCCAGCCTAGTATGCTTCTAGCGAGTTCACACTTAGTGACTGCATGTACATATGTGCTACTTTTCAGCTTTAGCACTTAGTCATTTTGTACTCTCTTTTCTGTGAAGAAGAAGAAGAAGCTTTCCATCTCTGTGTGCTTTGTGCTTGTCTTGTGTAGCTCTCTTGCATCCTCATTCTTTACAAGTTTCTGAACAGGTCTCCAAAGTGCAGTATACAGAGATTTACTGTACAAGTACAGTGGTTGTATGTACGCTTGATTGTGGACACTCGTTCAGTGTAGAAAGCGTTACAGGAACCACGATTGCAGGTTCAGCAGATTTGCAGGTTTTTGCAGATTGCAGCTATTTTATCTTAGTGCTTCAAGATGTCTGACGGTTTCAGCCAGATTGTTACTGAGAAGCTTGAGAAAAATAACTACCCTGCATGGAAGTTCAGAATAACAAATTTCCTAAAAGGAAAAGGTTATTGGGACTATGTAGAAGGAGACAATGAAAAGGAACCAAAGATTCCCGAGGCAAATGCTACAGCAGAACAAAGGAAAGCTTTGAGGGACTGGCAACAAGGCCAGAGCAAAGTGATGTATTGGCTTTCTATGAGCATCACAGATGGCATGATGGGCTATCTACAGGATGCTGAAACCCCCGCCATTGCATGGAAAAACTTAGGCAGAGTGTTCGAGGTGAACACCAAGGCCAGGAAGCTTCAACTAAAGTCGGAGCTAAATCAGGTTAAGAGGAACAACCTCTCCATCAATGATTATGCTTTGAAGATCAAGAGCATCATTGAGGCTCTTGGATCTATTAAAGTCTCAGTGGAAGACGATGACATTGTCCGTGCATGCTTGGATGGTCTAGGAGATGATTATGTACATTTTAGGTCTTCCATGAATACAAGAGACGACATCCCCGTGTTCCAAGATTTGATTTCTATGCTTATTCTTGAGGAGAAGAACCTTGACACATCTTCTTCTCATGGCAGAATTAATTCTGAACAGGCCTTCTATTCTAACTCCAACAGAGGTAGAGGTAGAGGTCGTGGTCGAGGCCCAAGGGGTTGCAGGGGCCAATTTCTGGAAGGTCAATCAAATCAAAACAATACAGGTGGTAGGGGAAACTAGTCTCAAGGCAGGGGGAGTCAAAGAGGTCGTGGTGGAGGATCAAGCAGGCAGCAACATACTCCAGATAGTAGAGAATGTTGGACTTGTGGTGAAAGAGGTCACATGTCCCGTGACTGTCCAAAGGGAAAAGCAAGTAGAAAGAGAGAACAGGGCAACTATGCATCTACTAGCAGAGATGCAGATGACAGAAAAAACGAGCGCATGTTTGTTATGCAACATGTAATGAATACAATGACTGCAGAGAATTCCACCCAAGATGATGTTTGGTATGTGGATTCAGGTGCCTCTAATCACATGACGTCTCATGGAGAGTGGTTTAGAGATATGCGCAAACCAGATGTGTCAGGCTATGTGCAGACAGGAGATGACACAGCTCACCCCATTGCTCATGTAGGGGACATACCTCTAAATACGAAGAGTGGGAAATCAAAGTACTTAGCAGATGTACTTCATGTCCCAAACATTACAAAGAATCTTGTTTTTGTTGGACAAATGGTTGAGCAGGGTTTGCAGGTTCGCTTCAATCGAAATGGCTGTTATGTAGAAGATTTCCAGAATGGCTGTAAGCTGATCACAGAGGGCAAATGTGTGGGCAGAATGTTTACGCTAAATGTAGACATGCCTGAGGTAAAAGCTGCATTATTTGCACAGGGCACAGGTGTTGTGGCTGATGTTGACATTTGGCACAAACGCATTGGCCATGTCAATGAGCAGAGATTGCGCAGCATGCAATCAAAACAGATTGTAAAAGGTTTGCCCAAATTCAAGGTGGATGGTATGCATAAAGTGTGTGCAGCATGCCAGTTTGGAAAACAGTCAAAGGGCTCATTTCCACATGAGCGCAATGTATGTAAAAAGCCACTTGAGGTGGTGCACACAGATGTTTGGGGTCCAACCGATACTGCAAGTATACATGGTTGCAGGTATTATGTCTCTTTCATTGATGACCATACAAGGAAAGTATGGGTCTACTTCATGCGTAACAAAAGTGAAGTGTTTGGTCACTTTCAAGACTTCAAAGTCATGATTGAGAAGGAGACAGATATGCAAATCAAGACATTGAGGTCAGATGGAGGGGGAGAGTACTTCTCTAATGATTTTTTAGATTTTCTGCGAATGAATGGTATACACAGGCAGTTTACATGCAGATATACTCCACAGCAGAATGGGGTCGCAGAAAGGAAAAATAGGCACATTGCAGAGGTTGCACGTGCATTGATGAATGAGAAGAACATGCCTCATCATTTCTGGGCTCAAGCTGTAAATACAGCTATGTACATTATGAACAGGACACCTACAGCTGCGGTGCATGATGTAACACCTGAGGAAAAGTTTACAGGTACAAAGCCTGATTTGGCACACTTGAAAGTGTTTGGCTGCATAGCTTACATGCATGTACCAGATGAGTTGCGTAGGAAATTGGATCCTAAAGCAGAGAAATGTATTCTTGTGGGATATTCCCTTGAACAAAAGGGGTACAGGTGCTACAATCCTACTACACGAGAATTACGAGTGAGCAAAGATGTAGTCTTTGATGAGATGAGCAGCTGGTACAGTAATGCACATGGCACTATTGGGGCTGATGTAAAAGATGATGTGGTTGTACAAAATGTGAGGCCACAGTCACAGGTTTTGAGTGGACCACAAGAGTCCTCTTCTCGTGGCTCTGTTGAGAAACCATGGAATGGTAGACTACGTACGCAGGTTACTCCACCAACAGGTACAGGGAATGTATCACGAAAAGGAAAGGAAAAGGTTGATCAACCTCCCTTTATGGTTGATGCATCATCAGGTTTTTCACATGTAGACATGGATTTAGATGGTTCTGAACAAAGTATTGATGAGGAATTTGGAATTTCGGCTGTCAGGACACCTGGTGTAAGGGAAGTACAAGAAGATGCTAGAGGGCAAAGGAGTGACCCAGGACCGACCCAGGACCGCGCAGATCTAATAGAGTCAGAAATCCAGTTCAGAAATTGACTTATGATGGGTATCTAGCGCATCACCGAGCCTACATGGCTAAGGTGATACAGGATGTGGAGCCCACATGTTTTGAGGATGCAGTTGGAAATGTGCATTGGGATGATGCAATGAATGAAGAGATGGCTGCATTGGAAGCAAATGACACATGGGATTTGGTGCCATTGCCAAGTGGCAAGAAAGCTATTGGCTGTAAATGGGTGTATAAAACCAAGCATAAGGCTGATGGTAACATTGAGCGTCACAAGGCAAGGCTGGTCGCAAAGGGTTATGCACAGACGTATGGCATAGACTATGAGGAGACCTTTGCTCCAGTGGCAAAGATGACGACAGTGAGAGCTATCATAGCAGTGGCTGCATCTAGAGGATGGATTATGCATCAAATGGATGTAAAGAATGCCTTCTTGAATGGTGAGTTGCAAGAGGAAGTGTATATGGATCAGCCACCTGGTTATGTCGATCCAGGTTACCCAGATTATGTATGCAGACTTCTCAAAGCTTTGTATGGTTTGAAGCAGGGCTCTAGAGCATGGTATGACAGGATTGCCAAGTATCTTGTCAGTATTGGTTTTAGGAGAGCTCATGATGATCATTCACTCTATGTACGTGAGAGTGATATGGGGATTGTGGTCATTACCATATATGTAGATGACCTTATTATTGTTGGAGACAATGCTATGGAGATTGACCATGTGAAGGGTCTTCTCAAACAGAAGTTTGAAATGAAAGATTTAGGCGAGTTGCGCTACTTTCTTGGCATTGAGGTGATCAGGACTCCAGAGGGTGTATGGCTATCACAGAGATAGTATGCTTTGGACATGTTGTCAAAGTATGGTATGGCTGATTGTAAGCCAATTTCTATTCCCTTGGATGTGAATGCAAAGCTGAGTGCAGAGAAGGGTGATGTTGTTGAGGATGTCAACATGTACAGGAAGATTGTGGGTAGTCTAATCTACTTGACTATCACGAGGCCAGACTTGAGCTACATAGTAGGCTTGGAGAGTCAGTTCATGCAACTTCCGAGGAAGCCACATTTGGATGGAGTACGACGCACACTTAGGTATGTGCAAGGTACTCTTGACTACGCATTGTTCTATGCAGCAGATGCACCATTAGCATTGTATGGGTATACAGATGCAGATTGGGCAGGTAGCATTGTTGATAGGAGATCTACGAGTGGCTTCATGTTCTCTTTTGGGAGTGCTGCTGTTACTTAGAGCAACAAAAAGCAGCCTACGGTTGCTTTATCGAGCACAGAGGCCGAGTACAGAGGTGCAGCAGTTGCGGCGTGCGAGGTAGCTTGGCTACGCACATTACTTGAGGACTTGGGAGTGCAGGTGGACCAGCAGATTTTCATCCATTGTGACAACCTCAGCAGCATGCAGTTGGCTAGGAACCCGGTGTTCGATGCCAGGACCAAACACATAGAGGTCCATTACCACTACGTTCGAGAGCGAGTGTTGGCGGGCGACATCGACTTGGTCTACGTCAGCAGAGAGGAGCAGATAGCGGATATCTTTACCAAGGCCCTCGGAGCTGAGAAGCTTCGACGTTTCCGGACTATGCTTGGACTCTGCGACATGCAGAGCTCGAGGGGGAGTGTTGAGATGTCGAGCTCTACACCTTGAGCTGGCATCCACTACGGGTCTTGGCCGCTTACGGCATTTACTCACTGGCGCATTAGGTGACCGACACGGAGGATCTTTGCCAGTGATTCTACAGCTGGACTACACTTATAGTGCCAGCCTAGTACGCTTCTAGCGAGTTCACACTTAGTGACTGCATGTACATATGTGCTACTTTTCAGCTTTAGCACTTAGTCATTTTGTACTCTCTTTTCTGTGAAGAAGAAGAAGAAGCTTTCCATCTCTGTGTGCTTTGTGCTTGTCTTGTGTAGCTCTCTTGCATCCTCATTCTTTACACATCACCCATCCAATTCCTGTGGGGCTAGTATCCACTGTCACAATTACATATCTTCCACATTCATATTTTGCTTTCCTCAAAGTTGGAGACATAAGCAATAAATTCTTTAATTTTCTCATGGCATGGGTATGCATTTCTTCCCATTGAAAATTTTGGTTCTTTCTCAAAAGTTGATGTAAAGGTTCTTCCACATGTGCATAATGTGGAATCCAGATAACATAGAACACACATGCACCCAAGAACCTTCAAACCTCAGTTACATAAATACATGTCTCTTTCATTCTTTGAATTACATCAATACTTGCAGGACAAGGCCTTCTACAATATGGCTCGCACATATGTCCCACAATAAGAACTTCACTCAAACCAAACACTGACTTTTGCCAAGACAAGGTAAGGTTCACTTCTTCCAATCTTGACAAGATCTCATCACAATCATTGATATGGTTTTCCACATACTTGCGACACCCCCTTGAGTCTAGAGCCACATCTATATCGCTTACATCACATCCTTTGATTGGCACGTCATCAAGGAAAGGCATTGTAGTTTACTGTATGAAGTCACGTAGGAATTTGTTCATAACATTTATCATATGTGCAACGGAATAAGTTTCTCCCTGAGGTAAGGTGCACATCCTTCCCAAACACAAAGGTGCTCTCATGGTAGCCGGGTCCCTGCTTTCCATTGCTAGTTGTAACTAATCATACCCTGAGTACAAATCACCCATAGAATATATTTCCCTTCCTGCGAATGCTTCTGCAAATTTATCTACATTTGGGCCCTGTACCCACATTTCTAGTCGTAACCTTGTTGACGAGTTGCATATCCTGTATAAAGCGTAAAGAACCATTTTTCTTTGGAACTGTAAACCACCTGTTTCAATATGGAGCACAAGAAGGCTCCAAAATACCCATTTTGATCCTTTCATTAAGCAACTCAATGGGTTTTGGAAAATGGGCCTTTGGAACTGGAATAGGCCTCAAGCTCCAAGGTACATGAGGGATAGTGAATATCACCATAGGGATGGATCAACACACACTATCTCATGCGGATCAAATGCAAAATCCTTTCCATGTTTGGTAAGAATGTCTTCAAACCATATCTTTTCAGATTTTGTCAAACTCTCCTTGCAACCAACCTTTAACTCCTTCAAAGAATCTTGCATGAACTTGTGTCCAATCTTGCTTGGTCACACAAGCTAGGTTGCAAAGTAGCTTTTTACATATTATTTGTGCAATCTTTTGGTAGAGGTAATGCCACCGGTTTCACTTTCTTTGCCACGGACTTATACTTAGTCTCCACTCATACATCAGCACCTTGAGCATTTTAGAAATTCTCAATGACTTTTTACATGTGTATTGAGTAAACTTTCACAACCTCACTTCCCCTATGCAAATTGCAATCCTCTAAAGAATCCAAGTCTTGCATTGTATCCACAAACAAACACTCATCAAACACACCTACCATGCATTCACCATCTTCTAGAAAAGCATTCATCTTAAAACCTCTTTGTACGCTATTTACATGTTGTCATTCACCCCACTTTAAGTCCTCACACTTTGCAAAAGCAATAGATCCATAGTCTGTTAATCCTACAAAAGATGTAGAAAATTTTTCCTTTTCATATACATCATGCAAGAATTTTTCTCTTCTTGTACCACTGCAATCGCGCTTTACAATGGTACACAGCCAAAACCCCTCTGTAGTCCTTGAATTCTTTGTTTGCCTTTGTCAAGGGTTTCTCTCTAATACTTTCATGATTCCTTTCATGGTCCACAAAAATAGTAAGGATATGTACTGCCCGCTTCCCATCCCGGGTCCTTATCCTTGCATAAGCTTACCCATCATCCATCACCTTGGTTTCCATGCAAGGAGCAGTGATGTATAGCCACCCAAGGATAACAGGGTATGTAGACATCTCCTATACAAATAAATTTTGGTCATCTTTCACATCCCCTATAGTCACCTTACCATTTGGACAAGCTCCGTACAACTCCCCTCATGAGTTTTTTGTTGAATGAATCATCCATCCATAATTTATATCAGTTGGCCATTTTAATTTTCGATAAAGACTCTTTGACATGAGGTTAATCTCTGACCCATGATCTATCAACACAATGTATGGCTCTTTTAAGTCTCCCACTTTTACTAAGGTCTCGGTATTTGCTCTTTCCTAGTGACTCTTCAAGTAGTAACTCTTGTGAGTGGTCTAAACTTCATCTTCGTCATCCAAGAAGTGAAGGTGTTTTACTCCTCCCCTAGACTTGTAGCATCCAACAATAGTTTCTTCACCTTGCTTACCAAAGACCTGTATACCCTACGCATCTAAAGTCTCTTCTTCACCCTATACATGGATAGATTCAGTAAGAGACTGTTGCTTCCTCTTTATGATATCAATTATTTCTTCGTGGATTCATCACTTTGCTATACCAAGGGCCTCACCCAAGGTGAATTCCACCTTACTGTTCAAAATCCTTTCTTCCAAAACCTTTTGAGATTAGTTTTTGCCTCTATGTTAGATTGGAGTTTAATGTAGGCCGGACCCTTTGCTGTAGCTTTCATTGCATCCATCTTCTTTTCTTTAAGGGATTCTTGCATAGGCACTTTGGGGACAAGCATTTGTTGTGGGGAATGTGATCTAGGAGGCACTCAGTCATTTCTCCCTCCACTCCTCATCACACATTTTGAAGGCCCTTCATCCCCATTCTCAGGCCTACGTTTCTCTTCTACAATGGCCTTATTGGCTTGACATTTGGCAATGTATACATGCACTGACAAAGAGTTCACAATGTCATTCTAAGTTGTTTCTAGTTGAATGCAGTCTTTAGATTCACGTAAAACCTCTGTAGTCCTTTTACCCTTCATACAAGATTCTATAGTGCATGGCCATAGCTCTCCAATACCATTAGATGCTTCTTCTCCAACCTTGACTCATTTTTTGTTTATAGGCTCCACCTTCAACCCATAGACGTTGTCAGGAGTTTTTTCGAGCAAGGGATTGCGCATATGTACATACACATGCATGGTGCATCAAATAAAGGATTGCCCATTTTCCAGAGCCAGGTGGTTATGTGGGGCCCACATGTGTACAGGTAGGACAGCATGTACATAGTGCATCGATTTTCACTATTACCAGTACCAGTGTGTTTTTTCTACAATAATGAGGAGTTGGTAGCACTTAAAACTTCTCGAGGAATCTATCCGCGGGCCGATGACATGAGGTAAGCAGGTGCGTCAGATGGCATCTAGTGGCGTCAGGAGGCCGAACGGGGTCAATACTTGCACGTGGATGAGTATGGACACAACGTGGATGTTTTCTTGTGATAATTATGCAGAAAGGTCATCATGAGGACCATATTTTGGGGCCACTTCATGTGGTTGCGGGATGCATTATTGGAAAAAGCTGAGTGCCAGGTGTGCGGATGATGCAAAAAGGTGACAACTATGCACTGCGAGGTCAGTTTTTGGCCTGTTCGGGGTCCGTTTGAGGTCATCTAAAAGACCAAGGGTGCCCAACTAATAAAGCTAAGTGTGGGAACTAAAAAAACAGAGAGAAGACCAGGAAAAACGTGGAGAAGAGAGGAGGAATAGCCGCAGGTGTGTTTTTGGGGTTTTTAGAGCCTGTTTTGGCTGTAAAGTGCTCATCCGAGGTCGGATTTGAGCACTTTGACATTGTAGACTAGGGTTTTGGGCCGTTCCGGACGCGATGGCGCTGTCCATTTTACCAAATTCCTCACTGTTTTTCTGTTGTTTTGGCTATGTAAGTTTCTCCTATGAGTGAAGCTTCTGCTCCAATTTGTGATTGTATCTGAAATCTTTTATCCATATTGTGTGAGCTATTTGCCCCATTGGTGTTGGCCCAAGATCATTTGTATCTAATTATCAAAAGTTCTTCTCTTTTGAGCTGAGTTTTTTGGGTGTGTGTGTGTGTGTGTCTGTGTGGAGTGGGAAAGTGGATAGTCTCTCTCCTCTCGCTCCAGAGGTGTGTTCCCTGTCTCGGCCAGGTGGATTGTGTAAGCCGAGTGGTGCCCCATAGTGTGTGTGTGTGTGTGTGTGTGTATCTTTCCAAGAGTGTGTGTCGGGTCATTATAGAGGCGTTCTGTGTGTTTCCATCTTGCTCACAACGTCTGCATGAACCATTGAGATGGCATGGCTAGTAGTCATGTCCTCAATTAGCTTCTTCATCCCTCCTTTTTTAAAGTTCTTCCCCAAGAGCTTACCTGTTTCACTTAACTGAATTTTTCCATCTTTAATGAAAACAAGCTCCTTTGTCAAAGCATCTTTAAAGCTTTCACAATCCCTCCTTGCATGGTGAGTACTATCACACCATTTACATCTATTAGCAAAGCCTTCTCTAGTTTGAGTTCATTGCACTATAGATTAACCCGATGGTTGCCCATTTTCTTCTAGCCTTGTAAGATTTAACCGGAGATCTTGCATTCCATTGACAATATCATCTAGAATGGACTTGTCACTCTCTGGAACCACAATCACATGCTTTATAGGACTCTTGGGAACACGTGACTTGAGTAGGGTTGACCATCATCTTGTCTCTTTGTCGTTGTCACTTAGTTAGCAGCAAAATAGCATCTTCAACCTCATTTCAATTAGTCTTTAAGCCTTGTTCCACATCCTTATCCTCAAGTAGTAGCTATGTCCTCTTTGAGTTGAGGGTAGCCTTCTCAGTCCTTGAAGGTTAATCATAGCGGAATTCAAATTCCTTTAACAGTTTAGTAGGCAAAAGTCCCTCTTTTGTACGAACTACCCACTCTAAAAAAGTCCTCTTTGTTACCCTTTCAGAGGCCTCCATGAAATAATCTTCCTTCAAGGCTAATTTGAATGCTGCCCAAGTTGCCCCATGCTCATTTCTAATTCCCCTTACATGCTCTCTGATCTCGGGAACCACAGCTAGTTCAAAACATTGCACCATCTCTGCTTTGGCCACTCGATGTGGCTCCATCTCCTTTACATATTTTCATGCCAAGGGTAGGACTGTAGGAGGGGACGGCCTTGGCCAAGGTCCACCGGATACACATGCGGTACAGGGGCTATATAGCTAAGAGCTAGAGGGCCAAGGGCCTATATATAGGTATGGCTAGGTGTTTATTTGCATGTATATATCCCTACTATGGTCTTTCACTGGTATCAGATCTCAGGGAGGGAAGAGCTATGGAGGAGGAGGAAGGACTCTCTCTCCTTAGGTCGCTCTGTTTGGAATTCAGTATGAGGCATGGCCTCTCTCTCACTTGGGAGTCTTCTCTCTCTCCCTCATTTTTTAGCAAAAAACGTGCATGATCTTGCATGCGAGTGCAAAGCCGTGGTGTGCAAGGCGGCTAAGCGAGGGGTCAAGGCCAAGGCACACCGCGTGTGCAGAAGCTCTTGGCAAGAGGTTGGATCTCAGGCGTGTGCAACAAACCTTGTATCGAGAAGAAGGACGCAGTCTCGACCTGCACAAAACAATGCTCAAATGGGCTTGTTGGGAGCACAGTGGCAACCCACGGGAGTTTCTTTTCTGTAACAGTCCTAAACGGGCTATGTATGTGCTGCTTTGTCCGTCTGCAGCTTGCGCATTGTCGACGAGGATGTAGCAGGAACAAGTTTTGTTTTTTTTTCATAATTGCCTCAAGGTTTGGGTGCCCAAGGGGTAGCACTAAGGCCATCCCAAGAGACCCTCCCACCAACATCGTGTGGTGATCAACACACGACGACCAAGTTAAGATAGGTAGGACAGTAGATGGTTGAGCCAAGGGCCATAGACCACTCCCAAATTTTGAAAGTTCTACTACACATGGACACATGCAATAGGAAATATGGACTTCATCACCTGCATTCAAGGCAATTCAAGGTTTTTGATAAGGAGTTTAGACACTACTCCAAGCATGTATGCCATCATGGAACTTGGTCCTCGATGATCCACGGCCTCAAACAATAGCCAAGGCATGAACCTCGACAAAGATTCTCAGCAAGTAAGGTGTTTGAGGTCATTTAGGCGGTAAGCAATCGAATCCAATTTTGTTTGTTATTTTCCTCAAGCACATGTTGCATCACAAAACAAGCAAGCGACGGGACCATGCCGAGTATTTTTTTTACCAAAATTTGACTCTAACGACCAATGATTGATTTCAAGACCAAACATCTCAAGGCAATCCGCATGGACTATTCTTAGACTTGATCCTATTGCAAGCAACAACACCTCCAAAGCTTGAGTTGCGACAAGGATTTCTCTATATCGTATTCTTAAATTGGAAATTTTTGTAGGTCATGGATTCTCAACATGCAAGTTGTCCCTTGTGTTACCTAGCAAAGAGGGAAAGCACGGCTTTCAGGAGAAAGCCTCTACACATTACAACAAAAATGTTGTAGCTTGCCAGGGAGCAGGCAATATACGTATATGAAGCAGTGGTAAATACATTGATATCCATTATTAGTTGAATCCAATGCTCATGCCGATTCTCTATAAAATTTTGACAAAGTCGATTCTTCTTTACTTGGAAACATGTGTATCAACAAGCATTTTGTTTGCTACGAGCATTCAGTATCTGTTTAGTCTTATCTTAGTGATAGACTTCTTGGAAGCAAGGCTTCCCTCTAAGACATACAACATAACAGTTTTTGATGCTCGAAATATGCTATCAGCATACGACCTTTGTGTGGGGCATCCAATAACTCTCAAGTTATTTTCATATATGACTATGAGCCGCAGTCAGGCGCACTACCAGACACTTGCCCACAAGTGGGCAACAAGATTAGTCCATTTCAAGTTATGTTTGTTTTTGTCTATGTTTTACGTTTCATTTTGGGGAGACTCTCTATTGTGCAAAGCAAAGTGCTTGGGCAGACTCCATACAAAGTAGCTGTATAAAGAAAAGTGCTTTGCTTGTCTTCATGTGAAGCACGGATTCTCTTATGTTCCATAGTATTATCGATTGACTTCGAATCAATGCTAATGGCACACATATTTGGCACTATGTGGATATAAGCTAATAGTTTACGCAACAGTGCACTATGATGTATCCATGCTAGTGTCATCGTGCAAGGCACACATACCAAGGGCTCACATGGTTGAGATTGTCATTGAAGCCATGGGCTTACTATTCTATTTTTCGCTACGTATGCACGGTGTACTAGTCGGTTGGATGTATGACACTCCATCATTGTATACGCTTCCGCTATAACACTGCATACTCTATCAAGGAAAGGGTAAGTAACTGATATCTTTAAAAAAAAATTATGTTATTCACGGGTAAAGTGCCACATTTCAAGTTACCTTGATACAGTCACGGTCGCATACAAGAACAAAGGGTCCAGATGTGACTTATGGTACCTCTCTCTACGAGGGCATGGTACATCTACACAGTTGTATGCTCATAGGATAAGCTAAGACATAGACATGATCGTACGGGATCATATGCAAGGGGCATATAACACATTCGGATAAGGGGTTTTTCTCAGCCCAGCATTCTCTCTCTCTCTCTCTCTCTCTCTCTCTCTCTCTCTCTCTCTCTCTCTCTCTCTCTCTCTCTCTCTCTCTCTCTCTCTCTCTCTCTCCCCAACTTCTATGTGGGGAAGGTGAAACTAGGAATGATTTTATTGAAATCTTTCTATGTCAATATGGTAACAGGAAGGGCTATGAGCCAACAGGATGGGCTAAGATCCATCTATTACCACCTATTTTGGCATGGCTAAGAGACATATTTTTGTAGTCCATCAGTGATTCATTTCAAGATCGAACAAATCTGTTCAGTTGAGTACCTATTTCTTTTAATGGCCAGGCAAGCGTCTTGCCATTACTAATTTATTGGGTGTTATTTTAGCACTACACGCTTTGAGTGTGAATATCAAGTTGAGTTTGTGAAAGTCTCACACTCAAAAATGTGTCTCTCTACCAAGGTGTATAGATGAAGAAAGCATTTTGAGATAGCACGACACGACTCTTCACAAAAACCCAACATTATGGATTTTTTGGGTCGGAAAAGATCTAGTTGTGACTACAATTCCAAATTTCATGGATCTCCTCTTTTATCTATCGCACTATGAGTGTCTATATGAGTGTAGCTGGGATAAGACCCAACTCGTGATTACTAATTCACTTATCAGGTGTTGATGGTCAATTCTTTGAACCTTCATACTTGTGCTTTGAAGGAACAAAATCCATAAGCTTTCAAGGGATAGTGGACAATTTCAACTTCCAAAGTTGAATTCAGATACTACTCATTGCTAGTTGAGAGGGTTTCCATACAAAAGTTTAACCAAGGGGTTTGACAATGTTGATTTTAACAAAGGGGTGTGGATTGCAAGGGCAACACCCAAGATTACATGTGCAATACTACTTGTATTTCACTAATTTTCAATTAGTGTTCCTAAGTCTTTGCAAGCGAAAAATTTTGGCAGGTTCCTTTTCATTACAGATTATTGAACACTAAGTTCAACCTTCAAGTACGCATTTAGTTTGGTTTTATTTCTTTTTGCTTTTTCCACGTAGGATGCACAAACTCTATTATCCTCCATTTGTGCTCTAACAAGAAATGACATAGTTAATGTGGCTTTTTGAGCTATTTTTAGGCAACTTTTGACCATTTTATGACAATTTTTAGCTATTTTTAGCCCAAAAATACCCCTTTTTGTTCGTGAAAAGCCCAAACGAGCTGAGAAAAATCCCTAATTTTCTTGAAACATCCCATTGGGCTCAAATTTCATGTTTAACGTCATTTTTCTACTTGGTAACCACTTTGAACACATCTTTTAGGCCAGCGCATGAAACCTGCTATTTTTTGCCAACATCGTCTACATTGAACTTTCTAGGCAAAACGAGCGTGCCACTTCAAAACACTTGACATTTTTACATGCCTTAAAAAAATTAGGCATATATTTATGTGAAAAAGAATGCCATAGTGCCAGGTCTAGGGCCTCGCCCTCCCAACAAGGTATGTACACGAGTGTACTTGTGGCATTTATTTTCGTATACATCACACAATGTACATTATAGCATTCGTTCCCACATAACAAAAGCATTGAGAGTGAGGTAGATATTCTAATTTCACATCATGAACATGCCACGACCCGACACCGTGTTGATGTAATTCACATCTCTTTGAATTATTTCGTCAACTTTGGTAATGGATGATCTCTTAAGGTATCCTTGTTCCTAGCATGACCCACACAAATAGTTAGAAATTGAACTGCTTTCTTACCATCACGACTTTTGATTCTATCATGTGCAGATCCATCATCCAAAACCTTGGTTTCCATTCTCACGACCGTAATGTAAGGCTGCCCTAAGATGATTGGATATGTAGAGTGATCCTATATGAAAAAAAATTGTTCATCGCTTACATCCCCTATGGTTATTTTAACATTAGGGCACGCACCATAATCCCCTGATTGTGCATTGGCAACTTGGATACACCACACATGTTCCACATCAACATGTCACTTTACTTTCAAGAAGTGTGCTCTTTAACATATGGTACACTTTTGACCCGTGACCTACCAATGCAACAACCGGTTCCTCTGAATCACCTACCTTTACCAAAGTTTCAGTAGTAGCCCTTCCGTGTAAAATGGCTACAAAATGCATCTTCTCCATACTCATCCTCATGAAATCTCACATGCTTTACCCGTCTTGGAAGCTCATCGTTATTGACTATGCTTCCCCCTTCATCTTCCCCCACTACCCATAATAGCTTCGATTTTTTCATAAATGCTCTGCACCCCCTGTGTCTTGGTTGGGTCATTTTCAGGCCCATACAATATTGGCGCTTCCTTTTCATGAGATCAATAATACTGTCATAGAATTCCCACTTTGCAATTCCTAAGATCTCACCTAGTGTGATCTCCACCCTCCTATTCAGAATACGTTCCTCACATCACTAGCTTATTCAGTATCAGATCTCAGCTTATATGAAGGGCCTTGTGCTTTTCTCGCCTTTTTGTCCTTCTCGGATTCATCCATTGAGATGTCGCAGGGTAAGAGCCGCTCCTAAGCTAGCCTCCTTTCCATGTGGTATCTTTGATCTCCTCATTCTCTTTGAAGTTCCTATCAGATCCTCTTCCCTCTTTTGCTTCTCTTCTACAAAAGCTTCATTGTTCTGAGATTTAGCTATGTATGCATATACTGAGAGGGAATCTACGAGGTCTTCCCACCTAGTAGTCTTTCTAATACCATTTCCCACTTGACACAACTTCAGATACCCAACCTTTCCTTTTACATTTTTTTGTCATAGCATATGGTCAGAAGGCCCCATTCTTGATTTGAAGAAAACGTCTCAAATGCCATGGTGCATAAATCCATGATGATTGCTATTTCAAAGCTTTTTTTGGGCATCTCTTATGCCACGGTGAATATCGTGATTCCATGGTACATTGTTTTCATGTGAACAATAAGGAAAATGAGAATCCCTATAGCACTACACACACCATACCGTCGGAACGAAACACCACAAAGCTGCGGAAAACACCTATGTCGAACACCTATAGAGTTGGGTGGAAAACCTCCCTAACCCAAATTATGATTAAAATTGATGAAAACCAATACCATAAAGATGAATCTAGTGTCATGTGGACCTTTTTAGAGTATCCATATACTTGATTCCGACACCAGACGAGAGAGTTATAAGCTTTCGAAGTTGAGGTATCTCTCAAAAGCTCCAAAAAAGGTAGTCTCTGTAAGGAAAAAGGGTGTGCAGGGAATTGCAAGTATTAAAAGGGGAATTTTTTGGCTCTTATCCCAAGGGGTTTTCTCTCTCTTCTTAGCTGACATGGTTCTCTCCTTGGGCACCTTTTAATTGGTCCAATTTTGGCCTTTTTTGGGCCAAAAATGAGCTGTCGGCCACTTTTTGACCAAGGCAAGTATGGAAAGGGGATGTCCAGTGGACCAAAAAGGTGGCCAGACGGCTGGGTAGCTGGTGTGGACTCAAAATATCACCCCCTCTCTCCCCCAACACCCACAATCCCTCACAAGCAAGGCAAGGAAGCTCCATTAGCTCCTTTGATACACCCTTAGGGGGTACCCACTCCCCCCCTTATACCCTCCAATTTCCACTTGCTCCCCCCCATGTGGGATTACTCCATTACCACTTGGCACCATCCTCCCACCTCCCCACTTAAGCCAATGAATTTTCTGTTTTTCCCTCCACCTCGAGAAATCTTGGCGGAGGCGTGGCGAGTGACTCCGAGTACCTAATGCGATGCTGTAGAGCCCGGCTTAGAGCTTGCATGCATCTGCACTCACTTTCTAAGTAAGGAACCTCCCAATTCCAATGCATGTAACTTATGATGTATGAGTCCATTTCACTGGCTATCAAGCATGATTGAGAGTACTCATTGAAAACCACCTTTTAAGAGTTCGACCAACCCAAAACTCTTGCAAATGACTAAGAAAAAACAAGCCTTTATACATGATTTTTACAAGAGCACTCTCAAAACTCAAAGCATTATGTACATCTATGTACTCGAGGCTAGTGAGCAAGACTTTTGGCATGGCTTAGTGACTTCATGCTTATCCAAAAAATTCCTGACATAGCTTGCCAACCCCCCCTTGCCTGCTTAGTCATTCATGACAAGCACAGGTGCCTAGCGTGAATAACTGCTGCATTTCATCCCCAGAAACCTCATCCACATTTTCAGATGTCTCCACCTTGTCTCCTTCTATTGAGAGCATTTCTTCTGTCACAATTTTCATCAAACGTGCCAGATACTTCTTCAATCTATAACCATTAACACGATACTTATGTTGTGCACCATTTAAGTTTGCCAACTGATATGTGCCATTTTCAAACTTGTTTACAACAGTAAAAGGACCTTCCCATTTGATTTGAAATTTCTTTTGAAAGGTATTGTCCAATTTGCTATTGTATCGCAACACCAACTCATCTTCTCAAAATTTTTATCCTCCACGCATTCATTGGCTTTTAGATGAGCCTTCCTTGACACTTCCTCATAGTAGCTCAAAGCTAGAACTCTATCCAATTGCAAGCGTTGTAAATCCAATAACCTTTTCTATCATGCATTTGTTTGCTCCTCATTTTCCAATGACAACAACTTGAGAGCAAGAATTTCCACTTCAATTGGCAGTAAAGATTCCTTGCTATAAACCAAGTGGTAAGGGGAAAATACTGTGCTTGTTTTGATAGCAGTTTCGTAGGCCCATAACGCACAAGGAAACTCTGAATCTCATGTCTTCCCATGTGTCTGAGTCATCTTCGTCAAGATCTTTACCAACTCTCCGTTGAAACTTTCAGTAAGACCATTGCATTGTGGATAATAGGGAGAATTGTACCTATGTTGTATATTGAGCTTTTCGCATAAGAAATCAAACAGCTCTCCTCTAAATCTTGGTCCTCTATCAAAAAGTAGCTCTAGTGGCACACCGAATTTGCAACATAGGTACTCATAAACAAATTCTACCATCTCTTTACTGGTAATCTATTTGACAACCTTAGCTTCTGCCCATCGTGACAAATAATCCACTGCGGTCAAGATGTAAGCATTTCTTTTGCTAGTCATAGGTAAGGGTCCAATAGCATCGAGACCCCATTTCTCCAACACATCAAAAGCTAGCATTATCTTTCGCAATTCAGGCTTTAAAATTCTCTTTCCCACTCTTTGGCAAGACAAACACGACTTGCACCAATGATTAACATAACGTTGAATACTCGGCCATATGTAACCTTCTTGCAAGATCTTACGCAACATGATCTTCATAGCAAAATGGCCTCCACAAGACCCCTCATGATTTTCTTCCAGAATTTTGTAAATTTCTTCTTTCCAAGGTACACGACGCAAAACCAAATTACCTCCTTTCATGTAAAGTACATCATCAAGCATTTTATATTTCGTGGCTTTTCTTATGAACACATACTTTTTAGAAGACGATAAACCTTAAGGTAGAACACCTGTCAATAGAAAATCCACTTCCTTTGATAAGATTTCTGTCCCATGCCCGCTCCTTTACCACAAACACACAAGTGATCATTTCCTGGGCAGCATCATGGGCTTCTTCATTTTGAGACCTCTCAACATGCTACAAACTCCATGCTTCGAGCTTTTCGAGCAATGCTTTCACTTTGAAGCATAAATTCTTCAGTTTAGGGTTCTTATTCTTCCATATTCCCAACACTTGGTTCACAACCAACAAAGCATCTCCTTTAATTTGCAAGCGTCTAATTCCCAATTGTAAGCAAATATGCAAACCACCTCAAGAGCCATGTATTCTGCTTCATTGTTACTTTTGGCATCAAGTTTCAGCCCTTACTTTCTCATAAGCTTCCCTTGTGCATCATAAATGACAATGCCTCCTGAAGCAACATCATGACTTCTTCGAAAATAACCATCAAAGTACAACAATGAAGCATTAGAAATGGCAAGAGTCTCAATTTTCTTTTTCCGCACCACCTCTTCTTTGACCAAAACTGGAGTATCCTTATAAGTGAGAAGATCTGCCAAGGTAGCTCCAGTACTTTCCTCCACCAAAAAGGTAAACTGAAACTCCTGAAGCTCAATAACCCATTTCATCACTCTTTTTGATATATTTGAATTATTGAACAGCTGGGGAAGCAATGAATAACTAGTGAGAAAAGTGATGACTTTTGCAGCAAGTAGCGTCTGAATCATCTGCAAGCATAAACCATACTGGTCATCACCAATTCAATTTCAGAAAAATATCTTTCATGACGAGTCTTCACTCTGCTAGCATAATGAACATGCTTCATATAAAGAGATTCCTTCCCACTTTACAATAACATAGCTCCAATAGCATCATCTCCTACTAATGGGTTGACATAAAACTCCTTTCCCAGTCAGGAGCTTGCATAATAAGTAACGTACTCAAAACCTCAATAACTTTGTCAAAAACATCGTCACAGTCATGAGACCACTCCAGGGGATCATTCTTAACTATTTACTACAATGGATACAATAGCTGTGATGCCAACGATATGCAGAGAGATGGATATTTAACTTTTTGTATGAAAGTGGCCAACTATTTGGGATCTTTTTGGAGGTGACAATAACAACAAAGCCTCCACTTCCTTTGGATCTACTTCAATCCCATTTTCTGAAATTACATGCCCCGGAATCTTCACCCGTGGCTGTGCCAAATGACATTTTTTAGGATTAAGCTGACCACCGCATTCATCATACCTGGAAAAAGTCATCTCAAGCTTTTGAACATGCTCTTTCCTTGAATTGTATACACAGAAATCATCTATGAATCTTTTGACAAACTTCCCAAGAAACGGGGTAAGGAGCCAATCTACTTTTTTTTCAAAGGCTCCTGGCCCATTTGTCAACCCAAAAGGAAGGCAACAAAAGCAGAAACAATCCCATGGCGTGATAAAAGTAGTCTTTTCCCTGTCTTCAGGAGCAATGATAAGCTGAAAGTATCCTGAATACCCATCACAGACACTATATCTTTCAAAACTAGCCACTGCATCTAATAATTGATCAATAAAAGGCAAAGGGTAAGGATCTTTCTTGGTCACCGCATTTAGTGGCTTGTAATCAACACAAACTCTCCAACGCCCATCTTTTTTTGGAGTGACCACTACAGGGCTCATTCACTCAGCATTATCAACTGGCACAATGAACCCTATATCCAACAGCTTATCCACTTCTTCCTTTAAGGCATTCAGCTGCTCCTTGCCCATCCTCCTTAATTTCTGTCGTATTGGCTTTGCCCCTTCAACTAGCTCGATCTTCACAAGATCCCCAACAAAACCCCTTATTTCCTGATATGAGGTAATGAAAATATTTGGAAACCTATCCAACATTGCTGAGTACTCCCTTCTTTCTCCTTGTGTCAAATCAGTACTCATCATATTTTGAATCAACTCTTTCTTTACTGGCAGTTCCTGTTTAGGTTGCATCAACTCTTCAAGTTTCTCTAAACGGCTTGAAGCATTTATATTCCATGATAATTGAAGCACTTCACTAAATTCTCTTTGTTCCTTGTCCAACAACAAGAATGACACTTCACCCTCATCACTGGAACTCGAAGTAGTGATACTTTTTGAGTCTTTAGAACTATCATCATTGGTAGTTTCGTACTCATCATTCTCACTCACATCTTTAACTGCCATAGGTTGTTTGGTAGTCATATCAAACACCCTCTTTTCACCCTTCGTGCCAGGCACACCGATTGTGCCCTTGCCCCAATCTTACACGGCACCAACACCTCTCAACCAAGGTCGTCCCAAAATGAGAGGAAAGGCTCCTAGACCAGCTGGCATAACATGGAAGTTTACCATAACTTTCACGTTAAAGAGTTCAACTTCCAAATTCTTGATCATCCCCAAACATTTCACCTTCGCATGGTTTGCTAGTCGAATCCGAAACCCAAAGCTTTCGTATGCGATGAGACCGAGTCTCTCGACACATGACTGTGTGAACACACAAACTTGAGCACCTCCATCAATGTAGGCTTCTCCCATGCCCACACATTTGTGCCAAGCATTCACCACGTGACAAATGTCGGGTAACTCTCCCACGGACAACATTCTAACTTGTCCATGCTTCGGCTCTTTTTCTGGATTCACTAATGACTTCCACTGTCTTTTAAGTTTGGGCACCATATTCATCAATTGTCCAAAAGTACAATCTACTTTTCTCCCAATCAGGTCTTCCTTTAAGCTGTAAGCTGTTTGGCCTTCTCCCAAAGGCAAATCTGCCACTTCAAATCGTCTACGAGGCTTTCTCTTTCTCTTGACTCTTGCATCTTCGCCCTCCTTCTCCTTCCCTTTCTTTTTGCCCTGGTGCTGCATAGCCTTCCCTCTCTCTTTTTCCTACTAGCAACACATCTGCGTCTTTCTTTTCCACCCGCACAATACCCACATGACCACCAGAGGTTGAGGCTTGATTTTCCTATCCAGTACCTTGATCTCCCCGTATATCCAATGCATAATCATTAGCTCTATTAGGAATCTGTTGAGGAAGTGGAAACATATCGCCTTCCATCCTTGTTGGCTTTGGACAATAAGTGATGATGTGACCAAGCTCACCACAATTATAACAAGTAGGAATGAACCCACGACCATGACCACCTCCACCACCAAGAACACTAAGTCGTAATTCTTGCATCATGGTCATCATGTCTTGCATATTCCGTGCAACTGTTTGATGTTAGTAGCCCTTTCAATAGGTTGGCCTCCAGCTTCTACCTGATTCTCCTCCTTTTAGCTACCATTATGTTGCTCAGGGTCGCTTTCCCGTATTCATTAAGCCTTTGAGTTTTCCATTCTTTCTCTCTGGCAATGGCGAGACTGCCTCCTCAAAGGTGGCGAGCCTTTTCAGCTTAACTTTGAACTTCAGACTCTCTTTTAGGTTTGCCACAAAACGGTCCTTCTTTAACATGGATGGAGGGATCTCGCTTCCCAAAGCCCGAGCCCATTTATCCATAAACGGGTGAACTGCATGACAAAATCATCACTCAACACTTTGATTAGTCCTTTGAGTGTATCCCAGAATTTCATGCCAAACTTCATCTAGTACTTCGAATGGATTGGTATTGTGCTAGGAAGTCCTGCTTCACACGATTGTAGTCCAAAACCACCCCTGGGTTTTGTGCCTGCATCAACTCCTCAAAATTGTGTAGCCAAACTTTTGCCTCATCCTGTAAACTATATTGCAGCACCCGCAACAATATAGCTTGGTCTAGTATATTACGCAGTAAGAAATTGACTTCCAACTTTTCAATAAACGTCTATGCATTTTCATTAGGCAATCCATGAAACTGTGGGAACTCGTCTGCCATGTTTGATTGCCACAAAAAAAAACTTACATATGACGTCAAAAGCTCAAGGGTTGCCAATGGATCGCTCCACTACCTAATCCACCTGGCCCCCAGTGCTTGGCTTCACAAAACCTCATGACCCTCCAGAGGCTACAATCCAATTATCCGACCGCCTCAAGTGTTTTCCACAATTTGCACATACAAAGGCAGTTGTTCATAAGGACCCACATCCCTTTTACATTCACTGCCTGCATAATAGACATATTTCACAGGAATTGGAGCATAGGAGCACTTGCTCCTCCGTGGGGACACCAAAACAGTGTTTGTGTGTGAACAAGAAGCAAAATGAGAACCCCTATAGCGTTGCACACACCACACCATCGAAAAGAAATGCCACAAAGCTACGAAAAACACCTATGTCGAACACCTATAGAGTCGGGTGGAAAACAGTCCTAACCCGAACCATGATTAAAACTCATGAAAACCAAGACCATAAAGATAAATCTTGTGTTGTGTAGACCTTCCTAGAGTATCCATATGCTTGATTCCAACACCAGACGAGAGAGTTACAAGCTTTCGAAGTTGGGATATCTCTCAAAAGCTCCAAAAAAGCTAGTCTCTGTAAGGAAAAAGGGTGTGCAGGGAATTGCAACTATTAAAAGGGAATTTTTTTGGCTCTTATCCCAAGGTATTTTCTCTCTCTTCTTAGCCAACATGGTTCTCTCCTTGGGCACCTCGTAATTGGTCCAATTTTGGCCTTTTTTGGGTCAAAAATGAGTTGTCGGCCACTTTCTGACCGAGGCAAGTGGGGAAAGGGGATATCCAGTGGACCAAAAAGGTGGCTAGGCACCCGAGCGCCACCTCTCGCACCCAACACCCACGAGCCTTCACAAGAAAGGCAAGGAAGCTTCATTAGATCCTTTGATACACCCTTAGGGGGTACCCACTCCCCCCCTTATACCCTCCAATTTCCACTTGCTCCCCCCCATGTGGGATTACTCCATTGCCATGTGGCACCATACACCCACCTCCCCACTTAAGCCAATGAATTTTCTGTTTTGCCCCCCAGCTCGAGAAATTTTGGCGGAGGCGTGGTGGGTGACTCCGAGCACCGAATGCGATGCTGTAAAACCCGGCTCGAAGCTTATCACTTTGGCTATTTCGAGAAATCCTCAGCCACACCTTTTCATATTAAATCCATCAAATCATCCCACTTGCCTTTCTGTGTATGCATCCGCACCCACTTTCTAAGTAAGGAACCGCCCACTTCCAATGCTTGTAACTTATGATGTATGAGTTCATTTCACCGTCTATCAAGCATGATTGAGAGTACTCATTGAAAACCACCTTTTAAGAGTTCGACCAACCCAAAACTCTTGAAAATGACTAAGAAAAACCAAGCCTTTATACATAATTTTTACAAGAGCACTCTCAAAACTCAAAGCAGTATGTACATCTATGTACTTGACGCTAGTGAGCAAGACTTTTGGCATGTCTTAGTGACTTTATGCTTATCCAAAAAATGCTTGACAACCTAAAGCCATGGTGATGACAACTGCCAGCTGTTGAGATCTTGGGGACCCCAATATGTTCATTACATCTTGGCTTTGTATATATGTGTGTACATGTGATTACAGATTTGATATTACATTTGTTTCTATGCCGTATGCACATGTGATTGCATCAGCATTATGTTTGTTTCTATGTCATCTCCATAGTGGTATCGCAAACCGTCTCTAAGGACAATGTGACGTGATGATTTCTAACCTTCACATTTCGATATGTTTCTTGAGTTAGTATTGATTACAGGATGAAAATCACATTGAGCAACATATACAAGGGATTAAAGACGTAAAGCTACTCTATCATTTATAGTGGCACAAGAATGATGTAGCTCGTGCTGTTAAAACTTCCAATTTGTTTCCATTAGAATTTTTACGAGCCTTCATGACAGTTGTTGTATGTTATGGAGTGATGTAGCTCCTTGAGAGCATATTTTGTAAACTTCAAAATTTATTAATACAATAGTGCATGTATATGGTGCTGTGGGTTTTTCCCTTGTACCCCCAAGGGTTTTTTTCATCCACAGGTAGGGACTCTTATTTGAGTGGGGGTGTTGCAGCTATATAGAGAGCCCAAACTTATGCTATAAATATCTAGGAGTCCCCACTACATACCTGTACTCAGTGTGTGCTCGATACACACTTTGGGGATTGCATACGATGGTGTCGTCTCTCTCTCTTCTCGTCTACCTACGCTCCCTCCCTCCGATTCAACACTCCCCACCAGGTGGTCTCTTGTGTGACATCTACATTACAAAGAGAAATATGAAATTCAGCTTTCTCCCCTACTCACTCATCTATAAATATGTACACAAGTATATTAGCACACAAGCACGTAGATAGATATACATACTTGTAGACCTAAGTAGAGGCTAGTAGTGCCAAAGCTCAAGAGACACCTCTTTAGATATGATCACAGTCTCAACCACAGTAAAACCAAAGGTACGTTGCGGAAATTGTCGCATTAGCGGATCAATGATTGCAACGCCACGATTAAAAAAGGACTATACCCAAGAGGAAGGGTCTAACCTTCGGATGCTATGCTCCTGTAATTAAATAAATATATATGTACACACAAATATATATACAATTACATAAATGTAGCCATCATTTTGAGTAGAGATAAAGAGTTATTTTATAAATGTAGCCATGGTTTTGTGTTGTGCACAGTGCGAGAGTGCTCATGCTTCTGTAGAGTGCTATGAAGAATATCTTGTTTATTGTGCTTCTTGCGCAGTATCTCTTCACAGCAATGCCTTGTTCAAGGGATTACTTTGCACCATGCATGCCTGCCTCCGTTTTGAGGTACGGTATCGTTGAAAGCTATCCAACCTAATGCCTACTCCGTGGGGAGAAAGAGATAGGAAGAGAAAGAGAATGATAGAGAAGCTAAGGAGAAGAGAGTAGAAAGTAATTTCTGAATTCCATGAGCTTGACATAAAGAAGGTCTTTTTCATAGACCTCTACAGAAGCAGAAGCATACCCGCACTATGCACACCCAGAAATGGTTTCTTTGCCTACAACCATTACTCTTTATCTTCCTATTTCTTTATCTTTCTTTTTCATCTATCTCTTTCTCCCCATGGATATCTCTATTTCTCTCCCCCCCCCCCCCCCTCTCTCTCTCTCTCTCTCTCTCTCTCTCTCTCTCTCTCTCTCTCTCTCTCTCTCTCTCTCTCTCTCTCTCTCTCTCTCTCTCTCTCTCTCTCTCAAATTTAACTAGAACCTCCATTTTTACCTCCCTACTTATCCCCCCCCCCCCCCCCTCTCTCTCTCTCTCTCTCACACACACACACACACTCTCTCTCTCTCTCTCTCTCTCTCTCTCTCTCTCTCTCTCTCTCTTTACATTAGATGATGTTGGGCAAAATGACAACTTTTAACACCACAAGAGAATCTCCAAAATGGGTAGTTTTTTTGTTCTTGCTCTCTATCTCTATCTGTGCATCTCTCTCTCTCTATTTGGGGGAATCCTTGTCAAGATATTGGAAAATTCAAGGTGAAATTCTTAGTCAATACTATTTAAAAGCATTTAAAACTAGGTGGTGTGGTATGATGTTGTTACCTCCGTTCTTCTCTCTTACATATTAAAAGTCCAAACAAAGTTGTAAATGAACCTCACTGAAGAGACTCACTTAAAAAAGAACTTAACATGAGTATGGACAAAAAAGGTTCGCAAATAGGTTAAAAACCTTCAAAGAGCATTGATTGGTGCATGCCTGACAAAGGTAGGTGCATGATTGCCGCCGAATGCATTACCCTGACCCTCTTGAGTGCATGCAGGCAATGAAAGCACTGCATGTGGATTCAAGAAGCTACACTTATAAAAATGCTGGCACAAAACACTACAAACCCACCCAAAACTCCCTACGCGTAGGCATAAGGCTCCCCATATGGATACCTACTGCCACATGAGCCCCCATCATACCTACACACGTAATTGGGTCTTCTCATACACATAGTGCGCACACACACACGTGAAGCTGTTGCTGCCCGATTCTCCTCATACACAACACATAAACGACACACACATACACGCGCACACACGCACACACACATACACACACACACACACACACACACACACACACATACACACACAGACACACACAATCGCACACCTCTTGCGGCAAACAACCCCATCACACAATGGCCTTCGATCACCCCAAATCACAATTTTAGGGATAATGGGTTTGTGAGGTAATCGGGTCAGCACGGGGCTGCTCGCTATGGGAAACAAGAGAGACAAGCTGTAAGACACAAGAAAAGGATTCTGACAACACCTTAAATGCTTAAAAATTGGCAACCGGAATGTTTTAAGTTGCTAATCATTAGCCAAAGTGGAACTCAATTACAAATGTTTGTCATTAACGGCATTGATGGTGTTAAGAGAGTTTAATGCTCTCAAATTAGACCAAGACTGCAAATTTCCCAGTTATGCCTGCCATTAGAGCCCTTTGAAGGTAATTAGGAAAGAAGTCTCTGGTAAAATTCCCTACTTGATGCCCTTGTATCTCCCAAATACGATAGAAATAAATTATCCTCTCACCTTCTTGCCTTACTGCTCTTTTTCTTGCTTCTTAACCTCAAACTCTTATCCCTTGCTTGCCAATGCCGAGATCTCAATTTCCTTCCCTTTGCTTGCCAAGATCTGACTCGTTACCTTGCCGAGCTCCCTTCTGTTGTTTCTGAGCTCCACCTTCACCGGGCCTTTGTCATCTTGCCTTGCTGAGCTCCCTTCTCGCCTTTGCCAAGTCGAGCTTCAACTTTGTTACCTGAATAAGCCTTCCCTTTGTTGCTTCATGGTCCTGAGAGAGAGAGAACTTTTCGAGCTTCTTCTTCTCTACCTTCCTCGGTTCCCCAAGGCCAAGAGCCAGAGAGAGAGAGAGAGAGAGAGAGAGAGAGAGAGAGAGAGAGATGCTTCCTTGCTTTGCTTCTCAAGCACGAGAAAGAGAGAGAGAGAGAGAAAGTCCACCTTTTTGTCTCCTTGTTCGAGCTCCCCACATCAAGAGCCCTAAGTTCTCCTTCTCAAGGTTGAGAGAGAGAGAGAGAGAGAGAGAGAGAGAGAGAGAGAGAGAGAGAGAGAGAGAGAGAGAGATATGCTTGCTTCCCACATCTATAGATACCTCCCTCCTCAACCCCTCTTGTCCTCAATTACCTTGGACCTCGTGAAAGATTTCCTTGCCCTTCTTTTGGCCTCTCTTCACCCTAGTTTTCCTCATCCCATATGTCACGACGCCATGGACAGCTATGGCGCGGGACCCGGCATGATGACGTGGCAAGTTAGCGACTCCGGTCATGTTGTTTCTATCGTGGCTGGTATCTAATGCGATTGCCATGGCATGCAGAGCATTTTTTGTTTCAGGCATGCTCTCATCCGAGCTTCCCACTGGACGCTACGGGTCCATCCTCTCATCTCTGCTCCTCCATTCACTGCTGCACGCCACACTTCCTTTTCTCTTCCCCCCCATTCGCACACTCAAATAACCTTAAGCCCTTATGGGCGGTATCCCGTGGGCGGCCGATTGCTTGCATTTTGGGGCCATTTCCCTCCATGGGCACCACATTGAACATATATGTCCACCAAGGCTTTCCGTCACTCAATGTTTGACATGCATATCAAGCAAGGCACCAACAAGGTTGGCATTCTCTGCACTCAATGCACTCCACAAGACATCATATCGGAGAATGAGCTCATCAAGATTTTTTTGTGCTTTCATAATAGCACCACATTAGGCATACACGGGGTGGCAAAAATCAATTGTCTTCTTCCTTCAATAGTCCTTGACTAGCAATATCATCGTGAATTTTGCTGCACAACACAACCTTCAAGATGATAGTATAGGTGATTGCAATTTGAGAGAGACCCTCGACTTTGTGTCTGCTTAAGACATAGTTGTTTTGGGTCTTTCTTGCTATAAGCAATCTCTAATAAATAATATTCTTGTCAGGCACAACACATCAACCAAAGCATTGTTGCATAACGTTCCAAAACTTGGTTGAAGTAAAAAATTCCCAGATGGCACACCAACCGAGCCGACTAGACTGGTACAAAACTAGCCCCCGATGAAATTTAATCTGGCAATATCTTGGTAACCGTAGTTTCAATCACTAATCTGAAAAGACCGACGCACCCCACAAAGGGAGCACTTTAGGCCCGTGCATTCACTTCATTTTTGTCACCTGTGCTGCAGTTGCCAAATCCGGTACGGATTTGCAATTGATTCAAACTTCAAACTGCCATAACTTCTTCACTGTAGCTCCAATGGACAAGCTGTAAAGATAGGCCGATAGAGAACTTTAAGCACTGTAGTTCTAGATCACAATATCCCATCTGTGCTCACTTCTATCATACTTTTTGTTAGCATCATCAACGCATCTGTTGGCCCTTTAAAGCCGCACCTGACATACACTAACTATAAAAACAGCTTGTTGCCAAGCCCTAAACACTGATCATTAATCAAGTAAGCTTCATAATCTTGACGTGCATTTTTTTGGCATCTTTCTTAGCATGGGATATAGTGGAGTTTTAGGACATCCACCCACTCTGAACCTGCACATTCTCTGGCATGTGCCAACCATCTTCCCTTTTAATTTGCATCATCAAAAGCTTCATCAGACACATTGTCCGATGCATACATATCATCATCATCCCTTGGTTGGTGATCTAAGATTTGATCCTCAAAACAAAACTCACCTTCCCGTTTCTTGAACAGTTTGATTCTTTTCCCTGCAATAGGCACCCTAAGCTCAGTGCCATCGAGCTCACATAGTTTATATGTTGCATTGTCATAAAGATGAAGTACTACATATGGTCCAAACCACCTCTTGAACATATTCCACATAGCAGAGTATTAATTTTCCAAGCTACTATCATAAACAAGTACCCAATCTCCATCTTTGATAGCAAACGGTCATAGTCTATGCTTCTCATCAAATGCTTCTTTATTCTTCTACCTTGCCTCCTTGAGCTTTTCTTTGGCCTCTTCAATATCTTCTTGACGCCTCTCAGGTTGGCACTTACGTAAAGCAAGAAAATCTTCTGTAGACATATCTATGTCCCATGGAATTATAGTCCAAGGCATAACTACCTCCTCTATAGGCATAATGGGTTTCTATCCATGGATCAATTCAAATGGCATAAAACTTGTAACTGAACTATAGGTAGAGCGATCAACCCATAAAGCAAAACGTAGAAGTTTAGGACAATCACCAATATGTCCTTGGCATGCTTTTGCTAATCCTTGTAGGACTAGTGTCTACTGTCACATTTACTGGCCTTTGACACTCATTGTCTACCTTTCCCAAAGTTGGTGCTAACTCGAACAACTCCTTTAGCTTTTTCATGGATTTTTCATGGCTTTTATATGTGCTTTTGTCCATTTAAAATTTTGATTCTTTCTAAGAAACTGATAAAGAGGAATATCTACATGTGCATAATGTCGAATCCAAATAACATAAAAGACACATGCTCCTAAAAACTTGTTAACCTCAGTGACGCTATTTCATGTTTCTTTCATTCTTTGGATGACATCTACCTTTGTTGGAAAAGGTTTCCTACCATATAGCCCGCACATGTGCCCCACAATGAGCACTTCATTGACACCAAACATAGACTTTTTCCTTGACAAAGTAAGATTCACTTCTTCCAACCTAGACATAATTTTATCACAATCATGTATGTGATTTACCACAAACCTATGACATCCCTCGAGATCCAAAGATTCATCTTTCTCACTTTCTTTACATCCTTTGATAGGCAAATCATCAATGAAAGGCATTGTAATTTGAGGAATTTTAAGACCTTATTCATCCCATTCATCATCTGTGTAGCTGAGTTGGTTTCTCCCTGTGGCAAGGTACACATCCTTACCAAACCCAAAGGTGTTCTCATGGTTGTCAAGTCCTTGCTTTCAATCGCAAGCTTAAATTGATCGTACTTGGAGTAGAGATCCCCCATTGAGTACATTGCCCTCCCTGCAAACACCTTTGCAAACTCATCTTCAATTGGACTTGTACCTACATTTCTAATTGTCACCTTGTTTAATGGCTGCATATCTTGGATGAAACATTTTTAGCATGAAAATTTCACAACAAATGTTGTAACCTCCGTATGAATTAGCCACTAAATCCTCATTGTCTCTCTATAAATAGACCATTGAGGGTCACACTTTGTATTCTTATTTTCTCTTGAGTGCATTTAGTTAATTACATGATTAGTGGTGTTGTTAGCATTATGATTATCTTTATTCTATTGCTCTCTCTTAGTAGTGAGTTAACTAAGTGCAATTAATTCTTGGAGTGATTAAGTTTTCAAATGGTATTAGAGCGATTGAAGCTTTAATCTCTAAAGCCTATCTTCCTACTTAGTTCTTATATTCAAAGCCTCCTTCAAGGATTTTGAAACCTTGAGAGATGGACAAGATTTCTTTTACATCCGCTATTACGGCTACCTACAAAACTAGCTATGGTATTGACAAGTTTGATGGCATGAATTATAGGGCATGGAAGATAAAAATGGAGCTCTATCTCTAGCAAGCCCAACTTTGAGAAGAAACATCGGGACAAGAGGTGCAACGAGGGATTTAATATTATGTAATTACCACAAATTTTGTGTGATCACAAGGTCTTATCGACACATTTACATGATTACACTTAACATGGTCACAAAGAATCCGGTTTAGGGCAACCTCGAAACCCACTAAAATCCTGTCAGGGTTTTATATTTTCCTTGTGGGCCCGCCAAGGAAACTAAAAAGTCCGGCGGGGCCACATAATTATATATATAGGGCCCCGATCGGGCCCGCTTGGTGTTATTTTTTGAGTCATCTTCTGAGAGAGAGAGAGAGAGAGAGAGAGAGAGAGAGAGAGAGAGAGAGAGAGAGAGAGAGAGAGAGAGAGAGAGACCACCTTTGGAGGTACATCGCGAGGAGATAGAAGAGAGGGAGATAGGGGGTCGTCTGGGACCGGGCTCTCCATCCCAGTGCGCCACAGTAGTGGAGTACCTGACCACACGACCCGGGTATGTATTGTGTGTGTATGCGTTGTGTGGTAGCGTACCTTTTGTCATATTGCATTGTAGTCATAAGGTACCTTACCACACAATGGGAGTGTGTGCGGAACAGTGTTTACCACGGCGGCATCACCTCGGTGGCGTGGAGAAGATGGTGTCCTTGTGGTAAGTATTGGCTTACTGTTTGGGTACTACATCGATAACACGGCGAATCTAGTATCCTTATGGTAAGTCAACTTCCCTTCCCCTTTCCCAAAAAACATATGGGCATCGATCGGTAACACGGCTATATGTGTTGAGCTATATATAGAGATACTATATAAATCTTGTCATCTCTACATCGATGATTCCCATGAAAACCATCACATAGTTAGTATACGATCACATAAAACGATCATAAAAGGACGTGAAGTATTTTATGACAAATTGCAACGAGATCAATAGCAACAAATTACAAGAACTAATGCCTAAAATTTCCAATCTAAATATGGCAGGGTCGAGGTGGCTACAGGGGAGTCCCTAGTGAGGACGAAGGTCGGAAATATCTGTGATTCAGTCCGAGTCTATTGCCTGCATCAAATCATCTACATACCACTATGAAGCGAACATAAAAGCAAAGAAAGCACAAGCGAAGACGAGCACTAAATATGACTGAGTGCGAAAGAAGGTCAAGCCGTGACTTCCCGACCTCTTATAATGAAGAACAGCATAGCCAATCAAGAAATGTGCTAAAGATGGCTCTTAGGACAGGCCGTTGTCTTGCTATCCTTCACAGCATTACGAGCCAGAGCAAATAGCAGGCAGCGCCGTCTCGCACACACACGAGCAAGTTGTGCTAAATCAGGGCATACATACTCTAAAAACAGCATCATATTTTATTTTAATGCTATTCTATCATGAACGTTGCAGACAGATTTTGTAAAAGTGTTTCTGTAGTCTCGTCTACGTCTCCATGCTGTTCACCATCTCCTAGTTTCTGCGCTTTTCTTTCTAACAACATGCGCGGTACCATGCACACTATTGCAGGCAGCCTACGGGATGGAATGTGACCATTCTGGTCGTTGCACACACACACCTGGTCGCTCATAAGGGTTGTCTGCTCAGACTGCAGCAGCTACCCAGATCGAAGTTCTATGAGCTACAGAGGTTAAAAGACGTAGCGCTAATTATAGCAGAGTCTATTACAGGGTAGCGCGAAAGAAGCTATAAAAATAACTTTATATTATTTTTTTTTAAAAGCATGCCAGCTAGGATTAGCTGGAGTTACTTGCTCGTCACACCCCCAATCGGCCATAGCCGTGATTGTAGAGACAGCACGGTTCGTCGTGATTATACAGGCAGCACTATCTAAACCTTTGTTTCCTGAACTAGCAAGCAGACAGGAGGTGCTGGTGCCTTAAGGCATTAAGAGCAAGCTGACGAGAGCAACAAGGCCAGCAAGAAGGCAGTGAAGGGCCGACATGCAAAACTATAACCAACCAGAATTCCAGAAAATTTTCAAAAACCGTTGCTTGTGATGTTTGGTAGAGTCCTAAAGTGCCATGCCATACACTCATACACTCATATTGTAGTCGCTACTCTTCTGTTCACACACCCTAAATGCATGCTAATTATCTAGAAACTTCATAGGGAGAACTGTAAGCCTATTCCATATGGCTTTTGTGATTAAATATCCATAGTCATAGCGTTGATTTACACTCAGTCTTGCAGTTTCACTTGCATCCAAGACGTCGATTGTGCTTGTCTCTAAACCATCAACACAACTGAACTAGCTTAAGAAAACAAAATCAAAAGAAAACTTATCTGTCATGTCTATGCTCTCCATAGCTCTGATACCATGTTGAATCGGAGGGAGAGAGCGCATGTAGACGAGAGGAGAGAGAGAAGAGACCAACATGTATAAGCCCCAAAGTGTGTCTATTGATCACACAAGATGTGTTTATATAGAGGGGACCAGAGTGCTATATATAGCTCAACAATATGATGTACGCATGCAAGCCATTATTTCTCCCTAGATTCGGGCGGTACTCGATCGGTAACGCGGCTAATTGAGTGTCATTTGTTAGAAGCATATGTTTTTGCATGAATCTGACGTTTCGTTAACCTGACGGTACGAACATCATATAGTTTGTATGTGCATGTGCAGTTAGTCTTTTAAGTATTAAGTATATGAATACTTGGTCCGTAACGCGGTTGTGAAGAGTATTTCATATACAAATTTTTGAATTGTTTGATTTTGTTGTTTTTATGTGTCCATTGCAATTATGTACTAGCTAATCATATTCAAAAGAATTCTTTATTCATCAATTATACCATTATTTTAAATGCTACATTTTCATAAATTATATGCAGAAAAGTATTTTCACACAATTTACATGTTAAATATTCATTTTTATCTTTTTAAAGGATCTCAAGCATTATGGCCATTTTTAATGATTCATTTATATAAATTCTTTGTAAAAAAGAATCTGCACACAATTTGCATGTTAAATATTCTTTTGTATCTTTTTAAACAACATCAGTTATCATCGCTATTTTGAATGCTACATTTACATAAATTCTATGTAAAAAAGTGTGTGAACACAATTTGCACGTTTGATATTTATTTCTATCTTTAAAAAGAGCAAGACACTCTTTGCAATTTCCTAGCCCGATTTGTATTTTTCCAATGTTTTAAATGAGCTAAAATAAAATTGACAATATATACATCATGATGCATGTATCTTCCAAGCGGCTTTGAATTGTTTCATATTTTTATTAACATGTTTTGTTAGATCTGAACAATTTTATTAGGAATGACATATTTATTATATTTTACTCGTGCAAACATACCATTTAAAGTCAAAATGATTATCAACCTAAATAAATATAATCTTGCTGAATGTTTGAAGGCTTTAAGTCGGTGTGTGCTTTGTTTGAAATAGTGTGTGCACACGATGAAAAATATAAGTTAAAAAAATTCACTATATGCTGAAATGTTCTAGATTGTTAACATGTATTGTTTGATCTGGATGAAGTTCTTATAAACTACTTGGTTGATTTGTATTTTACAAGTGTAACAGATTTCAGTTTAAAGTGAAGATTGTTTTCAATTTTTATCAATATTTTTATGCACATTTCTTAAAGTCTTCAAGTCATGGTTGAGGGTTTGCCTCAAATAGTGTAAGAGTGTTAGTGTAGTGTGCAACCATGAATTTGTATTTGATATGTTATTTTTTATTGTCCAGTGAAAATATGAGGCCAAATCAAAAGAAAATTATTATGCGTGTCATTCAAAAAGAATCTATTTTGGTAATATCATCATGTGGCAGATGGTCGCATATAGCAGATTAGTAAAAGCAACTTCTTCATCAAAGACCTCACTAGCGCTATATGGGAGAACAGAGAGCGAAGTCTGCAAGGTGAAGGCCAATACGAGTTGCTCATTCTAGTAGGTATTTGAGAATTTGACCCCCACACTACAACATAACATGAAGATATCGACGCATCATATATTGACGGCCATGCCTTTCCACGCATATATCGACGGAATTAGAGCACGTCGATATAGGCGTCAATATATGTGTCGCAATGAACGTCGCTATACGCGTGAAAAGGCTGTTAAGTATGGAGCCTGATTTACCCTTGTAATTTTCTGTGGTAAAAGCGCACATTTGTAAGGCCCCCATTATGAGGAGAAGCCATAGTGCGTGAAGGAAAATCACTCACCCGAAACCAAAATTTTCAAGTGCAACTTTAGAGGCCTCGGGGGCAGAGGTCCCCGAGATTGTTTTTCGTCGGAATATTCCTTTTCGCCGGAATATTATGGCCGGACGGTGGTCGGAAAGTGGTTGGAAAACAACCGGTCAGTTGGCCGATGGCCGGTGGCCGAATTCAAAAGCGGACTTGTCTTCTCAAGGGCGGCCACACATGGGCGGATTGGAGGGTCCGATTTGGACTTATTCGCACAAGGGCGGCTACACATGGCTGTCTCTCATTAGAGAGGGCAGCCCTTTTGGCCTATGAAAGGAGGCCATTTCTACACACATTTCATAGTGCGAAGTTGATGCAACAAGGTGAGTGTGAGGTGGTGAGAGTGAAGCAAGGCGGGAGCTCCATTAAGGGTATAATCCCTTTGTAAACTACTTCTTGTTTTGAAGTACTAAAGCCATTGAGTGGCTGCTTTCCCGTGGACGTAGCCAACATTGGGTGAACCACGTATATCGTGTGTACTCTCTCTCTCTCTCTACTCTATAATCTCGTGTATATAACTCTGTCTCTCTCCATTAAGTAATCTACTCAATTATCTATTTAGCTACGTCTTATTTCCGAACAACTGGTATCAGAGCAAGGTTTGCTCGTAGCTAAATTATCTCAAGGAAAGGATTCCTTGAATTGAGTGGGAGTTATGGCGGAGGAAGGGAAGCTCAAGATTGAGAAGTTCAACGGCAAAAACTACCAACATTGGAAGATGCAGATTGAAGACTATCTCTACCAGAAGGACCTCTATTTGCCACTAGGCGGTCTTGCAAAGAAGCCCGCAACGATGGCAGATGAAGCATGGATTGTCCTTGATCAAAAGTCCCTGGGAACAATCCGGTTAAGCTTGGCATCAACGGTGGCCTTCAATGTTTCAGAGATGAAGACCACGGAGGACTTGATGAAGTCACTTGACGACTTCTACGAGAAACCATCGGCATCCAATAAGGTATTTCTTATGAAGCGCTTGTTCAATCTAAAGATGACAGAGAATGGTTCAGTTGTAGAACACCTAAATGACTTTAACACAAACATAAGTTAACTTCGATCGGTGAAAATCAATTTCGATGACGAAGTGCGAGCTCTCCTTATACTATCATCTCTACCGGATAGTTGGGACAGCCTTGTGATGGCTATAAGTAATTCTATCTCTTGCTTAAATACTCTTAAGTTTGATGATGTTGTGGGTGTTCTCCTAAGCAAGGAAATGCGAAGGAGAAGCACAGGAGAATCATCAAGTGTTGCACTATCAGTGGAAACAAGAGGAAGGCTTAAGGAGAGGTTCAAAAACCAAAAGGGTCGTGATCGCTCAAGGCGGAGCAAGTCACGCACAAAGTCAGTTCTTGAATGTTGGAACTGCGGCAAGAAGGGCCACGTCAAGAAGGATTGCTGGTCCAAGAAGAAGAATACCGAGACAGAGTCTCAAGACAACAAGCCAACATCGGAGGCCAATGTGGCAGGTAAAGTAGATCAAGATGCTCTAATTCTCTCCTTAGACAATGTGTCTAATTCCTGGATAGTAGATTCCGGGGATTCATTCCATGCGACACCACACAAGCAACATTTCCAAGACTACACCAAAGGTAATTTTGGGTATGTATACTTGGGAGATGATGAAGCTTGTGAGATTGTGGACAAAGGTACAGTTTCTGTCAAAACTGCTAATGGAAATGAATGGAAGCTTAAAGATGTTAGGCATGTTCCTTCTCTTCGCAAAAATTTGATCTCTACAAGACAATTGGACAATGAAGGTCACAACATTGCATTCGGAAACAAATGGTGGAAGATCTCAAAGGGATCTTTGGTGGTTGCCAAGGGTGAAAAAGTCGGTACACTTTACTTGTGTACTGTTAGCACGCAACCTTCAGCTTGTGCAGCAACTACAAAAGTTGACAGTGCGGTGTGGCACTACCGACTTGGGCATATGAGTGCCAAAGGAATGCAAATCCTTCAAACAAAGAAGCTTCTACCAGGTTTGAAAGAAGTGGACTTAGAGTTATGTGAAGATTGTGTTTATGGTAAACAAAAGAGGGTAAAATTTCAAAAATCAGGAAATGAAAGAAAAAATAAAAAACTTGAGTTGGTTCATTCTGATGTTTGGGGTCCTGCAAGTACACCATCACTTGGTGGCTCATTGTACTATGTAACATTCATAGAAGATTGGACTAGAAAAACATGGGTTTATGTCATGAAGAATAAATCCGATGTACTTTCCATATTTCAAAGGTGGAAAGCCTTTGTGGAGAATGAAACAGGTACCAAGGTTAAATGCCTTAGATCCGACGATGGAGGTGAATATTGCAGCCAAGCTTTTGAAAGCTTTTGTGCTAGCAATGGCATTCGGAGGCAAACGACAACCCCAAGGACACCTCAACAAAATGGGATTTTGGAAAGGATGAATAGGACAATCATGAAACGAGCACGAATCATGCCGCTACATGCAGGCCTACCGCTTGAGCTTTGGGCGGAAGCTGTAAGTACGTCTGTGTACTTAATCAATCGGTCACCCTCAACGGCATTGGATGGGGGAGTTCCAGAAGAGGCATGGACAGGTAAACCGGTAAATTATGCATTTCTCAAAGTGTTTGGGTGTGAGGATTTCATGCACATAGATAGAAGCCTAAGATCAAAGTTAGATGCAAAGTCCAAAAAGTGTTTCTTCATTGGCTATAGAGAAGGAGACTTTGGGTATCGCCTATGGAATCCTGAAGATGGTAAAATCTTAAGGAGTAGGGATGTAATTTTTAACGAAAAAAATATGTACAAAGATTACTTGGAAAGAAAACAAACAAAAGAAACAGGTGATAAGTACATGGAGCTTGAGGACGGTGAAGAATCAAGGACTGCAAACGGTGACAATGTGCAACAACGTCAACAAAATGAGGAGCCTCAACCTATTCCCCGAAGATCTACAAGAGCAAGTAGACCTCCAGAAAGATTTGTTCCTTCCTTCAACCATCTCTTGATCTCAGATTCTGGAGAGCCAGAATCATACGAAGAAGCTATGCAACATGAATCCAAAGAAGAATGGACGAAGAGCATGCAAGTGGAGATGGACTCACTACATCGCAACCAAACATGGGAGTTGGTTGAGTTGCCTAAAGGTAAGCGAGCACTTCAAAACAAATGGGTGTACAAGCTGAAGGAAGAAGAAGGTGGGAAGAAAAGGTAGAAGTCTAGGCTTGTGGTAAAAGGTTTTTCTCAAAAGAAAGGTATTGACTTCAATGAAATATTTTATCCTGTTGTAAAAATGAACTCAATTAGGCTTGTCTTAAGCCTTGTGGCTGCTCATGATCTAAATCTCGAGCAAATGGATGTAAATACGGCATTTCCTCACGGTGACTTAGAGGAGGAAATCTACATGCTTCAACCAAAGGGGTATGAAGTAAAAGGTAAGGAGAAAATGGTTTGCAGATTAAAGAAGATCTTGTATGGTTTAAATCAAGCATCAAGACAATGGTACTTGAAGTTTGATCGATGGATGTTGGATCATGGATTCACAAGATGCAACTCGGATCACTGCCTACACGGAGAATTTGGGAGATGGGAAATTCATCATCCTAATGTTGTATGTTGATGACATGTTGATTGCAAGTGCTAACATGCAGGACATCAAAGACCTAAAAGAGGAGCTGTCCAAATCTTTTTCAATGAAAGATTTAGGTGTTGCAAAGAGGATACTTGGTATGAAAATATCAAGGGACAAGACGAAGAAGACAATAAAGCTATCTCAAGAAGATTACATCAAGAAGGTACTAGAAAGGTTTGCAATGCAAAATGCAAAACCAGTTTCTACACCTTTGGCTGGTCATTTTAAACTAATGAAGGATATGTGTCCAAAGACACAAGAGGAGATTGTCTATATGTCTAAAGTTCCATATGCTGTAGCGGTAGGTTCTCTAATGTATGCTATGGTTTGGACAAGGCCAGACATTGCACATGCAGTGGGAGTTGTGAGTAGGTTCATGGACAACCCAGGTAAAGAGCATTGGAAAGCTGTGAAGTGGATACTTAGGTATCTAAAAGGGACAACAACAAATGCTTTGTATTTTGGAGGAACTGATATTTTTCTAGAAGGGTATGCTGATGCAGATATGGCAGGTGACAAAGATACTCGAAGGAGCACTACTGGCTATGTGTTCACGGTTGGAGGCACAGCAGTAAGCTGGGCTTCAAAGCTGCAGAAAGTGGTTTCACTTTCTACCACGGAAGCAGAGTATGTAGCAATGACGGAGGCAAGCAAAGAAATTATGTGGCTTCACAGATTCTTAGAAGAGCTTGGATTCAAACAAGACAATTGTGTCTTGTACAGTGATAGCCAAAGCGCTATCCATCTTGCGAAGAACTCAGCCTTTCATTCAAGGACAAAGAACATTGAGGTGAGATATCACTTCATACGCACTCTTTTGGAAGAGGGACAACTAAAGCTAGAAAAGGTGCATACAAGTGAAAATCCTGCAGACATGTTTACAAAGGTGGTCAACAAGGAGAAGTTGAGCTTTTGCTCATCTTCAATCGGCATTCAAGGATAAGAAGTCATAATGGAAAGCAGTCACAGGTTTGGTTTGGAGATCAGTCTCCAAGTGGGAGATTGTTAAGTATGGAGCCTGATTTACCCTTGTAATTTTCTGTGGTAAAAGCGCACATTTGTAAGGCCCCCATTATGAGGAGAAGCCATCGTGCGTGAAGGAAAATCACTCACCGGAAACCAAAATTTTCACGGACAAAAATTAGAGGCAACTTTAGAGGCCTCGAGGGCGGAGGTCCCCGAGACTTTTTTTCGTTGAAATATTCCTTTTCGCCGGAATATTATGGCCGGACGGCGGCCGGAAAGTGGTCAGAAAACAACCGGTCGGTTGGCCGGTGGCCGGTAGTCAATGGCCGATGGCCGGTGGTCGGAAGTCAATGGCCGGTGGCCTGTGGTCGGAAGTCAATGGCCGGTGGCCGGTGGCCGAATTCAAAAGCGGACTTGTCTCTTCAAGGGCGGCCACACATGGGCGGATTGGAGGTCCGATTTGGACTTATTCGCACAAGGGTGGCTACACATGGTTGTCTCTCATTAGAGAGGGCAGCCCTTTTGGCCTATATAAGGAGGCCATTTCTACACACATTTCATAGTGCGAAGTTGATGCAACAAGGTGAGTGTGAGGTGGTGAGAGTGAAGCAAGGCGGGAGCTCCATTAAGGGTATAATCCCTTTGTAAACTACTTCTAGTTTTGAAGTACTAAAGTCATTGAGTGGCTGCTTTTCCGTGGGCGTAGCCCACATTGGGTGAACCACGTGTATCGTGTGTACTCTCTCTCTCTCTCTCTCTCTCTCTCTCTCTCTCTCTCTCTCTCTCTCTCTCTCTCTCTCTCTACTCTATAATCTCGTGTATATAAATCTGTTTCTCTCCATTATGTAATCTAATCAATTATCTATCTAGCTACGTCTTATTTCCTAACAAAGGCTTTATTTGCCACGCTTATATCGACGCAACCACCCACGGTTATATCAACGCCGCTCATTGCGACGCTAAAAAATTTGGGGGAAAAAAGGGAAACCCGCACGCGTAGGGGGCATTTTTGCCTGCTGCGCACGGCTTTGCATTCCAAGTGTGCTCATCTTTTCAGCATCCCTCACGAGGCCTTGGTAGAAGGTATGAGGGTTGGAGCAGGCTCCTTTCGTGTGTACACATTGTACACATGAAAGGCATCTCTTTCTTTTCAGACCACATTACATACGTGGAAAAACGCTACAAGGGAGGAAGTGAGGTGAAATTTTATAGCTTTCAGACAGAGCAAGGAATGAAAACGCTTCACCCCTCCATTGTAAGGTGCATTAGCTTTACCACCGAAGCTCCTTGGATCACAATATTCCCATACTACAATGGGAAGGTACCATGGGGGACATGATGTGCCGCTTACCATTCGCCCATGGATTGTTCAGATGACACATGCACAGGCTACAACACGGTTGCAGGTCATTGTTTGTAGAAAATCTTCATGTACAAGAGATAGACACGATGCAGATCAAAGAAGTGATCGAGCAGATGCTAGCCATTTGTCACGTCTTAATCGACGGTGTTGCGGTTGCCCACTTTGTTGGGATAGTGCACAATGACCTGCACCCGTTCAAAATAATGTTGGACTTTACTCAGGCAAATAAACCCTGTGTTGACATCATTCATTGGGAGATGATCCTCAAAATGCTAGCTAAGTGCACATCAATTAATTATCTGTATCCAAGCTCATAGTCGGACTCTGCAGTTTTGGAGGCACAGAAAACAGGGGATGTAGAGATGGCTAAACGACCGTGGATTGCTCCTGAACTATACGATCCATGGTGCATAGATGCATACAAAATCGTGTGACATTTATGTATTGGGCTATCTATTCGACATGCTGACAGATTTTTGTACTGCATCCATAAAAGTTTTTCTCTCAAAAGAATTTTTTTATCACCCGGACCAAGATGTTATGAGGGCTATTCAAGTTAAGGTGTATTGTTAGATGAAGTGAACAAAGAAGAAAAGCATCTGACGTTTTGATATTTCTCAAAGAACATTTAAAGATAGACTCTAACCCTATCTAACATCTTCTTGTTGAACTTGCACCATCTTTTTATCCGATCTAGACATTTTTACGATATACATCTGTCTTGTCTAGGGTATTCTATTTTTATTGAAGTGTATTATCTGGTTTGGAGTGGTTCACCTCCTTGAATCAATTATCTTTAGTCATTTCAAAATATTCGTGTTATACAGGGTATTTCAAATTTGTCTTGTGGTTCAATTACCTCTGAGAATTGTGATTTTGTTTAGTCTCATCAGTTGTGGTTTGTTTTCGTATGCTATGACGTCTTATGTAGTGGACGAGAAGTTGTTACCTTGTGCATATGTGAGACTTATGAATCGTGAGAATATATATTTGTCAATGATATTCAATATTTGTCTATTTGTCGATTGCAGCTCCAAGAGAAAATGGCCGATGAAGAACAAGTGATTGGCACCCAATCAATGTGTATGATGATAAAAAACAAGCGGATGTTAATTCATTTCAGTGCATGAAGTCTCTAGCACACGGTATGTCGGCACAACAAGCGCTCGCACTCCTCGACTACTCTCAAAATGGGCAAATCCAAACCACATGCAATCAAAAGAGATCAATAAATAAGTGACGAAGGACATGATCAAAACAATTGGCCATGTGAGGATGCAGAGAATCACGAAATAAAGGTGGAAGGTTTTTGAAGTGCCTCCACAATGCGATCAAAGAAACACTAAAAGGATCTACTTGGAAGTTTATGTCCACTCCATGCACAATGCTGATTGTGCATTATATTTTACAAAAATGTTATATGTTCACTTTTTGCAACAGCGACCGATAAAATTTTTGTCAAAGGAGACAATTGCTGAAATTAACTCAAGATATCAGGGAGAGTTGTGTCACTTTAGCGCGAGATGAGCGGGCATTGATAGTGGAAGGAGTCGATCTACAGTTAAAGACAGGAAAGGATATTTACACAAAACAGCTGGCAGAGAAAGATGCAGAAATAACACGGCTTTCTATAGCCACCCAGACTCTCCAACCCTCACAGGTTTGGATGGAGAAGAAGCATTAACCGCTTCAGCTAGGACACTCACAATCTGACACAGTGAGTTAATCTTCCGCCTGTACAAGGGACGCACATCATCCACCTTGTCCTACATCCAGGTTTGGTCCCCTTGTCTACTTCAGATGATCCTCATCTTCCCAATGTCCAATTTTCTACAAGAATTTTGATGGATGGAGTGGATATTATACATTGACATATGGTCATTATTATCACTTTGTCTGATTCGTTTAATGAAAAATAGTAGCCGATATGCAATCTATTCACAAGGTATTCCATAAGAAATATATATTATGTTTGGCATGGAAAATGAGCATAAATTCAAACAAGCCCACGAAGATACCCCTAGCACAATTAGAAATCTGTTTGGTGACCCAGATGATGCTTCATAGCAACACAATTGAGATCGACAAACTATGTATAATAGTGAATATGTAGCATTGTATATGATCAAAACACATTGAGTACAAGGTATTTTAAAATGATTTTTGACACAATCTTCATTCTACTCGCAAGCTATATTAAATCTGTGAAGTTGTTATTTGGTTCTATGTCTAAGTGTTTTGGATATCCTTGTAATTCAACCTCCACATCTATTATCAATTTCTCTTCTATTTTGTCCATAGTGCATTGAGATACACCAACATTGAACTCTTCTTTGTATTTGTTTTGACAATCATACAACCAGGTTGGTATTTCGTCCTCGTAGACAACACTTTTGATGTGACTCAATATCTTTTCGTTGTAAAACATATACACTACTTTTTCTGCTCTGTATGCTGATAGTCTGCTGCAAATAGTGCTGTGAACATACCTGTACATACTCCAATTTCTCTCTAAACTTGAGTTTGTTGCACATTGTGTCAGTACTTTGATTGCAAGGGGACATAAGGTAGAAAAATGATCTCCAGCATTGATCATCCACCACTTACATACAAGTTGATCTTTTGCCATTACCTATACAAAATCATTTGCAAAAGGACCTTATTTTAATCTAAATGCACTCATTTCTTTGATGCAATCAATTTGGTTATGAGCGTTGAAGTAGAATGTATTGACCACATGATAGAAATCGCTTACCACCTCTGTATTGAACATCAGATCTAAATTCCAATACTCCGGATCGAGTATGTAAGGAACACTATGGAGTGGACTATGAGCACTCTTCCACCTTGCATGAAAATATTACGCCAAAATTATTTGGTGTTTGCCACAAAATGGTAGTCGCTACTCCTCGTCTACTACTACAGACTCTTTTAGCTCGTTGGGATTCTCAAGACTCTGTTGGACTGACCACCATGTCATCCACACTTTGCCCAAATTTGGCTCCCTTTGTTCAAGGTTCCGAATTGGAAATATAATGGGCATCATTACATGGTATGCATCCATTACACTTCTCCAGCAAGCAGGATTTTTCATGTCGCCGCATAGACATGTAATTTTATCTTTTACTTTTTTTATGCTCAAGCTGCCATTCATCAAAGGCCGTGCAATTGAATGTGTCAATCAAAATGCATTTATTGCGGAGAAGTGATTCCAATGTGTAAAAGTGCGTGCAAAATTGAGTTTCAGTAGGAAGTTTCAACATCATTGACATGTGCATTCTATACAAATTGAGCACTCTTTATTGTTTCAAGATAATTTTCACAACCTAACGCGCTGTGTCAATTACTACAAGATCTACGTATCTTTGATCCCTTGTATAAATAGCTTGATGCGACTTTAATCCTGTAAACAACATCAACTCAAAAAACATATCGCGATGTGAAGGTTAAAAATTATCACATCACATTGTCTTTAGAGACAGTTCGCGACGCTGTTCTAGGGACGACATAGAAACAAATGTAATGCCAATGGAATCACTGCACACATATATACGATGTCGTAACAAAATAAACAATTTGATGAGGCCTGAATAAATTCAGATTGTGTAATCATCATGGTGTCACGTACCATGGCATCAACAAAAAATGTAATCATCATGGTGTCAAGTGCCATGGCATCAACGAAAAAATGTAATAATCATGGTCATGTACCATAGACTCATGGAGCTTTCCATGGCATCAACAGCAAACGTAATGTACCATGTCTTAAGAAATCATTATGCCATAGAGGAACGTAGCATGCAACGTAAAATATGCCATGAAACAATAATAAATAAGAAATCCTCATGTTGCAAGACAATAAATATTATCGTCATGGCATCAACAACGAACACATCGCACCATGTCTTTAGAACCATTCTCATAAACTAAATCATATTATTTAAGAGATAATAGGTTAAGTCAACATGGTCTCATAAATAATGACCATGGCATCAAGACATCATCAATACTATAATTAGCAAGAACGCTTAAAGCAAAGCATGATCAAAGCAACGGCTTGCACGTAGAGCTAAATAAAGCATGCCAAAATCACAAACTTATGTGCAGATGAGCGCCATCCCCATGCTAATCTCAATTACCACGCACCTATTTTTTTCTACTTTAAATGCCACCTTTTCTTGCTTTAAATAGGAGAATCGAAATCAGTCAAGAAACTCCAAACCATTCTATCAGTAGTGAGTTGTAGGCTTGTAGCTGGATATTGAGATTGCACAGAGTTTCCTTGAAGCTCAACTTCCATGTAAGTTGTTCGTGTGATAAGGACTCAAGACTTGGAACTCGTGAGGACTTGTCCTACTAGTGGTTATAATTTTGGACATGCTTCCAATGGGATTCATGACGACTCTCTCTTATTCTATAGAAAACTCCCAGTGCTGTTTTAATGCAGTCGTTGTGGTCAGCTTCTTTGCAGGTTTTGTACAAAGTTCCACTATGAAAGGCCTCCTTAAACATGCACAAGTTTGACAACAATTGAAATGCTGCTCAATTTTCCATGCTTGCACACTAATTAATACACCCTCGAAAGTGTTAAAAGAGAATTTTCATTGGCACAAAAAAATTAGCAAACCTCGACAATTCTATAACTAGAAGACCCTCAATAGTTCTTAAAATAACGCTATTGTTTATCCGTCTTTATAGCCATACAACTCCTAAACATGTCGTGGACCATGCATAAACAACGAATTTAGCAGAAGAAGAAGACAATTCCTTTGCTAGCTCATTATCTAGTCTTGCCAGATGACGTAGTATGTAAGTGTCGCTCCAGGTTGGGGGGCCGGCCTCTGTTTCAAAAGCGCCCACCATTCCACAACGCTGTTTTCTGGCTCCCCGTAGATGATCTTGGGAGAGATGTACTCCTTCGTAACCACGCTATCCACATTTTTAATATTGTTAATAATAGCACGCTTTCTTTCTACCATAAAATAGGCAAGATGGAGTGCTAATAATAGGCTCGGCACAAAGACAGATGGAGATCGCAGAGTTTGATATCAACACATGGATTACTGTGAATTTTATCCCATCAATCAAAAATGTCGTGATGATTCTTAAAATAGCATCAAATTAAAAACATAATTCTATTATGAATGTAACTGCAGACACTGCTGCAACCTTTCTCAAGTGTGGTGCCGACAGTTCAGAGACCCTGTATCGTGTGCATAAGTGAAGGCCTTTCTCTTGGCATAGGCATATGGCCTTACGTAGAATAGATGAGAGAATTCTCGAGTAGGTCTGGGGCTCCAACACCCTCTTGCAACCGCTTGCACACACAAACATGTGCTTATGTTTCTCTTGTCGCTCATAAGTTTCAAAACAAAAACAGATCTCACACAATTCAAACAGAATATTGAACGATAATTTCTAGAATTATATACTTATCTTCATGATTTGTTGAGACCAAACATCTCCTCTTCATGGTCTTTGTGGTCGTGCTCTCCGTAGCTCTGATATCATGTTGAACTGGAAGGAAAGAGCGCGAGGAGAGAGAGATATGACACCAATATGTACAAGCCCCAGAGTGTGTATAGATCACACACTGAGTTCACATATATAGTGGAGACTCCTAGATATATATAGCATAGGGTTGGTATATATAGCTCCAGCATGTACATGAATTTTTACAAGGCCACTTCCAAAACTTGCAGAGATAAGTACAAATATATACATGAGGCTAGTGGGAAAACTTTTTGGCATGACGTAGTGACTTCATGCTTATCCAAAAAATACTTGACATAGCTTGCTAACCCCCCCTTCCCTGCTTAGTCATCCATGACAAGCAGAGGTCCTTAGGGTGAACAACTTCTTCATTTCATCCCCAGAAACCTCATCTACATCCTCAAATGTCTCAACATTGTCTCCCTCCATTGATAACATTTCACCTATCACAATTGTCATCAAACACGTCAAATACTTCTTCAATCTATAACCATCAACACGATATTTATGTTGTGCACTGCCCAAATCAGCAAAACTAATATGTGCCATTATCAAATATATTCACAACAGTAAAAGGAACCTCCCATTTGATTTGAAACTTCTTTTGAAAGGTATTGTCCAACTTACTATTGTATGGCAACACCAAATCACCCTTTTTAATTTTTTAATCCTCCACACACTCATTGGATTTTAGCTGAGCCTTCGTTGACAGTTCCTCATAGTAACTCAAAGCTAAAACTCTATCCAATTGCAAGCATTATAAATCCTGCCATGCATTTGTTTGCTCTTCATCTTACAATGACAACAACTTGAGAGCATGAATTTCCATTTCAATTGGCAATAAAGCTTCCTTGCCATAAACCAAGTGGTAAGTTGAAAATCATATGCTTGTTTTGATAGCAGTTACATAGGCCCATAATGCACAAGGCAACTCTGAGTCCCAAGTCTTCCCATGTGTTTGAGTCATCTTTGTCAAGATCTTCACCAACTCTCCATTGAACGTTTCATTAAGACCATTGCATTGTGGATAATAGGGAGACCTGTATTTATGTTGTATATTGAGCTTTTCGCATAAGAAATCAAAGAGATCTCCTCTAAATCCTGGTCCTCTATCCGAAAGTAGCTCTAGTGGCACACCAAATTTGCAACATATGTACTCATAAACAAATTTTCCCATCTCCTTACTAGTAATCTGTTTGACATCTTTGACTTATGCCCATCGTGACAAATAATCCACTGTTGTCAAAATGTAAGCATTTCTCATGCTTGTTGTAGGTAAGGGTGCAATAGCATCAAGACCCCATTTTTCAAACACATCAAAAGCTAGAATTGTCAACTAAGGCTTCAAAATTCTCTTTCCCACCCTATGGCAAGGCAAACATGACTTGCATCAATGATTAACATCCCATTGAATACTCGGCCATAGAAAATCTTCTTGCAAGACCTTATGCAACATGATCTTCATAGCAAAATGGCCTCCACAACATCCCTAATGATTTTCTTCCAAAATTTTGTAAATCTCCTCCTTCCAAGGCACACGATGCAAAACCAAATCACCTCCTTTTATGTAAAGCACATCATCAAGAATTTTGTATTTCTTAGATTTCTTTATGAACGCATATTTTTAAGAAGACGAAAAACCTTCATGTAGAACACCTGTCAATAGAAAATCCACTTCCTTTGATAAGATTTCCCTCCCATGATATAAGGGGTCATCTTCTTTTACCACAAACATACAAGTGGTCATCTCCTGGGAAACATCATGAGCTTCTTCATTCAGAGACCTTTCAATATGCTGCAAACTTCATGCTTCAATTTTTCCGAGCAATGCCTTCATTGTGAAGCATAAATTCTTTAGTTTAGGGTTCTTATTCTTTCATACTCCCAACACTTGCTTCGCAAGAAACAAAGCATCTCCTTTAATTTGCAAGCGTCTAATTCCCAATTGCAAGCAAATATGCAAACCACCTTCAAGAGCCTTGTATTCTACTTCATTGTTACTTTTTGCGTCAAGTTTTAACCCTTGCTTTCTCATAAGCTTCCCTTGTGCATCATAAACAACAATGCCTCCTAAAGCAGCATTATGACTTCTTCGCAAAGAACCATCAAAGTATAACAGTGAATCATTAGGCATGGCAAGAGTCCCGAATTTCTTCTTTTGCACCACTCTTCTTTAACCAAAACCGGAGTAACCTTTTATGTGAGAAGAACTGCCAGGGTAGCCCGAGTACTTTCCTCCACCAAAAAGGTGAACTGAAACTCCTGAAGCGCTCTATAACCCATTTTATCTCATTGTTTTTTATATATTCAAATTATTGAAGAGTTGGGGAAGCAATGAATAACTGGTGAGAAAGGTGAATGAATTTTGCAACAAGCAGTGTCTGAATTGTCTCCAAGCATAATCCATACTGGTCATCACCAATTCAATCTCAGAAAAATCTCTCTCATAAGGAATCCTCACTCTGCTAGCATAATGAACAGGCTTAGTATACTGAGATTCCTTCCCCCTTTGTAATAACATAGCTGCGATACCGTCATCTCCCACTAATGGGTTGATAGAAAACTCCTTTTCCCAATCAGAAGCCTGCATAATGGGGAGTGTACTCAAAACCTCTTTAGCTCTATCAAAAATCTCATCACAGTCGTGAGACCATTCCAAGGGATCATTCTTGACTGTTTGCCACAATGGATATAATAGCTACGATTGCAAGGGTATGAAGCAAGACAGATATTTAACTTTTTGTATGAAAGTGGCCAATTGTTTGGCATCTTTTGGACATGACAACATTAACAAAGCCTCCACCTTCTCTGGATCTGCTTCAATCCCAGTCTCTGAAATCACATGTCCAAGAAGCTTCACCCGTGGCTATGCCAATTGACATTTTTTAGGGTTAAGATGACCCCCACATTCATCATACCTTGAAAAAGGCATTTCAAGCTTTTGAACATGCTCTTTTCTTGAGCTGTATACACAGAAATCATCTATGAATCCTTTGGCAAACTTCCCAAGGAACGGGGTAAGGACCCAATCTATTTTTCATTCAAAATCTCCCGGCCCATTTGTCAACCCAAAAGGAAGGCAACAAAAGCAGAAACAACCCCATTGCGTGATAAAAGTAGTCTTTTTTTGGTCTTCAGGAGCAAGGATAAGCTGAAAGTACCGTGAATACCCATCACAGACACTGTATCTCTCAAAACCAACCACTACATCTAACAATTGTTCAATAAAAGGCAAAGGATAAGGATCTTTCTTGGTCACCGCATTTAGTGGCTTGTAATCAACACAATATCTCCAACGTCCATCTCTTTTTGGGGTGACTACTACAGGGCTCACCCATTCAGCATTATCCACTAGCACAATGAAACTTGCATCCAAAATCTTATCCACTTCTTCCTTTAAAGCATTCATCTTCTCCTTACCCATCCTTTTTAATTTCTATCGTATTAGCCCCGGGGAGGTCACCTAATAAAAATGTAACCTATCACGTGAGTTCAACAGAAGGGTATTTAAAGTTCTTGAAAGTTACAGAAATATAGATATAGAAGGGCATTATTTTTTTAAATTTGAAAAAACTTATAGATTTTAAAAGAAAATGGTACATTATATTCTTCACAAAAATTCACAGATAAGGGGTTTTACAAACATGTCTTGAACGCACGTGATATGGTAGTTTTACACATAATGAACCCCCGAGGTATTAGCTTTGCCCCTTCAACTAGCTCCATCTTCATAGGATCCTCAACAAAACCCCTTATTTCCTGATATGATGTAATAAAAAGATTTGGAAACATGTCGACCATTGCAAAGTACTCCTTTCTTTCTCCTTGCATCAAATCAGTACTCAACATATTTTGGATCAACTCGTTTTTCAATGGCAGTTCCTGTTTAGGTTGCATCAACTCTTCAAGTTTCTCTAAACGGATTGAAGCAATTATAATCCCTGATATTTGCAACACATCATTAATTTCTTTCTGTTCCTCATCCAACAGCAAGAATGACACTTCACCCTCATCACCACAACTCGAAGTAGTGCTACTTTCTAAGTCTTCAGAACTATCATCACTAGTAGTTTCAGACTCATCACTTTCACTCACATCTTCAAGTGCCATAGGTTCTTTGGTAGTCATATCAAACACTCTCTTTTCACCCTTCTTGCCATGCACACCAATTGTGCCGTCAGTGCCCCAATCTTTCACCGTACCAATAGCTCTCAACCAAGGTCATCCCAAAATGAGAGGAAAAACTCCCAAACCAGCTGGCATAACATGAAAGTTCACCATAACCTTCACGTTAAAGACTTCAACTTCCAAATTCTTCATCATACCCAAAAATTTCACCTTTGCATGATTTGCAAGTCGAATTGGAAATCCAGAGCTTCTGCATATAATGAGACCCAGTCTCTCGACACATGACTGTGTGATCACACAAACTTGAGCACCTCCATCAATGTAGGCTTCTCTTATGCCCACACCCTTGTGTCAAGCATTCACCACAACAAAGATGTCAGGTAACTCTCCCACAGACAACACTGTGACTTGTCCATGCTTCGGCTCTTTTTCTGGCTTCACTAATGAATTCCACTGACTTTTAACTTTGGGCACCATATTCATCAACTGTCCAAAAGTACAATCTACTTTTGTCATGCCAAGGGTAGGACTAGACGGGCACGGCCCAGGCAATGTGCTAGACACACATGCAGTAAAGGGGTCTATATATGGTAGAGGGCCAAGGGCCTATATATAGGATGGTTGGGAGGTTATTCGCATGTCTGTCTACCCGCTGGTCTAACATTGGTATCAAAGCTTAGGGGAGAAGCAGGGGAGCTATGGAGGAGGGATGCATGGCGACTCTTCTCTCTCTCGTTCTCTCTCTCTCTCTCTCTCTCTCTCTCTCTCTCTCTCTCTCTCTCTCTCTCTCTCTCTGGGCGAGTTTGCAAGCAAGAGGAAAGCCGCTTATGGCTGCATCGAAAGCCAGCTATGGCTGCATGTTTAAGCGTGGCCTCTCTTTCTCTATCTCTGGCTTGGAGGAAGGAGGGATGAGCAGACAAGCATCATGCAAAGGCCATGCAAAGTCGGGGTTGCTCAATTGAGGAAGGGGAAACCACAGGCGTGTGTATGCCAGCTTGGGTCGGGAAGGGCAGTTTTTCGACCACCTCAGAAACGCATGGGATTTAGCTTGATGGATGCGCGCCGGCATCCGCAGTGTTTTTCGCTTCTGCAGCACTGCCCGATTCTGGCCCATGCACAAGCGGGGTCTTCATCTTCTCCTGCGTAGTCGGCAGCCGCCATGGCGCCACAGGTTTCACATGCAAATTGTCTTTTTATTTTTTACACCAAAATGTGGCCCTTTCTTTTTGGCTGCCCAAGGGGTGGCCTAGGGTCTTCCTAAGCGCCCCCTCCCACGCAGGGAGGAGGTTGCCTGTGATGTGTAAGATTGCACACGATCGCCATGATGCCGCATGTTTCAGAGATTGCGGCGTGATTACGACAGCGGCATATTTACATCTGCTGGCAAGCAACCATGCAGGCACATAGGGCATGGCATGCTTGGCATGCAACCAAGGCCATGCCATAATTCTGCAGGGAGAGAAAGTTCTGGTGTTTTTTCCGCTAAAGCAAGCTTCTCAATTTACCGCCGATTGTTAGTAAGCGATGGAGCCAACATGGTACGACCATGTCGGCACACGGCTATGTAGGTACGGCTATTCACGGGATCGAGCTTTCCAAGGGAGCTTTCATCACCGAATCAGTTACGATTGCGCCTTAAATAAGGATTGTGCTTGTGAAAATCGGCAAACCACTTCGCAAGAAAAAGCAATGCGAGCAAGGCTTCATGACGGCAGTCAAAAGGTTTGGCTTGGCCGACTAAGAGCAGGATCCTTCAACGGCTATGATGCCTTCACGGATTTTCGCCATGATTCCAGGTATTTTTGTTTATGTTTCGGCATTACGTTTTGCATTCTTTATACAATCATCTGCACTTAGTTTGGTTTGGTGAATTCCGACTGGTGCAATGGTTGCCGCCAAGTGATAGGTAGAATTTATCAAGCAAGGCTTGAATTATTCTACGGCAACGCTCTTGTTCAAGGTGCACAGAACTCGGCAGAGCCGACGCACGGTTTGTGTAACACCACTGGAGCATTGAAGTTGCTCACAAGATCTCAAATGGGTTGCGAATTGGGCAAGGCCCTTGAAAGCATGTGCTTCGTAACTCTCGTATGCAATGGAATGAATAATCATGGCTATCATTCATAATGCCAAGCAGGTACGAGATGCATCACTTGCATGTGTTTTACTGCTTTTCCATTACGTTTATAATTTGACACGGTCAATTTTTTGTGCATGATCGACAAGGTCGACTCTCTTTGCTATGCCATCTGTCGCTAATAGCATTTGTTGGCAATGAGGCCAGACATAGATATATGAAGCATGGCTTCTCCTGAGTACCTTGATAGAGCACGCTCGTCACAAGTTACCTTTTTCTTCAAAGGCCGGGCCAAGGGCCAGTTTCTCAGTATCTTAAGGAGACAGGATATTTCAGGGTGTGTATATGATACATAGGCCCACTCTTTTTTGCACAATAGAGATGGTTATGTGCTACATTTCAGCAAGTTTTCTTCCACGAAATCTTGGGACAACTGGTTACAGTAACAACCAGGTTAGCCAAGTTTAAGTTTTTCTTCTTTTTTCCATGATTACACTTTGCTTGGCAATTACTGTCATTGTGCAAAGCAAAGTGCTTTGGCAATTTTACATGAAGCAAGGCTTCTCCCTTGTGCCAAGGTACTGCCCAATGACTTGGAGTCAACGGCATTGGCACACAAGTTTGGGGAGCTAGCAAACTAGGGAATATTCACTCACACAATCCCTACCAGTGTAAACTGTGCAAGGCACTTATGGTTGTGGCTCTCACGTTTAATGAAACCGTCATAGTAGCCAAGGGCTTACGCTTTTGCATGCAAGGCATGCTAAGCAAGTGGCATGGATTCCACCATTTCATGCTTTATGCTTCCGCTCTAGCACTCGCAACTCTGTCAAGGACAGACTACGTGATGGATTGTTGAACCTGATGGTTGGTTGCTATCAACACCCAACAGCACTAAATGGAACCTAAATCTAGGACTTATTTCACAGGCAAAGTGCCCATGCTAAGTCATTTTCATGCAATCACGACCCTGCAAGGCAGGTAGATCAAGATGTGGTTGTGTTTTTGTATTATCTCTCTCAATGAACAAGTCATACCGGACAATTGTGGAATGCTTATATGATAGGCTGCAAGTCAGGCATAAGATGCGTAAGAGCATACAACTTGGGGCACACACTCTAAAAACTTAAGGAAAGTTCCTCAGCCCAGCATGCTCTTCTTCTCTCGTTCTCTCTCTCTTTAAGAGGAAAAAATGAAAATCTTCTAAGAAGCTTTTGATACGTGTTTTGCTCATGAGTCAGCCTGAGCCAAGGTGCTCTAACTCTCAGCTAAAATGTGGCTAAGATGCTACTCAAATTAGTCTTCATCGGTTCGTCCATTTGAACACTAATTTGCACAAGGGCTATGAGCCACACAGGCTAAGAGCCATTGTCAGGCCAAGGGTAAGACCCAACTATTGGCATTCTTTGGGTGATTGTTTTCAAGAACAGATCTACCCAGGTAAGTACACATCAACATTAATGGACAAGCAAGAGTCTTGTCATTACGTATGTTTAGGGTTTCAGTTTGGCACTACATTTTTTCTGTACGACTCTCACGTTGAGTTTTAATAATCTTCAACTCACAACCGCTGATCTCTACAAGGAAGTATAGATACAACAATTAGTTCCGATAGCCTGGCTGTCCACAAGAGCTAGGAAGTTCACTTGTGTGGATTTCCTGCTCTCTCTATCGCACTACAGAGTGTCTATATTGTTTTGGGGTACGATCCGGCGGGTGACTGCTACATCACCCCATAGGCATTGAGGATCACAGTTGATCTGCCTTGAGGATCACAGTTTGATCTCTCCCAGTTAGACTTTCAAGGAAAGAATTCCGCAATCTACCACGCGATAGTGGACAAATTCAACTTTTTGAGTTGATTCCAATCATTATGTACACGGTTAACTATGTTGGTTACCTTTACCTGTTAGTTGAGCAGTTTCTACAAAGGGTTTTACCAAGGCGTTTGACTACGTCGATGTTAACCAAAGGGGTTGGATTGCGCAGGCAACACCCATGGTTTCTAGTGCAAGTCGTATACATACCCTTGCATATTTCAAAGCCATGCAAAGGGCATGTTGGAACAGAGTATTTTGGACCGTAGTGTCCACTATACATTACGCTGTTACGAACCTAGTGTAGGGTTCGATTTGGCACATGTTGTCACATGGGATACAACATGGTCTAGGAACTCACGGAGATCAGTTTAGCCAGTGTGGAGCATGATAATGAGGGCCCCTCTCACTCTTGTCGCAGAGTGTTTGTAGTTACCTCCACACACAAGTGACGGATGTCTGTTTTCTTGATATCCTTGTTTGAGACATATTCCACATGTGGAGAATATGAGTCTCGGGGACTGACACTGGCGCCAACTATCTAACAATGTGTCGCGACGAAGTCCCTAGATGCTGATCGCATCCATGGATACGACCATTTTGAGCACACAGTATCGGGAGCAATTTCAGTGGCCAAAAATTGTCGGGTACTAAGTACAAACTTGTTACGATTACAAGTGCTGTGAAACCACCTTACCGAAGGGTTGTTTCTACATATAGCTAAGAATACTATGTACATAAGAATGTCTCATGGTTGGTACCTAGGTGTGACCGGGTTGTCACATTCTATTATGGTCCAAAGTCTCGTCATGGAATTGCGGTTCGGATATATTTGTGTTAAATGCATGCACACTAGGTGTTATGGGCCCTAGTGTTTAACACAAATTTATTCGGAGCGGCATGAAAATTCATGGCCATTCTTGTTTCTTCAATTTTTGCACTGCCAGTGCTATCTCTCTTGCAGCTTTAGTATGAGTTTACACCGTGCCATACAAGGTGATGGCCTAGTATGGGTATTCGTGATTGGCTGCTTGAAACTCCAATCTGTTTTCCACCTAGTTGGTTGTCTCCATTCCATATCGAGTATATGGCTGGATACTCAATGATTGAGTCCTCGTTTGTTGTCAGTCGTGGGCGACTATCTGTAAGTGGTTGGGGAAAAGCATCTCACTCTTACTGTTGTTATTCATCCCGCGTAGGATGGGCAGCTTACAAGCATTCTATTTGATACTAAAGGATATGCAAAGTGCATACGTTAGTAAAGCACGCTAAAGGAAATGCTAAGTGCATACGTTAAGCAAGAAGTGAAACAACTAGATCGGTTACCTTTCTGGTTTGGAGTTTTCTTCATATGATGAAAGGCATGTTACGGCTAGTTCTAGTCTCATTGCCTGTTATTCTCAAGTTATCAACCTTAATCATCAGTTTGGATGAGGTTGACTATTGGCAAGAAACCACCGCAAGTCAAGGACTTGGTTGCTGCTGATGAATATGTCAGCATAGTACTTTCATGGAAAGATGAGCCGAGGTTATATTGCACATTCCAGTACCTTCAGAAAGTCTGAAACCTGGGTATGCATTTAAACATCTCTTAGTTGTGATAACTCATTTAGCATTCTCAAGTGAGTTCTAAACGGAGCCTTCACGCTCTTTTGATTATGAGACGGTTAACCAAGACGGTTGCACAGGGACAACAATGTAGAAAATCAAGATGTTACTCTTGATTTCATTGAACCTCCCAATGCACCAGGTTCCGATTCAACGAACCGTTGGATCCATGAGGGATGCCACGGTGGAAAACATTAGTGTTCTTATGAAGATATCACCACTTGTGTTTTTGAGGACGAAAACGCTTCTCCAAGGGGGGAGTAATGTCATGCCAAGGGTAGGAGTAGACGGGCACGGCCCAGGCAATGTGCCGGACACACATGCAATAAAGGGGTCTATATATGGAAGAGGGCCATGGGCCTATATATAGGATGGTTGGGAGCTTATTCGCATGTCTTTCTACCCGCTGGTCTAACAACTTTCCTCCCAATCAAGTCTTCCTTTAAACTGTAAGCTGTTTGGCCTTCTCCCAAAGGCAAATCTTCCACTTCAAATTGTCTACAAGACTTTCTATTTCTCTTGGCTTTCGCATCTTCACCCTCCTTCTCCTTCCCTTTCTTTCTGCCAGGCCCTTGTGCTGCATAGCCTTCCCTCTCTCTTTTGCCTACTGGAAACACATCCGCGTCTTTCTTTTCAACCTGCACATTACCCACATGACCACCCGAGGTTGAGGCTTGAATTTCTTGTCCAGTACCTTGTCATCCCCGTATATCCAATGCATAATCATTATCTCTGTTAGGAATTTGCTGAGGAATTGGGAACATATCCCCTCCCATTTTTGCTGGCTTTGAACAATAAGTGCTAATATGACCAAGTTCATCGCAATTATAACAAGTGGGTATGAACCTTCTTTCTGGCTCAAAACCGCCTTGTCCATGACCAGCATTTGCATTAGGCTGAGCTTCACATGCCTGAGCCATTCCTCTACCACGTCCACGACCATGACTACCTCCACCACCACCAAGAACACTAAGTCGTAATTCTTGCATCATGGTCACCATATCTTGCATATTTCATTGTAATTATTTTGTATTAGCATCCCTTTGAACATGTTGGCCCCCAACTTCTGCTTAGTTCTTCTCCTTTTGGCTGCCATTATTTTGCTCAGGGACCACTTTCCCATATTCATTCAGTCTTTGAGCTTTCCATTCTTTTTCTCAGGCAATGGCGACTGCCTCCTCGAAGGTGGCGGGACTTTTCAACTCAACTTTGAACTTCAGACTTTCTTTTAGGTTTGCCACAAAACAGTCCTTCTTTAACATGGATGGAGAGATTTGGTTTCCCAAAGCCCGGGCCCATTTATCCCATAAATGGGTGAATTGCATGACAAAATCATCAATACATTGATTAGCCCTCTCAGTGTACCCTATAATTTCATGCCAAAATTCATCACGTACTTTGATGGATCGGTATTGTGATAGGAAATCTTGCTTCACATGATTGTAGTGCAAAACCACCGCTGGATTTTGTGCCTGCACCAACTCCTCAAAATTGTGTAACCAAAATGTTGCCTCATCCTATAAACTATATTGCAGCAGCCGCAACAATATAGCTTGGTCTAGTATATTACGCAGTAAGCATTTGACTTCCAACTTTTCAATAAGCGTCTGTGCATTTTCATTAGGCAATCCATGAAACTGTGGGAACTCGTTTGCCATGTTTTATTGCCACAAAAACACTTACATGTGTCGTCGAAAACTCAAGGGATGTTGATGGATTGCTCCAATATCTAATCCACCTCACACTGGGTAACCCGGCCCCCAGTGCTTGGCTTCACAAAACGTCATGACCCTCCAAAGGCTACAATCCAATTATACGACGATGGAGAGGGGGAATAGGGAACACATCTAACACAAAAATTGTTTGCCTCTCTATAGCCCAGGGATTCCATAGCACACCCAACCTCTCTAATAACACCTTCAAATGGGCTAATTTTCACTAACAAATCCACTTTGGCATACAGAACAACTCTCTCACACCTTGCAAAAAAACACCTTACAACACAAACGCAACCACCCTGCTCCACTTACCCTTTCCGACTCACAAGACACTCCAATTAATTCCTCTTGGTAACACACTTCAAGCTGCAGGCAAACCCTCTGCAAGCACTGGCAAGTACACAAAGAGCAAGAGAAAAGGAGGGGAAGGGGGGAAAGCAACACAAGAAGTAGGGGCAAATGTTTGGTATTATTGCAAAGGGGGGTAGTACAATCAAGTATGCATCTCCAATAGCAAGCTTGCAATACACAGGCTTGAAAAACTCCAATAACTCTCCTTGGTAAAAAAGCTCTCAAAAAATCACTTCTATGCCCTTTTATAAGGCTTGGCTAAGGCTAAAAAGGAAAAAAACAAGGAGCTATCTAGCTCGTACAATTAATTGGAGCTTCCATTAGAAGTTTTTCTTGCATGGCCACCACCTCGGGGGGTTCACTATGTGTAAAACTGCCATATCACGTGCGTTCAAGATATGTTTGTAAAACCCCTTATATGTGAAATTTTAAAAAATATAATATACCCTTTTCTTTTTAAATCTGTAACTTTTTTCAAATTTGATAAAATAATGGCCTTCTTTATCTATATTTCTGTAAGTTTCAAGAACTTTAAATACCGTTCTATTGAACTCATGTGATAGTTACATTGACCTCCCTTAGGCCACCACTTGGTACTTTCTTGGTGTTTGGTATCTGCATGATGCCTTTATGCTTTGTACGCTCAATTTCCCAACCTTGTATTTGCACTTATGGATACCTCTTGGATAGGATCTGTCTCTCTTGTTTGACCTCGGCTCTTTGTGGCGGGCTAAACCCCTTAAACTTCTCAAATTCCTTCTCTCCTACTGGCTGTCCACTGGCCGTGAGATCCTATTGTGTGATCCTCCCCTTGATTAGCCCCTTGAACCTTCTTGGGCTTGCATTCTCTCTCTCTTGCCTTCACTGCAGGACCCCTCCCCTAAGCAGGCAATAGCAATGTCGCTGTTGGGGGGGGGGGGGGGGGGGGGCTAACCCTCAAAAAACTTGGCCTCATAGGCGCGGGCACTCACGGGTTCCACATCATCACGGTACAAACCGTTGAGAGCTACCGGCCATCGGCCAGCTACCCCCTTTGCCGCCAGGGCCACCCAAAATTGTCGCCGTGCCCGCTCGCACAACCCTAAACCAAATCCGCCATAGCCGTAGCTCATGGAGCTCGCGCTAGCCTCATCACACCCAATATGGGCACCATGTTGTGGGTCAAATACCCCGAACCCCGGTCATCCCCCAATGCATATGGGCTTATTTGTTGCCACGTGGCACTCTGTGGTGAGTTTTCCCCAAAAGAAAAAAGTTCTCCTTTTTTTTTGGTTAAAATCCATTGGATGCCAAAAAAATCCCTTCAACTGCAAGATCATGCCATTTGTGGCTCGAAACTCTGGTTCCCAATTCGCAAAGCCAAGATACAACTTCACAATGTCGACTTCAAACCCATCCAGTCTCACTGCATTTCACAGTTCTCCAAGCCCTCGAACCGAGGCCGCAAAAACCAAGCAAAGCATCTATAACCAATCCCGAACCAGTGCACCCAATCTTTTGACTTCAGTATCTTTCCATTCCGGGCTCTGTTTGACATGTAGTCAATTCCTGCTAGCCCCGTATGATGCACACCCTGCTCTCGAATATCATCGAGGATCAAAAGACGCCAGATTGCACGATTCCCTAGGTGGTCAGTTGGCACCAGGTGGGCACTAACCTAGCTCCCGATTAAACTTCAACATGCCATAACTTGCAATCCATGGCTCCTATCTGCAATCTGAAAAGACAGGTAGGCTCCATATTTTGAGCACTACACACCTATACCCTCACTTCCACTTGGACCACCTATCCCTAGCTGCCCTGTCCGGCAAGAATCTGCAACACATTGAACCTTCAACCTTCAATAACTTGAGCTCCATAGCTCGGTTTGATGAGCCGTTTGGACCTACTCCTTGAACACTTCAAGATCTTCATTCTTGGACCTAGAAGCTGCACTTTTTACCTCCTTCATTTTCTCCCCAAATTGGCCCCTCATGGAGCCTTCCTTGGCCTATAAACCGCATCAAGCATACATTTCCGCTGCTACCTATCATCCCATAATCTTCCTTGCTTCTCTAGCCTTTTGCCATGTTTTTGCTAGCTTGCACATATCTGTCCACGCCACCTTCTAGAGTTGACACACTTTGGCTGTACCAACGGTCTCAATTGTTGTCCACAATTTGCACATACGTAGGAGGCTGTCCACAAGGACCTACACCCCTTTTACATTCACTGCCTGCAAAATAGACATATTTCATAGATGAGGACACTAATATGATGTTAGCATGCAAACAAGAAGGAAAATAAGAACCTCTATAGCCTTGCACACACCACACCGTCAGAAGGAAAAACCATAAAGCTGCGGAAAACACCTATGTCGAATACTTGTAAAGTCGGCAGAAAACATCCCTAATCGGAACCATGATTAAAATTGGTGAAAATCAAAACCATAAAGATGAAGCTCGTGTCGTGTAGACCTCCATAGAGTATCCATATACTTGATTACGACAAAAGACGAGAGAGTTACAAGCTTTTGAAGTTGGGGTATCTCTCAAAAGCTCCAAAAAAGCTAGTCTCTGTTAGGAAAAAGGGTATGTAGGGAATTGCAACTATTAAAAGCAGGATTTTTTTGGTTATTATCCCAATAAATTTTCTCCCTCCTCTTAGCCGACATTGTTCTCTCCTTGACCATCTTTTAATTGGTCCAATTTTGGCCTTTTTTGGGTGAAAAATGAGCTGTCGGTGACCATTTGACCAAGGAATGGAGTGGGGCCAAGTGTTCGAGGACCAAAAATATGGCCAGGCGCCTGTCCAGGCAGTGGGAACTCAAAATGGGCGCCCTTTCCTCCCCCAAAATCCACGAGCCCTCATGGGCTAGGAAGGTGAGCTCCATTTGCTCCTTTGATACAACCTTAGGGGATACCCACTCCCCCCCTTATACCCTCCAATTTCCACTTTCTCCCCCCATATGGGACTACTCCATTGCCATTTGGCAACTCTTCCACAGCTTCCCAACTTCCCCAAAAACTCCCAGCTTCTCCTAAAGCATGAGAGGACTTCTCGGACAATTTTCCCTGAGGCATACCTTGCTGCTCCGGTCACCGAATGACGCACCGTAACACACGGCTCGAAACCCATCACCTTGGCTATCTCCAAAAATATTAAACTTCAGCATTTCTAATTTAAGACCCCCAAGTTGGCGTAGTTGTCCTTCTCGCATGCGCCCGCAATCACCTTCTAAGTTGAGACCGCCCGCTTCGGATGCTCATAGCTCATGATGTACAAGTCTGATAAAGCACGACTGAAAATACTTATTGACAACCATATTTTGGATTCTTGAACAACCCAAAACATCAGCATTCAAGCTTAGAAAAATCACACCTTTGTACATGAATTTTTACGGGGCCACTTCCAAAACTTGCAAGGCTATGTACATGGCATATATACATGAAGCTAGTGGACAAGCTTTTTGGCATGACTTAGTGAGTTCACGCTTATCCAAACCGATGCGTGATACCGGTGGACCCGTCGGAGAAATAAAAAATCCTGGTGGGACGCATAGAAAAACCTTAGAAGTCCGGCGGGCTAACAGGCTCTATGGGTTTTTGCAGGTCATAATCAAAGTCATGTTAACAATTAACGTGGTCACGTGATTTTGTTGTTTAAATACTAGAGCTATTAACGTAATCACACGATCGTGATTATGTCAATTAAATCCCTGAGTGCAACCTATCAAATTAAAAAAGAATGCATCTACTAGCAGTGTTGATGCCTATAATGCCTGGCAAACCAAAATTACTAGTGCAAAGATGGAGATAATTCTTCATTTTTGCCAAGATCGACAGGTTTAAATGTTGAGAAGCCTTTCTATGACCATGCTATTTAGAAATTCTAAAATCTATGAGCATGTTGTTGACTATAACACGAGGAGAATAGGGGGTGAAAACCATCGAGCTTCTCAACATTCAGTACATTCAAGAAGACACCATCCAGAGAGAGCTAAGAGACATTCTCATTCAAATGGTTCTTGGTACTTAGATGGGAGGACCAAAGTGAAGACTCACAAAGGTCAACGATGCCAGCAGACATTGTAAAAGAGTGGCATCACACAAAGAAGTTGGTTACGAAAATGAGGCTGACACAGTTACAAAAACTGGTGATAACTACAATGGAAGATAAAAGGCATACATGAATCATTACAACAAGCACAGACATCGAAAGAGGAGATAAAATTAGAAGGAGAAGTCCATATACAAAGAAAATGAGTTAGATCATCATAGATCCAAATGCAATGAACGGTCCAATGACCTGAGAATTATATTTCCTAGCTTCAAAAGGCGAAAGATAGGATGATACATATGTCCATATACACGCCTTTGAAAAACATGCTGATTTGAAGGACATGTATACAGATGAATCGAGAGAGTAACTTCAACAAACCTTGAAAGATGCAATATAAGTTGAAGAAGGCATTCTTGTTGGAGTAGTGTGAACACCACAAAGCCATTGAGAGTTCAATAAGATCTCTGCCACAAGTTATGTCATGTCCTAGACTCATGTACTATGAACTTTGCCTACTTCGCTTCAAACTTTGCTCATAACGAAAGAAAATATGTCCATAGGCTAAGTGGAGTTGGCCTCGTGATGAAAGTGAGGGGCTCCCGTTATTGTTCAAACCTTACATGTGAGTGTGTGGGCAAAATCCCAAAAATTTGGGAAAAGGATTGATAGGTCCATAAGAAGCATTGATCTCGCTCTCCCTTTAATTGGGCACACAGTATCCTTGGACGGCTGATTGCACTGAGATGCGCCTCGTTCGAACTCCGAAGCATAGGGCACTCCAAAACTGTTGGAATGCCCTATGCCCGCTCAACGATGCAGAAAACGAGTCCACGTGCACAAATATGTGTGCTACTATGTGTATGTCACACACATAGAGAGAGAGAGACTACAGTGCTGGTGTAGTGTGGGCAGCGCTCTTGAACCCCTTCCGCCCTAAAGAGCTGGTGTCCGCAAATTCAGATTCCCCTACTAGCTTGCAATAATAGAATGTCTGTGTCTACACTACCATCAGCTCACACACAATTTACATCATCAGCATCACCATCAGATGATCCTCAGCCTCTTGTGCAAATTAACAGTACCTTGTTCGTAAAGCCCTCGCGCCCAACCCGCCGATTCAACCTGTATCTTCCTCCGTCAGACACCTTCTTCCAAAACTTTTTCTACGTCAGAGATGTCCTCTTCTACCCTCTTCATGGTGCTCAAAAGGACGCCCCTCATTTCAACATCCAAGCCTTGAAAGATGGATTGTCCGATGCCCTCGTCCACTTCTATCCTGTGGCGGGCCGGCTTTCGTATGGAGACAACGAAGGTCAATACCTTACCATTGACTGTAACGATGCCGGAGTCGAGTTCAAAGAAGCTTCTGTAGAGTACCACTTCCGAGAGCTGCAAGAGAAGAGCTTTCCCATCCTTGACTTCTATAATGACTTGGTCCCACCCACTCCTGACACAAAAGATGCTCCGCTTCTTTATATTCAGGTACAAGCTGCATTAATAATCCTCTGCCCAATGCAGATGTTCATTGCTTACTCATGTACAACATTGATTAGCTAATCAGGCTGCTTTTTCTTCATCATCAACTCTACAGATTACCTCATTCAAAGACGGTTGCGGCATCGCCATTGGCGCCGCTGTCAACCATGTGGTTTTCGACGGTTCTTCTTTCTGGTATTTCTTCAATGCTTGGGGGCAATGCTGCAGAGGGTTGGGTGTATCGCCACCTCCATTTCATGAGCGTGCGGTGCTACATCCCAAACGCTGGCTAAATGGGTCGACACCTGCACAAGATTTAGCTCTTCCAAGAACACGTGTGTGTATCCGTAGGCAGCCTGTGGGCAAGGGTCATCACAGAGTTTTGCATTTTGATAGACAATCAGTTGAGCAGCTCAAGCAGAGAGCGATTCAAGAGTCGGGAAGCCCATCAATCAGCTCCTACCAAGCAGTGCTTGCGTCTGTGTGGAAGGGAGTTGTGGCGGCGCAGAAACTACCATTGGAACACAAGGTACTGTTGATGAAGCTTGCATGGGATGTAAGAAAGGCAATCCAAAGCTTCCTTCAACACGATGCCATAATGAGGTTTTTATGTGTTGCCTTGACAGGTTTGCTTGTATCTAAAGGCAGACTTGAGGAAGAGATTGAGCTCCACATTGACACCAGCGTACTTCGGCAACGCATTGGAGGGGATAAGCGTTGACGCAACGGCCACGGACGTGGCGGGAGCTGAGAGCAATATAGGGGCGGTGGCAGCAAGGATAAGGAAGGCACTGGAGGTGTTGGATGATGAGGAATACATAAAGGGGAGGATAGGAAAATGCAAAGGGGAGGAGTTTATGAAGCTCATGTGTGAGCTAAAGGATGGAAGAACTCATGTGTTGTATGTCATTCATGGGCCAAGACTCCCTGTGTTTGATGTGGATATGGGCATGGGGAGGCCACTTGCAGTAAGACCTGCAACCATTCTTAGTGATCCAATCATGTTTGTGTATCCGGGGCAAGAGAAGGGCAGCATGGATGTGTGTCTGCGCTTCACCAGCCCACAAACACTCCATACTTTTCTTTCCATTCCATCGTCCTCCACTGCTATATAACTCTCTGATATGCTGCTTTTATCACTCTCTGATCCCCTAGCCTCCATTGCTGCATGGACCACCCCCTCTTTGCCACGTGTGTTATTTACCACAGGTCTTTATCTTTTCGTATGTTTATTTTTATATTTGGTAAATATACAACTATTCTAACCTTATTCTTGGAAGGAGAAGTGAACCTTATCTTGCAAGGTGAGGTTTAAACATAAAAGAAAAATCAAATGTCATAAAATGGTCTGAGATAAACACCCGTGGGTACACATATAACATGTGGTGGTTTTTTGGCAGCTCAAGACAAACAATTGACTAACCAATTTGTGTTCGGTATGATGGATGCAAGTCACGGAAATTCCCTTGTCATAGTGTGTGATGCTTGACGTAGATATTGTTGGAATAGTAAGGGAACTTCTTTTCTTTCCAAATGGAATCATATCTAATTACATCCATACACATACATTGTACACTAGTTGATCTTCACAAGGGCTTTTTTGCGGAAGTTATTAGTGGCTAGGATGGATAAGGGAGACGTTTCCTCATGTGTAGTAAATGGAAAAAACTTGTTTTCACTGATAATTTGTAAAACCTACAAGAAAGCTAAACCCCTGAAAGCCTTGTAAACCTGACAAGAATCTAGTAGTGCCTAATAGCTTGGATCTTTCTTGAGGACATAGTCCATCCAAATATGCATACTTATATTACAGATAGGATGCGCAAAAGAACATTAGCTTCTACTTATACAAACATCTTTCTCTACAAATATCTTACTCAAGATTTATCCTTCAATGATTGGGTTAGAATATTTACAGGATACATATCTCACTTGAACAAAATTTCAATAAGGGAGATACTTCGAAGATGCCTAACTCTATGATCAATGATGGTCTCTCGTTCTATCTTCAATGACTCATCATCACAAAGATTGTAATTCTCTTGCAAAACATGTCTAGGAGACATGTACTTCTTTAATAAACTTACATGGAAACCCAAATGTACTTTAACAGGTGTAGATAATTCTGCCACGTGTGTAATATGCCTAGCCTCCATTGCTGCATGGACCACCCCCTCTTTGCCACGTGTGTTATTTCCCACAGGTCTTTATCTTTTTTGTATGTTTATTTTTTGTACATACTGGTGGGTTTGCTATTATATTGTACAGGAATCTTCTGAGATCCTAGATTGTGACTCATTTCCAGGCTTGGCATACACAGAGCAACAAAATTAGCATCTGGTTTCCAGATTTGAACTCTGACAGCCGGGCCAGCAGAATCCGAAGCTAACCAATTCAGCCAGCCGTTTTCTGTGATTTCAAATCACACCTTTCATTCTATATAAAAAAATATTTCAACCTCTTCCCAGGCCCTTGTCCACCTGCGCGCCCTGCTGCTCAACTTCATGCCATGCTCTCTCCCTCCCTCTTGCGCTTCCGCTCCCTTTGCCTAGCAGAAGAACTTTCCATTAGCAGTGGCTACAAAGACCAGATGATCGAAGACAGAGCCAATTTCATTCTCAGAGCGTTGGTTATCTGGGTGGAGATTAGTTCCTGCCAAGCGCAGTCCCCCAACCCTGCATCCTGCTCTGCCAACAACATTGTTGTCGCTTCTATCTTTGGCGACGGCGTTGCCGCTGCCATAATTGCCCCCCCTTGGCCGTCGCATCTTGTACATCAGGCTCTCTTCGAAGTGTGCATCATCTTAGATTTGCTACGATAACGATTTTTTTTAAATCGTAGGGACATACTTGGTAAATATAGAACTATTCTAACCTTATTCTTGGAAAGAGAAGCTAACATAATCTTGGAAGGTGAGGTTTAAACATAAAAGAAAAAATCAAATGTGATAAAATGGGCTGAGATAAACACCCGTGGGTAACACCTATAACATGTGGTGGTTCTTTTGGCAGCTGAAGACAAACAATTGACTAACCAATTGGTATTCGGTATGATGGATGCAAGTAAGGGAAATTCCCTTGTCGTAGTGTGTGATGCTTGACGTAGATATTGTTGGAATAGTAAGGAAACTTCTTTTCTTTCCAAATGGAATCATATCTAATTACATCCATACTACATACGTTGTACACTAGTTGATCTTCACAAGGGCTTTTTTGTAGAAGTTATTAGTGGCTAGGATGGATAAGGGAGACGTTTCCTCATGTTCAGTAAATAGAAAGAACTTGATTTCACTTAGAATTTGTAAAACCTACAAGAAAGCTAAACCCCTGAAAGCTTTGTAAACCTGACAAGAATCTAGTAGTGCCTAACAACTTGGATCTTCCTTGAGGATATAGTCCATCCAAATATGCATACTTATATTATAGATAGGATGCTTGCAAAAAAACATTATTTTCCACTTATACAAACATCTTTCTCTACAAATATCTTACTCAATATTTATCCTTCAATGATTGGGTTAGAATATTTACAGGATACATATCTCACTTGAACAAAATTTCAACATAGGAGATACTTCTAAGATGCCTAACTCTACGATCAATAATGGTCTCTCATTCTATCTTCAATGACCCATCATCACAAAGATTGTAATTCTATTGCAAAACATGTCTAGGAGACACATACTTCTTTAATAAATCTACATGGAAAACCAATGTACTTTAACAGGTGTAGGTAATTCAAGTTTATAAGCAAGTGATCCAATTCAAGCTTATAAGCAATTGATTTAGTTCTCTTCAAAACTTTAAAAGAATTGGCGAATCTTGGAGACAACCACCTATCCTTACCAAGAATCAAATTAGTATGCATAGGAATGACCTATAAAAAAACCACATCTCCTAAATCAAAGGACAATGGTCACCTATGATTATCATAATACAATTTTTTGCTTTTCCCAGTCTTCCTTTATTTGACGATTGATCTTGGAAAGTCCTAGGTTCATTCTCTCAAGAATTCTTTTAGAAACTTCTACCTTGTTCTCAGATTCTGGAAAGTTTAGGGGAGTCGATTAGTTCTAGGCATACATTGCTTCAAATGGTGCCATTTCAATAGACACATGCCAAGAACGATTATAAAAGAACTCAACTAAAGGCAAGTAGTCCGTTGGGGTAAAACTGGTGTGCCTCTTATCCTGATCGGATATGCGAGAGGAACCGTCCATCACTTGCATACATCTTCTTATTTACTAAATAGAAGGATAAGGAGATCTCTTTCACACATTGTGGTGAGTTTCTCCACCCATATATTATGTTCTATCTATCTCTCCTTCTCCCTCTCTGCACAAGCACCGCATTCGCGCACTCACAATATGAGTGCGTGAATGCGGTGCATGTATGGAGAGGGAGAAACAGATACAAAGAGAACACAATATGTGGTTACAACAATGTGTGAGAGAAATACCCTTATTCTTCTATCTAGTAAAGAATAAGGTGTCAACAAGTGATGAGTGGTTGGACGCCTCTGGCATGTCCGGTGAGGGTACGAGGCACACAGCCTTTACCCTAATCTGTCTGCCTCTCTCACTCATATACATCCTAATTATAAGCATGTCCTCCAATATTCAATTTACTTGTTTCGTTTCTCCATCCATTTAAGGAGGATAATTAGTTCTCATTCTTAGTTCTATTCCTATAGCCTAATATATAGCCTTTCAGAAGTTAGAAGTGAATTTAGAGTCATGGTTAGACACTATGCTCTTGGATATACCATGCAATAAAAATATATCCTTAATGAACAATTTAGCTACATGCAATGCAGTATCAATCTTGTTCATTGGAATAAATGTTGCAATATTTTGGTTAGTCAATCAACCACAACAAATGTCATAATAATCAATATCTAACTCTCCTAAATGATTTTCTCATATTAAACTGATCATTTAATGTGGGGAAGTGCCAGGGGAGAAAAGGCTAGAATATTGGTTAAGCTAGCAGACCTGCCACAGTAGGGATCCAAAGCAGGGAAAATAGGGATCCAAAGGGGGGGCCATCTGCAAAAGAGCCATGTGCAACAATGGGCTAAAAAGACCCTAAGGTTCAGCCCATTAATACTTCCAAAATGCTAAGGTTCCAAAATTCAAAGGTTGTGTCCAAAGGGTTAAAGCTTAGTGGGAATTGGATGCTTTGTGTGCTCTCCAAAGTCAATGCATATCCCTACATGGGAGGGGGCGAGCCCTTCTTCTAGGGGATGAGAGAGAAAGCCACACACACACACACAGGCTCCCTTTACACAAAGGGAATGAGGGACACATGTCAGCTCCCTAGGCCAGATGCCCACAAGGTGTGCCCAGTTTCTATTGGATGACCCTTGAAGTGGACCAATGAGAATTAAGCTAGAGTAAATCTAGTTTAATTAATTTAAAACATTTAATAAAAGAAACCAATGAGAATTAAGTCTCCTAGAAGACTATTGGGCAGTCTCCCAAGGGGTCCAATGAGCATTCAGGAGCCCAATGGCTTGCATGATTCCTATTGGCCAGGAGGCAAAGGGGTCCAATGAGAGTTTAATTTAATTATTTAATTACCTAAAGCTCTCACAAAAGGGGAAAGGGGGACACATGTCAGAAGGCTATTAATTATGCTGCTTAATTGTCATTGGCTTGACTTGGGGAGAGCCAATGAGGGCTCAACAAGAGCAAATAGCAAGAGGACTCGCCCAAGAGAGAGAGGGGGCTGATTTTTGCAAGGCATTATCACACACACACTCACACAATCTCATGTGTGAAGAAAGAGAAGACTATCTCTTCCCAAGCTTTAATGGAGATCAGCTCATCACCTACTCCAAGCTTGTGAGATAGAAGCCTACAACGACACACTCTTGGCTTGTGGATGCAAATCCAACCAAGAGCCAAGCTTCAATGCATGCTCATCTCCTCTACCAAGCTAATTACTAAGCTAAAGCTATGTTAATATGAGTGATTATGTGAGGAGATGTACATTTTTCTCGTAAGATACTCCTTCTTCCTCTCAATCTACTCTCATACCCTTCTAGCTCTCACCATCTTCGAAGGTGTGTGAGGTCTTGTGTCTGAGAACGGGGATAATTCAAGTTGTGTTTGCTAAGTTATTTGCTTAGTGCATGAAGCTTTCATCTTCATTGCACTAGCTAGTCTTGAAGGAACACAAAGAATTGTATTGTACAATGTCTCTCTTGATGGGAGAAACCATAATACAAAGCCTTTTGGAGGAGGGACCGGCTCCATGAAAATCCGGTCCTCAACTGTTGTCAATAGATTAATTTCTCTCTCTTTTGAAAGTATTGTTGATGCTATCTAACTAGGTGTTATACTTTTTGTTGCTCTCTCCACCCAAGCACTCTTGTAATTCTCATTAGGAATCTATTCTAATGAAATGCCCACTATGTTCGTGCTAATTTCCGCTACACATAAGTTATTAGGCCATTAAATGTTACAACAAAAATAGTGTCAAAATTTCCTCTAGTGGTAGGTAATGGAGTGATGAAGTCCTTTGACATGGATTCCCACTTTTCACCAGGGATATCTAGAGGCTGTAATTCACGAGGTAAGCATTTTTTCTCAATCTTCACTTGTTGACATTGTAAGCATTCACACATAAAATAAGATATCAACTCGCATACTTTGACAAAAAGATAAACTCTTCACTTTAGCATATGTTTTATTTAAATCAGGGTGTCCCATAAATGGAGCGTTGTGAATTTCGCACAAAATTTAACGTTTCAAGGAGAAATTTGGCAGAAACACACAAACGACCATGATAATACAAGTTACCCTTATATAAATGAGATTTTCCCTCAAATATCTCTCCCACATGAGAATTCAGAAAAGAGATAATGTCAGACTAGAAAGGATCATTATTTACTTCACTTTAAACTTGATCAATCAGATCACTGCGTACAATAAAAATAGATTACACATAGGCCTTCGACTCAAGGCATCGTTAACCTTGTTCTCTTTTCGCACCAAATATTTAAGATCAAAATCGTACTCTCACAATAGTTGTAGCATCGGTTTTGCATATTGTTAAGTAATGACCGAGTGAAAATATATTTTAAACTGTGATCACCACTTCCTAATTTAAATTTCACACCAAGAAACAAATGACGCCAAAGTTGCAGAACATAAACAATAGCTCCTAATTACAAATCATATAGAGAATAACTTACTTCATGCCTTCTCCAATTCCTAGATTCATATGCAAAAGCTCTTTGATCTTGACATAAAACACACCCTATTTTCTCCCTTCTTACATCACATGTTACCACAAAAACTTCCGCTAGTTTTGGAATTTTCAAAATACACTTTTCAGCCACCTTTTCTGTAAGTGCTTCAAATGTAGCTTGAAATGTTGTAGACCATATAAAAGTCTTTTTCTTCTTGGTTAGGTCATTTAGAGGACTCATAATCTCAGAAAAGTCATTAACATATGCTTGCTCATATTGTCCCAATCCCATGAAACTCCTCAGATCCCTCATAGTTCTTAGTATCGGCCAATCTACGCTTGCAATCTACAATTCCTTGACCTTATTAACCGTTTTTAGAGATTACCCTTCCCTAATATACAGATTCTTTCTTTGCAAAGAGGAACTTACTCAATTTGACATACAAGTGATGTTTACACAATACTTCAAGAGTTTTCCTTGAATGTAGCTCATGTTCCTTTTCATTCTTAAAATAAAAAAATAAATCATCCAAAAACACTAAAGTAAAGTCATCAAGATAAGGATAAAATATATTCTTCATTTAATACATGAATGTTCAATTGCACTAGTCAAACCAAAGCCAAAACTGTAAATTCAACATACCCATGTATCATGTACAAAAAGAAATCTTGAAAATATCTCATTCCTTAATTCTGATTTGGGGGTATCCACATTGTTGATCAAGCTTCAAAAATAATTGCGCACTACTAAATTGACTTAATAACTCACTGATGTGCAAGATAAGGGATTATTTATTTTTAATGGTTTGTTTATTTAGACCCTTGTAAACAATGCACAACCTATAAGCCCCATTCTTCTTTCTCTAAAAGAGAACAGGGTTTCCCCAAGGAGATATACTAGGTTTGATTAACCCTTTCCTCAACAATTGCAAGTTATCGAGATGTAGTTCTGATTCTTTAAGTTCAACTATTTCTAGAGCGTGTGAGTAGGGGCTCCTTGATCTAAGAGGAGGCATATCTTACACATCATCAAGAAAAACGTCCTTGAACTTATCAAGAAGCTTTTCAAAATACAATGAACTTTTTCTCTTTTCTTGTTCACATTCAAACATTTACAAAAATTATAAAGGTCTCATACCCTTGTCTAAGTCCCCGTATCAGCTTCATGAACAAAAGAATAGACATGGAATCTCTTTCTTCTCCATCGATAGTGGGGTTATCCCCATCAAAATATTTGGGAGATATTTTATTTTCTTCACAATCAATCAAAACTTGATTTTAAGTCATCCAATCCATGCCAATGATTACATCATGCCCACCCATGTCTATGATATAAAACTATCTTTATGATTCTTACCATTCAAAGAATAATGAAAAATTCAATTATCCCTTTTGTGAAACCTTTATTACCGCTCACTAATTTTGAATCTCTCGAGCTATCGTCATGTTTATTTCTCTACCAACTTAGAGGATAAGAAGCAATGTGTACTACCCGAATCATTCAGGAAATTCAATTTTAGATTTTTGTTTTTTCCCCACAAATTTAATCACAAAATCTTTCTAATGATGCAGCAAAGATTTAAAGACCATAAAGGAGTCAAATGACCTACCTTTATCGTCCACATTGCCAATATTCTCCACTATAGTAATCTTGGCATGTATTGCCTTATCGATCTCTTTGTTCACGCATTCAAGAGATCATTGGCATTGCTCTCCACATCAAAAGCATAGAATAATTCTTCAAGCTCTTTTGAGAATCTCTTGATGTTGTTTCCAACACACTAGAGGTTGCTTCTTTTGGTTTTTGTTTACATTTTTCACATTAGGGAACGGTCCTGTTTGTTGATATGCATTGTTATCTTGTCGATTAGGAAAAGATTGATTTGGCGGGTTTGGAGGATTTATTGTAGTGTTATACAAATGATGGCTTGTTTAGATCATCCTCCTAGTATGGTTAATTCTTCCCACTTCGCTGGGTAGCCCTAGCCATGGGTACCAATTCCTCTCCTATGACAGAAACCTACGGAAAAAATCCTAGTCTCTACTAGATGCCCTTGTGACATAAAGCCATGTAGTTTCATTTGACATTTTACACCTAGGACAAGTGATCTATTGGATGATGTATCACTACCCACTAAGATTATAAGTTCATCCTTGTATTCTCATTGACTCCAAATTCAATAATCAAGTTATTCAAAGTATAGATTCTACCGATGTCTCTACTCTATTACACACACACACACACACACACACACATTGTGGTATTACTAAATGATTTATTTTTTACCCTCCTTCTACATATTTCCCCCCCCCCCCCCCCCCCCTCTGAAGCACTCATGGGACACTAGCTCATAACTTGCTACTCATGGCCGGTGGGACTAGGTCCTTGCTTAAAAAAACTCTACTATAATTAAACACATTGAGCTCTCATAAGGTGTCCTGCGCATCCTAGGCTGATATCTCCCCTTGCAAAGTTTATGTGCATCACTTGAAGACGCTTAAATAGGAGGGCGGCTTGCGTCTCTCGCCGATCACGCTCAGGAAACGAAGCTCAAACCACTATAAAAAAGGTGAGGGCACACCTTGCCCCTCACTTAGCTCTGGAGTAGGTATTTTCTTTCTATTTTTTGCTACTGTCTGATCTTGCCAACATGGAGCTCGCAGCTCAATTCACACAGGTACCTAACTTAGCTTGCATAGCACTATGTACTTCTTGCTTTGCCATCTTGCTAAACGCGGTAGGGAAAGATGTTTTAACATTGTGGTGGTTCTTCTTGACTGGTTGTTTTTCAAAATCGTCTACTGTGGTTCTTAGATTTTTTTAGTAGCGTAGCATATGGTTGCTACAACTTACCTAAGCTCTCAAATGTTTTAGCAGCGTTGTACTGTCTGCAGACAGTTTTCGGCATTATACTGGTTTTTTCCGACAGTCGTCTACTATGGTTCTTAGATATATGTTTTAGTAGCATGGCATATGGTTGCTACTGCTTACCTAAGCTCTCAAATGTTTTGGCAGCATTGATTTGTCTGCAGACAATTTATCGGCATTATACTAGTTTTTTAGGGGTTGTCTTATTCTTAGTCTTAACTGATGCGCCTGGTACTTTTGTTTATTGTGGGGAATTACATAAAAAAATGGACTTCTGTTACGGTCCAATCCCTGAGCTCTGTATGGTTGGGTTTTTTGCCTCTCTATGCTCGTTCTTCTTATGGTAAGTATATGGCAATTTTTTGGTTTTGTTTTTTGGGGCCTTTCTCAAGCCGTTTGCAGGTTATCTCGAGTTACTAGCCTAGCTGGTCTTTCGACGTTAAAACTGGTCTTTTTTGGTTAAAAAATTAAAAGCTAATCTTAGCTTTGTATCATTCAAATCATGGGGTACCTTGTACGGATTCACAATGTGAGGAAGGATAACCTCTTGCATGGCATAACCATCGGTTTTTTAGGGAACTGCCAATCTTTGACTATTCTGCTCTTTCTGAAGGTAATTATATGGTTTTTTTGGGGCTTGACATGTGGAAAGGAACTGAAAAATGACTTTACACTATTATGAACGCTAGTAATATGATATGGCGTGTTAGATACCGCTTCTTGAAAATACCTGTCATATGGAGGCAGAGTGTGTTTTATTTGCGAGCTTTCAATTTCGAGCTTTTGCAATCAAACCCAATTTTGCGAGCTTTTTGATTTTAGATTTAGAGCCTTTTCTAACGACACAAAAAATTAATCCAAAACAAAGACATCAAAATATTATACATGACCAAAAAGATCTATAATCTCACAAAAAATTGGCTTAAGATCTTGAGTCTCTTTTAGAGATACACACCCAAAACATGTACAAGATTCCAAAAGACCTAATTTTTGAGCTTGTACAATTGTCTAGATAGATACCACAAAGCATGCTTCTCTTACTAAAAGGAGAAATAAAGTCTCATATGTATAGAAAAGATACTCCACATCTAATACAAAAGAGAAATCTACTTCAAAATGCATACCTCTACAGGGCAATCTCTAAGATTTAGGCTCACTACACCACAGGCTTTATCTTGCGGGTTTGCCCTAATACAAATGCAAGGTCTATGGGAGTTAGTGCAGGCTGATGAATGACCATGTGCTCTTTTGGTTGAAGCCCTTGAATATGTACATACACATAGTACATGTGCTTACATGCCAAAAACGCTTTATGTGTAGATTCTCTCTTCTGAAAATCGGGACAGGTGCAAATAGGTTCTACCTTAATGTGTACATCATAACAACTCTCTGTCAATATTCGAAAAACTATGTGTTGTTCACTTTCTAATTTCTCATCCAAGAACGTTGCAACCATGCTTGCAGCTGACTCCAATCTATTTTGCGCTTCTTTGGAAATACCATGTCTCCACTTACTCTTCCTGCTACTACTGGAGCCTCCTTGTGTAAGAGTAGAATTTGTATTGTTCATGCGTTGTAGTGGTGTTGCAAAATCTGCAAATTGAAATCCACTTTGTACCAAGTTGTCACTCTCTTCCTTTGATAAATTGGTTCCAATATCCACTTGCCAGAAAGTAGGAACGACAGGTGAGAATTTAACTTGCCTCTGTACTTTTTGTGTGTGGCCTACATCAAAATTGCAGAACCATATCCACTGTGCAATTGTCTTGTCTTTAAAAGTTCTCTCAGACCAAAAAAAAGGAGCAAACATTCCCACATTACGGCTTTGTAATTTGTTACCACAACTTTTCTTCCCTACCATTCCAAAACATTTCCTCATGCAATTGGCTGTCATCCTTCGTAAAGACCACTCTTCACGGGCAACTTGGACCTTTTGAATACACCTTGTTGAATACTCCCCAGGCTGCACTGGAATGCTATCTCCTACTTCATTGTCAGTGACAATATATACTTCTTCATTATCCTCTGTATCAAAATGTATACTCCGTGGTCTCCCTCTGGTTTTTCGTTGTCTTGCTTCCATTACATATCCAGGTTTATGTGAGCTTGTACCGACTTCACATGTTTTCTTCTTCCGTTGTACTGTCTCTTTGTCACCTTCCATCACAGGCTCCTCATACAAAGGACTACCAACAACCAAGCCTTTTAATGTACTCGTAAAATGATTTGGATTTGGAGATTCTCTACGTTTGGAACTGGCCATCATTGCTTCTATGGAAGGGCCCGTCCCGATGTATCTGCCTGTGGTGTATCCCAATCTTTTTGCACATTGAATATATGCATTCAAAACATCACTGACACATGCATCATAAAGTGAGATTTTACGTTTACCACCTTCACGTGCCAGCGAACTAGCATGGATGCTCTCTGACAAGTTTATACTTGGAATTTGAGCTCTCTCCCATGGACTCTTACTGGCCTATAAATACAAAACAATTAAAACCATATAAATGTAAATCTCAGTTTTCAAATATTTAATAAGAACCAAAAAAATGATTGATATACCATTGTCTCAGCGCTTCCCCAATGGGAAATCCGTTGCTCCCACCAATTAAACCATCTCTCTAAAGCCTTTTTATTATCCCCTATCACATATTTCACCCACCATTCTCGTATTGTGGAAGCTATATGAGAGGCCTCATTTGTAGGCTTTGCTAAGCGCCATGCTTCACACATTTCAATGTGATGCATTTGTCTATCTGTAGCGACATGTTTTTTTGTATGTTTGTGTAGACTCTGCTCCCAATGGAAAAGACACAAGCGCTCCATTCCCTCCATTACATTATGCCGTCCACCATTGTATACAACTTGTATTGCTAGACAATTAGCCCCAGATTCATCAGACATAAATCCAACAAAGTCTGCTGGTTCATGCCCACACCTCTCCATAACTGTGTTTAAATTTCTCCAAAACAAGATTTGTGTTTCTTCGTTTTCTTCTTTACATTCACATATTGCAATCACTTGCAATGCTCGCATGCTGTACACATAGAACAAATAAGTAATAACATGTGTCTTATATCAAACATGCTATCTAACATATTTTTACAAGTTCACTTACCCAGGATCATAAACCGAGTAGGACATAGTTGCCCATCCTTCAATTCGATGAGTATGATCAAAGTGAAGCCAAGCACTACTCAAATCTCCTTTCCCTCCTTGCCTCATTCTATTCACTAGTTCAACTCCAGAAGCAGGTCCTTTTGTGGACATTTTGAATACATAACATTTGTCGTTAGGTCCACCTTGTCCTGGAAAACGACTTCCATGAAAGAATGGAAAAACACACCGTTTCTGTAGCAATAGTATATTGTCGTATCCATCACCAACAACTTGACCCTGTTTAGCTTTCTCATTTGACAAAATACTTTTGAATCCCCTATTTTGAACAAGGGGCATCATTTCCTCAAGAAAATGGTTAAGCTCTACATCACTGGCTTCTAAATCCTCTTCTTTAGTCAATGATTGAAATAGCATTTGATGAGCAACTAAAATCTGTACTTTTCTAGGACCCCCCTTCTCAATCTTTAAAATTGTCTTAACAAGATTGCGCACTTTTTCAAGAGCTGCCCTTCTAGTACCTGGCTGTACATTGTGGTCATGCACTCCCAAATGGATCACCAAACGTGTTATTGTTGTTTCCTTTGGCATCACATAATAGATCATACACTTGCAAACATTTGAACAAGTGACCGTTCTGTCACAATAGTGGCAGGTTATTTTAGATTTACCTTCGCTAGCAGGATAGCCCATGCTGATTTGTCTATCTAGATGTCCATGAAAGAAGGCATCATTGTATTTCCTTTCACCAAGGTAAAAAGGGCATGTCACTTTGCAACATTGAAGGCTTCCAATACAATAACTCAAACGCACAGTGCAATCTATGGCCATGTTGGTAGATGCTGGGTGAGACCAAAGGTGACGGTCGTACTTTTGCTCCATACCGAGCATCCTTTTATTGTTGTGAATTGGAGGAAGCTCGAAACAAACATTGCCATTATAAAAATTTGGGAGCTCGTCAACCTTTTTGGGAGTTCCACAAATCTCTAAAAGTTTAGACAACCTGCACGATTTACCTTTGTCTTTCATCCATGAAATGATGGATATATCCTTTGAATACTCCTGCATTGTATGCTCCACCCCATCTTGTGTGTCTTGAAAGGGTCCTGGTGACCTGGTTAGTTCCACTGTCTCCAAAACAACTGTGTATGTACCTTCATCAATATCAACATGTAAATGTGATGGAGTCGAGCTTTTGTTACATGGTGTAGCGAACATAGAAGAATCACCGACTTCTTCATTTGTTTCTAAACTGTCAGCCACATAAACACAACCATCTGAATGAAGAATGTGGTAAGTTGAGGATAGAGAATGGTCAAGATGGTAATGCTTTTGATCTTCATGATCCCATCTAGGCAACACATTGACCTTAGACTCAGAGCTCCCTATCTGAAGGACCTTATGCAAGAGTAAGGTTAATGGTGAGATCGATACTCAAAAAAAAATGCTAAGTTTTGTTCAGCTCATAAGGAAGATTTGTGGATATATAGCACCTAGAAATTCATTTTCATACTCTTCAAATAATTCAAGCAAAATGGTCACTTAACAGGACACAAAAGTGTCCAAGGACATAAAAGTGTCCTGTTACCATTCTAGTGTTAAGATATGCACAGTCATAGCCATTAAGATACATTTGAATCAGCATGTTGTCAAATCCATCTGTTCACCTATCGAGCTTTCAAAATCTCCCCAAATACACGCATATTAAAAAAATGAACACAAGAGTTATAAAATATACGATGTTTTAAAAATTATTTATAATATATGTATATATATATAGTATAGAGTATAGTTTTTTATATTCCCAATTAAGCGCTTTAAAATTAAAATGGACATAGTATAGTATACATAGAATATATGGTATTTAAGTATATAGTATATATAGTTACATTACATTATACCAGCATCAGTACCGGGCCAGTCCAGTCCAATAGCAGTACAGTACCAGTCCAGTCCAGTACCAATCAAGTCGAGTCTAGTAGCAGTCTAGTCTAGTCCAGTACTAGTCCAGTCCAGTACAATACTAGTCCAGTCCAGTACTAGTCAAGTCCAGTGTAGTCCAGTCTAGTATCAGTCAAGTCCAATCCAGTACTAGTCCACCCAGTACCAGTCCAAATCCCGGTACTGGGCTTATACATATATTGTACATAATACAGAGTATAGTAATGTTATATAATATTTATCATTCATTTCACCATTTTTGATAGTCTAGGACTTTATTCTAATTGTTTTCGTGAAGTTTCAAATTTTGACCCTGGACACCTGTTGGGAGCTAGTTTTGAGGATGCTAAGGTCAAAATTTGGAAAAGTTTTGTATGTAGGAATTGTAGTCTTCAATATGAGGAAAAATATTGCTTCTTTAAGTTTTTTCAGAATCCTTCATTTTGATGCTCGTTTATGGATTTGCAAGACCGTATTGTGAGATATCCCTCTTTGAGAGAATTCCTCCATAAATTCATTAAATTCCTCTTCTATGGTCTCAAAATCCCTTCTCTCATCTAAATCAATGCAGCTCTAAGGTGCGTCCAAATCCTACAAACTCCATGGAAAAGTCTAGGACTTCCTTAGCTCTAATGACACGCAAAAATGCTTCCATGTGATCCCTATTTTTGGAATATTTATTTGTTAACCCATTTTTGGACTTGAGACGATCTGATCCTACGGTGATCCCTCAATCTAAACATAGGATCCCCCATTCCTCCTCTATGAGATCTCTCTGGCCTAGGATATGGTACATGTTCCTCACCTAGGGTGCTCTTAATCCACAATTCTTGATTGGTCTAGCAAGTGGTCGTTCCTCTACTTGTTCTTATTCTCCTTCTCAATGTGGTGCATTAGTCCTGGCCGAATTTGATGTTCTTGTTCTACTCTCATCTTGGTATTGTTGATGGAGTGGTGGTATTGGTGGTGCTTCTAGCCCTGACAAGGCTTGATATCCACCCCCTTTTGTGTTCAGTTTTGGAGCCCGTAGATTAGGGAAAAAGTGAGAAAATGCTGTTTTGCGCTGTTTTGTAGAAATTGTCAACTTGCAGGTGAATTTTCAGCCAAACTGAGCTGGATATGAATTTTTTGTATCACAAAACTGTCGAAGAGCTCGACAAGGAAAACAAATTCATGTGAGTTGGCCCCGGGAAAATTCTGAACCATTTGGGAGTTACGGCTCGCTAAAAATGGCCAAGAATCGTGGCTGCTTTGCTTAAGACTAGAAAGAGGTCAAAAATAGTGAATGTCAAAGCTTAGGTTTGAAGCATTACTACTTCAAGAACCAATCGTCTACCTGCTCAAGCTAACACAGTCCAGTACCATCGTGCGCGCATCATGTTGGTGCCTCCTCTCTCTCTCTCTCTCTCTCTCTCTCTCTCTCTCTCTCTCTCTCTCACACACACACACACACACACACACACACACACACACACACACACACACACACACTATTGTCGTTGCGACGCCGGAAGATAGACCACAGAAAACCGTTCAACGCGGAAAAAAAGGGGGGCGCAGAGCCCGGGATGATGGGCAGGCTCTGCGCCCCCTTTTTTCCGCATTGAACGGTTCTCTGTGGTCTATCTTCTTACGATGACTGGCTTTCTTCAAGTTATGATTAAAAATGATTTTGGTGTTCATAACAAATCTATCTGATAAATTGTATGCTTTAATCAGAAATTACCAAAAAAAGGGGGGGAGAGCAGAGCTCCCCCATCATCCGCGCACGCACGGATGATTGGGGAGCTCTACCTCCCCCTTTTTTTTGTAGATTTGGTGAGCTTTGTCAATGGTGTTGCTGGAAATAGTCTTTTGATTAAGGTTTTTGAACTGTTTTTCCCCCATCATCTGTGTGTCGACAAAAAAAGGGGAGGTAGAGCTCCCCACGTGGATGATGGGGAAGCTCTGCCTCCCCCTTTTCTTGCATTTTTTATGTGGTCTTATATAAACTAAAAGCTATATTATATGTGTTGTGTAGATAATGGCACCAAAGAGGGATAGCAAGAAAAGAAAACCTCGAGTCTCTCCTTTTAGCAACCGTCAAGTGAGCATGAAGCTTAGGTCCGGTTGTATACCAAAGGGAGCTATCGATCAGGAGGCATCATCACGAGTCCGACATTTGGACACTCCACCAAATAAAAAGAACAGGATTCTCAAAAGGTGTGTTTTTATTGATGATGAGTCTCAAGTTGATGAAGACTCCAACAACATCGAAGATGACGTAGAGATCACAGGTAAATTATGAGTGTATGCTATAATTTTATGTCAATACGTAGTTTATATTATAAATTTTTCAATGGTAGATTGATAAATTTGATGGACTTTTTTTTTCGTTTGGAAAGCTTGTTAATTAGTAACCATGTGGGAGAGTAAGAAAGGGTGAACCATTTTTTATATACATACCATTGATAGTTGCTAGAGAAAATATTAAGTATTGTTTTTGTTTATGTTGAAGAAAAGGTCCTTAAATCTCATGTGAGAGCCCTATATAGGGTGTGTGGTTTTTTTTTTTTTAAGTTGTCTCCGTACAAAAGAGACTTTGGCAAAATTTCTGTAAATTAAATACTTTACACTATCTAATCCTAATTGCATATGTTTTTGGAAAATTGAATGTTTGTCACTTGTTATCTCTATGCAGAGACCAATGTTCACATTGAAGATCATCATGACAATGAAGAAAATAGTGATCCTGAAGGGGATGAGGAGAATAAGCATTCCAAACACCTAGGCAAGCAAATTTCGCTTGGCTTGATGAAAGATGTTCTAAGTCAGTTTTATGTAAAGAAGAAGACATTGCCTCCTCCGGTTCCACTTTGTCGACTCGTGGTGCATGAGGCTGTTAGGTTTGCTAGAGATGATGTAGAATGTCTCATTTCCTCATTTGAATCTGCTGGGTATTTAGAAACTATGGGGCATTTCCTTGTGTCCGTTGGGGATTCTAGATGAGACATCATTCTCGTGACCGCAGCGGATTTGGAGGAATGGGGACCACTTTGGTGGGAAAGAAATGCTGAGTTCGAGAGATCACTTGGTAGAGAATGGCACGAGCTCAAAGGAAAAAAGTTTCTGGTATGGGATGGAAACCATAGGCTAAAAAAATGGTGGAAGAGAATCAGAGATAGTAAGATCTTTCACCTTTTTCACTCTTTTGTTGTAAAGCTTTGTTTTTACAAATGATGATTTTTTTGTGTGTGATAGAGTACTCGGACAATGGTCAATACCATGTTAGTGTTCATTGCCAATTCCTTGAGTTGTCCAGAGCAAAAGAAGCAGAGTTGCTTCTTGCACTTGACACTTCCAATGCGTAAGTTTGTTAATTGCATGTTGACACTCATTTTTTTGCAAGCAATGCTTGTGTTCAACTCTTTGTTTTCAATTTTTCTGTAACATTTCTAGGGCACATGTCATGCCAAACATCACTCATGAAGTTTATATGTTTCAAAGATTTGGCATGGCAAATAAAGATTCAATCCTTCAAAAATTGACACCTGATATGAGAGAATGGGCTAGGGTGGAGATGACTGTGGAGGCAAGGTATTACCATGGTGCTGCACCATGGTACAACACTCCATGTCGATTGATATCTCAAATTGTGTGGAAGGTGATACCTACTCTACATGTTGGGTAATTAATATAAAATTTTATTATGGTTTCAATACAGTGGTTTGTATTAGGATGAGTTCACTGCATTTATGTCCAAAGAAAGAGCAAAGCTAGATGCACTTGGACTAAATGATGTTGATAAGAAGAAGAGACTGGACAAGGCCACAAAGGTAGAAGAGGAACGGTTGAAAGCTAGGGGCTACAAGTACTTGTCAATCGCCAATCCTCTTAATGGTGATGAGTTCTTCAAGTTTCTTTTTAGCATTAAATGGGATGAACCTAGAATGCTAAAGATCACTAGAGATAAGCTCTATTGTTTGACAAGCTCTAAAATCACTCCTGAGAGGTATTGAAGCTATTAGTTTCTCATTTTTAATTGTATTCATTCAATTTTGTTTTTCTATATGATTTAGTGGTATGTTGTTCTTATTGCTTATAGAAAGAAGATAATTTTGCACCTCATGAGCCTCACTAAGTCTAAGGATCCACAATATCTTCATTTTGGTGATTACAAGCTTTTTAGAAGTTACATGAAAAACGAGACTTATTGGGCTCACTTGCATGGGGAGGCTACACATATGATTGAAAGGATGCAAGTAGAAGGTCCACAACTTCCTAATTCTTTTGACCTATTCTACAAGATGAGCATGAAGAATCATATTTTGCAGGTAGACGTTTGACCATTGTTTTTAAAAGAATATAGACATGTTTTAATTTACACAAGATCAAGTTGAGTGTGCTTTTTGATTGTTACTATGTATGTAGGCTTTTATTTATCTAATGGATGCGGTGAAGTCTTCCGACTCTAGTGAGAAGATGCCGGAGCTTGTGTTGTCGGCTAAGAGAGTGATTTACAGGTTTGCATCTTCCACTTGCACTCTCTGCAAAAAAAGAGCATTTCATTTTTTTGTCATGGTTTGGTGACAGTGGGTCATTTTGAGAATGATGAAATTTCATTTTGTGTTTACAAAAAATCCTTAAATTCCCTGTGGAAGCCCTGGATATGGGGTGGATGGTTCTTTTCACAATATGCGTGTGTATAATGTCTATGTTGAAAACACTTAAATCCCTTGTGGGAGCCCAAGATAGGGTTTATGGTTTATTTTGAAAAAGTATTCTCCATACAAAGGAGACTCTGACTTTTTTTTTAAAGGATACATGACATTTATTATGCCATTGCGTTTATATGCTTTTCAAAGTGGATGATGCTCTAAAAATTGTGTAGATGGGTTATGCAATGCGTTGAGGCGCAGGAATTGAATGAAGCCCCATTATTCACTAGAGAGTGGATTGATGTACATGATGAGAATACAATGTTCTCTCCCTCTTTGATTGAAATGAATCTGACAACATGGGAAGCCAAGGTTTGTCCTTGGTGGTTGGATTATCCACTAGGAGTTATTCCAAAGCAAGAGTTGGAATTACGTAAGAGTAAGTATCTTAACACTAGTGGCTCTTTTATTTTGAGAATGTATATGTCTTACTTTAGTACTAATTTATGTGATATTGTGCTATATGGTTGTTGAGTGAAGGGTTTCAAAATGAGAGTGATGAGTACTTACAGGAGACACAAGAAGAGTCTCTCCCTCCCGTTCCTCAAGGAGTTACTCAAAACACCATTGAGAGTGGCTCTCAAGGTACTCCACTAGCAAGCAATGTGCTCAAGAAGGGTAAAAGGAAAATGGAGCCTCCAAGTACATCAAGGAAATCCACTCCTTCTTCAATGCCTCCCGTTGTGCCATCTGTAGAGCCCGGCATGTCCTCTTTGGGAACCGCTATACCCCATATGGCACCCTCTTCTAATGTGCCCACTACATCCTCATTGGTGCACACTACTTCGTTTGTTGCAGAGTCTTCACTTGGGCGAGAGGCTTGGGAGAGAAGGCCGATCACACGATCTGTTGGTAAGTTTAAGAAAATTGTTAGCATATCTGTCTTCCATATTTCCTAATTCAAAGCTAATTTGGATAATGCTTGCAGGGTTCCATTACCAAACTATTGTAGATATTTTGCTTGTGGATATATCACAAATTGATAAGTTTGCCCCTGATAGGTGATTTTCATAGTGCTTACTTATTTGCATTTTCTTCTTGCATTGTTCTATGATTTTGAACATAATTCATGTTTGGTTTTCTTATAGCATCAACAAATGTTTTGCGACACAGAATACAAATCTATATAGCAAAGATGGTGTGCCATGTCATGAGGTTGCTAGGCTTATCTTTGCAGATTTTCCTACAAGTTTGCTTGTGGATGGTCTAGGACCAACCCCATTGGGTAAGTAACTTTTCTTTGGACTAGTACCTACAACTAACTATGGTTGTATGCTTACATGTCATCATTCACTTTTGTAGAGGGCATGAGTGTTCCCAAGTGGAACACATTTTCCAGGGGTCTAGTGACAGGGTGCATGGATGTTGCTCGTGAATTTTTGGCCGATGAGGGGTTTTTAGTGACCATGTGCATGGCCGAACATATTGGAGATTTTATTGCAGATGCAACTAGGGTAGGACTTGTGCTCTTACGTACATGGACTCTCATGTGTAATACGAAGGCATATCGGCATCCACTCACTAGAGAGGTGGTAAGATAACAAACTTAGTTTCATAGTTTAATTTCCTAACCAAAAACATTGTAGCTATGCCATCCATTCTTTGAGTTTTTTATTCATGCAGGTACTTGATCTTACCATGTGTCTTTGGTATCGTATTGGCCATCTTGTGCCACACTATGATAGAGAGGCAGGGGAGAAAATTGCCGAGAGATTGTTTCCAGCAGATTGTAGCTACATGATAGATGATGTAGTCTTCCCCAGTGAGATTGATGGTGCTATTCTTAGAGGCGGGGCAGAGCGGTCTTCTTTGTTCTTTCGGTAAGACTAGTCCAAAGTATGATACTAGTGAATGTTATGGTATATATGTGTTTGCATTCGGTTTCCAATTTATTTTTATATGGTCAGGTGGTTGCTGGCAACATTTACTGAGCCTCATGACTATGTTTTGGACTTGTTTGCGGGGTGTGGTGGTTTGGGCCGAGCTTCTGCGGAAGATATGAGGCATTGCATGTGTCTAGAGCTAGATCATGTGCTCTATGAAAGATGTTTGACTGATATTGCATGTGGACCTGTGAAATGTTGATTGCGGATGCACATTTGGTTGAGGAAACTCTATTCTGACAATACACATCTTCATGTTTTGATTTATGTTTTTATGTACATGGAAGCCATATGGCATTGACATGGCATTTTGGTACGCTCCATACATTTCATTTGGATATTTCATTTGTGTTTGTTTGGTACATGACCGCCACATGATGTGGAGATGACTTTGACTGGAGCTTTCTTTTATAGTTAGATTATGTTGACACCATTGGCTTGTGTGTTGATTTTTGTGAGATAACAAAATCATTAAAGTGATGGAAATAAGAGTTTATGTGAAATAAATCCCATGTGGGAGCCCACATTTTCAGTACAGCCTCAAAAATACATACAAATGGTGCTTTTTATAAAGTTTCATTTTGCATAAGCATAGACTGTTGGGGTATAAAGCCCAATGTGGTCGCCCAGGTAAGTGGGCGGGCCGCCAGGTATGTACACATGTTCTTTTGTAAAAACCTAATAAGAACTCACTATGCTCTACACATTACAATAGAGCGAGTTCACCATATTGTCGTGCTCTTCTTCTCGCACTCTCTCTCGCGTCGCACTTCCGCTCGTACTCCTTCAACTGGTATCAGAGCTCAGATCGAGGCTCGGGGCAGCACTGCAAGAGGCTAGAGTCACCAGCTCAGATTGGAGTGAAATTCTACAGGCAAAGACACAGCCCCAAATCTCGTGGGCAAGCCCGAAGGGCTTGGTGTAGTCAGAATTTCATTCTGACGTCATCTCGGCCACCGTTCGGCTTCGACAAAGGTCTGCGCAGGCCATTTTCGACTACGTGGTCTCGACGGGTGCAGATCCGATTCTACAAATTTGGGGTTTTTGGCATACGACTGCATGTGCTGAGGATATCAACACTCCCAAAGTGTTGATTTGTGGCTGTCTACACATCGAAGGACGGCTCAAAGTTCTTGGAGGCGTGTTACATACGACACGGGCGCATCTACACACAGACTGTAGGCGACATCCACTAGTTCATCAGGTAGCTTGTGTTTGTTGCTTGATATTCCAGATTTCATCCTGACATTGCAGGTACTTCCACATGGGAAGTATTGTCAGAGATGATGTATGTCTGTTGAGGGTTTGCTGGCTTTGAGTCATGCAGCAAACAACCGCCGCAGCGGTTACAGCATACAGTGGGAAATTTGTGGATGTATGACTTTGTGGGAAGTCTATGTACTGTCAGATTTACTGCAGCCTTTGTTGAGGGTCGAGTGAGGTTTTACTGAGCTGGGGGATTCTCGAATGTTGAGATCCTTTCGGTGATACAAGTCTTGGAGCGATCCCTCGAGCACCCTTAGATAGGCAGCTAGGATGTATTGACTGTGAGTTAGATATTTGGGATTGCATCTTTGCTTTACTGTCGTTGAGGCATTGTCACAGTCTATGCTTACAGGACAATCAGAGATAGTACAGGTGCAGGACAAGTTTACCCATAGCTTACAGTGTCAGAGAGACAGTGTTTTTTGAGCTGTTTTTTGGTCTATTTTTAGTACACCAGAGCCATTTTACAAAGGAGACTCTACCAAAATTTCTACAGAATCTCAAGCTTTCTTGGTTCATTTGACAGGTTGATGTTGGTTCAAAGGTCAGTTTACAGGGGAAACTCTGCCAAATTTTTCCCAGAAAAGTAAACTACTGTGAAGCGTAGCTATGGCTGGATCACAGGACACTGCTCTTTACAATATCAAGAAGCTGGATGGAACCAATTTCCCATTGTGGAAGAAGAAGATTTGGCACGTGTTGGTACAAAAGAAGCAGATAAAACCTATAAAGCTCAAGGGGATAAAACCAGAAGATATGGACGAAGATGAATGGAGCAAAATGGATGAATTGGCACTTTCTACCATTATGCTGACTTTGGCAGAAAGCGTTTACTTCAATGTAGCAGACGAGATGTCGCCTTATCAAGCATGGTTAAAGCTGAGTGATCTTTATGAGAAGTAGAGTGCAGCTTCACAGGTATACTGGCTTAAGAAGCTTGTTGACTTGAAGATGAAAGAAGGGACACCTATGTCCAATTATCTGAATGAATTCAACACAATCTATAGTCAGTTGTCAGCTCAAGGTGTCAAGTTTGACGAACCTGTTAGAGCTATGTTCCTGTTGATCACATTTCCGGAAAGTTGGGACACTTTTCTCACAGCTTTGAGTAATTCTGCACCTCCAGATGGTTTGAACATAGCAGGTGTAGAAGGAAGTCTGCTTAATGAAGAAACCAATAGAAAGACAATGGACAAAGGCAAAGGAACAGCCTTAGTTGTCAGGGGAAGGACCAAAGAAAAGTACAAAGGTGGAAAGAGGAATCAGTCTCGTAGCAAGTCCCGCAGTGCTAAAGGCAAGAGTGACATAGAATGCTACCATTGTGGCAAGAAGGGTCACATGAAAAGAGACTGCAGAGAATGGAAAGCAGAAAAAGGCAAAGAGAAAGCTGAAGACCATGGTGAGAAGAACAAGTCCTCAGTGAAGATTCAAGAAATAAATGTGACAAACACTGTTGCAGAGGATGACAGTCTAGTGTCAGGAGACATCTACTTCTTGAAGAATACAATGGACTCAGCTATTCTTACAGCATCTGATGGAAATGCACTGAGTGACTCGATTATAGACTCAGGGGCATCACTTCATGTGTCTCTAAACAAGTAGTGGTTTACTTCTTATGTGACCACTAAAGATCATGTTCGGCTAGGCAATGGGTAGACATGTGAGATCTTAGGTGTTGGAGATGTTCAATTGAAGTTTCAGAATGGCTCTTCTTTCACGCTGAAGAATGTGAGACATGTTCCCGCAATTACAAAGACCTTGATCAGCACAGGTTTACTTGATGATGCTCGCTACGTCACCATTTTTGGACAGAACATGTGGAAGATATCCAAGGGTTCTATGACAGTAGCACATGCAGTAAAGTCTAGAGGACTTTACATGATTTATGTATCAAATGTCTCTAAAAATGTAATCAATGTAACCGAGCAGCCGAACGTTTCTTTGTGGCATAGCCGGTTAGGAAATATGTCCAAGAAGGGAATGGAAATATTGTCTCGTTCTGGTTATTTGCCTGGCTTTTCATTTAATGATTTTGAATTCTGTGAACATTGTCTGTATGGTAAGCAAACACAGCAGCCACATAAGCATAGAAGCAGTAGAAGAGATACACAGTTGGAACTTGTTCATAGTGATTTGTGTGGACCTATGCCTAACCTATCTCTAGGGGGAGCTTCTTACTTTATGACATTTATAGATGATTACTCGAGGAAAGTATGGGTTTACTTTCTCAAGCACAAGGATGAAGCATTTAGTGTTTTCAAAACGTTTGTGACACTTGTGGAGAATCAGAGTGGCAAGAAGCTTAAATGCTTACGCACTGACAATGGTGGAGAGTATGTTTCAAAGGCCTTTCAGGACTATTGTGAGTCAAAAGGTATAAAACGTGAACTTAATGCTCCTTACAATCCTCCTCAAAATGGTGTTGCTGAGAGGATGAATAGGACCATACAAGAGAAGGTCAGAAGTATGTTGTCTAATGCACAGCTGCCAAATGGGTTTTGGGTTGAAGCTGTATCAACAGCTGTTCATCTTGTAAATAGATCTCCTAGCAAGGTTTTGCATAAGGATTCAGTGCCAGAGATGGTATGGTGAGGCAAAATGCCCTCATACAAGCATCTCAGAGTCTTTGGCTGTGAGGCATATACTCACGTTCAAAAGGAATTTAGGAATAAACTTGAGCCAAAGAGTAGAAAGTGCATCTTTCTAGGCTATGGTAATTCTGGTGGGATGGGGTACAGACTTTGGGATCCCGAATCCAGAAAGGTTGTCCACAACAATGATGTTCACTTTAATGAATCCAAATATCATTCTAAACCAGAGAGGGTTGAGGAGATTAGAAGAGTTGTCTTCCAAGAAGATGGACCTGCAGGTGCAAGACAAAATGTCACGGCTCAAGAGGAGCAAGGACAGGATAGAGTGGAACCACAGGTTGTGGCTGAGCCTGAGCCACCTATTGTGCGTAGATCTGGACGTGTCACGCGACCTCCTGATAGGTTTGTTCCATCTATGAACTATGTCATGTTAACTGATTGCAATGAGCCTTCATGTTACAAGGAAGCATGCAAATGAAGGACTCTAGAAATTGGCAATTGGCCATGCAGTCAAAGATGACAGCTCTGCATAAAAACAAGACATGGAAGCTAGTTAGATTACCACGAGGCAAAAAGGCTCTACCTTGTAAATGGGTTTACAGTGATAGCCGTTTTTCAGCTCTCCATAATTGCCATAATAAGTTACTCCACCCTACCAAATTCACCCAAACGCTATGGCTATCCCTACCATTTCACTGTACATAGGCGTGTGTGAGTTAGGGGGCTTTTCCCAAATCTTCTTAAAAACCCTCAGCTAGCTAGTCACTGGGCTAGTTGAGCCAAAAAAATAAAAAAATAAAAGTATATTATGGCCTCTTTGTGTGTAAATATTTCATTGTATATATGGCCTAAATATAGGGATTTTTTATAATTATTTTGGTATTTTATTTAAATATTTCTACTTAGGTGTGTGTTTTATTAAACCTATGTACACCTTCTTTCATCCTCTTACACCATAATTATATTTTTTGCCAATATGTACATACTCTAACCTCATATTTTTTCTTTATACAAATCACTCCCACATTTTCATCCTCACCCTCGTGAAAACAAAAAATTGATTTCTACTCATTGGTTACGTTTATTATATTATTTACTTGCATACCTTTTCCTCTTTCACCCAAAATAATTCAAGGAGGGACCATATCATATGATTCCAATATCTTTCCATATCCATAACTCCTCCATATTTTTATTATTATTTTTACTCATTATTCTAACACCATGTGCTCATTGAGCTAAAGTCCATGAATAGTCCATACACTAGTCCCACCATGTATATATTTCTTTATTCACCAATAATCCTCCTCCATGCATGGGTCAAGGGTAACTTGGATGCTTTGTATTATAATATGACAAAGGAGGGGCTCACTCTTGGATGCATTGTACAAATTCAACAAAGGAGGGGGCCACTAAAAGACTTTTGCAGGCATAAAAACATGCTTTTTGGTGAGAATTTTGGCACCTATCTCCACTCCGAATTTGGTGCAGGGGTCAAAAGAGAAAATTTATCCCACGCTCTAAATAATCACCTCAAATTTTTTCATGATTTTTGAAGCTACCAGCGGTGCGTTATGATTTTTTGAGTGGACCCCAGTCTGCCCACTTTTCTCACAAGTAGCCCTTAGTCTTCTCTCACCCTTCCACACACCTACTCACTCTTACACATCCCTCCCTCTCCTTCCCTCACTCAAACCTGCAATTTCCATGGCTTCTCCCACCCTCTTCACCATTACCCTTCTCTCTCATCCCTATAGTTCTTTTATGAACCTCTACATACATACACCCTCTCCATGTCTCTCTCTATTGCTTCTATGTTACAATTTCAATTACCTCTCCTAAAAATATCTAAAATTCAGCATCTTAACCATGATAACTTCTGCAAATTGAGGATTTTTCATCAACAAATACTCTTTTCATCGTGGTGGTCAACCATGGCGGCGGCGTAAAGAAGCGAAGAAGAAGAAGAAGACCAACAGTCATTTTTTCCACAATCTACACAAGGGTGAGTTCAAGCTTCTTCAAAGCTTCACCATTTCAATGATTCTCTTTTAATTCACCCCTCTTCCTTCATCAAATCAACTCATCCTACACATTGTAAATGTATCACTAACAATTCTAGTGATTATTACCACTAACAACTAACTTCTCTTGTAAAAATGCACCCACACTATCAACATATGGAGTAGGCAACCGCACAAGTAAACCAAATTCACTCACTCCCATGGAAGTTTCTCTCCTTTCACCACATCAATAATTCTCTTACTCGAGCCCACATCCATGTGACTCAAGAGAAAAGAGAGACCCCATTATCATTTGAAATTCATAAAAATTCATAATCCTTGATCTTTCCTAATAAAATTGATTAGGTTTAATCCTAATCAAGGCTTCTAAAACCTATAAACAGAACCCATTCCTCCTTGTAAAAGACATCACTATACCATTCCACACTAGATTGAGCGTACCACACGCCAATTCTATCTTGGTTGTAAAGAGAGAGTAAGCTTTCTATACACCATCACCTTGGTGCATAGAAAAGCTTGAGCTAGTTTGAGTGAGTGCGAGTAGAAGATATTCTTCCTACCATTGTTGTATCTACCCCAACATCAATGAATTGGTAGTTTTGGGTGCAATTCATGTCCAAAGGCTCACGCTTCTCCTCCAATTTGGCTTGGAAAACTCATTCAGCTTCATAAGGTGACTTGTTTCATTGAAGGTTGTTGTTTTGTTGCTTGTGATTCATTGGCTATTGTTTGGCTACCATTGTAAGAGGGTGGATGGTGAGAGGGCTCCCATAACCCTAAGACAATGTGCTAGTGATGCTATAACCAAATCTTGTCACTTGATTCCGCAAGATCTAAGTTCCTTTTTGTGCAAAATATAAAGTTGAAGCTAAGTTGTACACCATCCCTCTCTCTCTCTCTCTCTCTCTCTCTCTCTCTCTCTCTCTCTCTCTCTCTCTCTCTCTCTCTCTCTCTCTCTCGTGTTTTAGTGTGTGAGAGTGTTCCATTGGTGTTAGGGTTAGTGTAAATTCCTTGCTTGTTTGTGGGTTGCTCTAACGATTCTCCTCTTTTGCGTCCTAGTTCGCTCTTAAACTAGGTGGTGCCCCTTGTGTAGTTGGGATTTGGCTGTGGGTTTGTTGTTTTGGTTTGTGTTGTGTTGTGCCCCAGCCCCATTGAGCATCACGGGAGCCTTGAAGGGTGTCTAGAGGTTGCTCTTCTTGTTGCCCGCCCCGGACCGCCTCAACAGGTATAAGATCACCGCTCATGATAGTCAGCTAAAGTACAAAGCAAGGCTTGTTGCCACGGGCTTTAAGCAAGAACAAGGCATTGACTTTGATGAAGTCTTCTCTCCGGTGGTCAAGATGACTACATTGAGATGCTTTCTTGCATTGGTTGCCATATTAGATTTGGTGTTGCACCAAATGGATGTCAAGACAGCGTTCTTGCATGGTGATTTAGATGTGGAAATTTACATGCAGTAGCCAGAAGGGTTTGTTGAGAAAGGCAAGGAAGATTGGGTATGCCAGTTGTTAAAGAGTCTTTATGGCTTAAAACAATCACCGAGGGCATGGTACCATAAATTCCACAAGTTTATTCTTTCTCAAGGCTACAAACGTAGTGAGTTCGATCATTGTCTATATACAAAGAAGGCTAAGGATGGCAGTTGGCTGATCCTTATTTTGTATGTGGATGACATGTTGATTGCTGGTGAGGCGGTCCGGGGCGGGCAACAAGAAGAGCAACCTCTAGACAACCTTCAAGCCTCCCGTGCTGCTCAATGGGGCTCGGGCACAACACAACACAAACCAAAACAACAAACCCACAACCAAATCCCAACTACACAAGGGGCACCACCTAGTTTAAGAGCGAACTAGGACGCAAAAGAGGAGAATCGTTAGAGCAACCCACAAACAAGCAAGGAATTTACACTTACCCTAACACCAATGGAACACTCTCACACACTAAAACACGAGAGAGAGAGAGAGAGAGAGGGAGAGAGATAGTGCTCGGGCTGCTGTGAAACCTATCGGCAATGATCAAGCAAACACAATTATATATTTAAGAAAGAGAGAAAGGGGGAGGGGGTGCTTGTTGCATTAATACCTTCTTACAAATCTGTCATGACAAATCAAAGTGAGATTAGTATTTTTTCAACATAGCTTGCGTAAATTTCACCACAACACATCACAAGAAAAGCCACCCCAATCACTGTCTTAAGGCCAGGGGAGTCCTCTCCACCCTGTCGCCCTCTTACAGCATGTGGGATTTATGGCTAGATTGATGTCAACACCAAAGACAAGCTATCAAGAACTTTAAAAAAAAAACAACAAGACACTTACGCATCATTGTTGTCCATTACTTCATGTTGGAAGGGAGACAAAGTATCCAAGCTTAGTCCAAATCCACCCTCCTTGATTCAACAAATGTTGGGCTTACACTAGTAGGAGAAATGATAGATTTCCTACTCTCAATTGAATTATCACTCTCTCTCTTACAATGGCATAGAGTTCCCTTGCTAATCCCCTATTACAACACATGCACATGCATAAGACAATGAGCTTCCACTCAAGAGCTCCTTCTAGAGAGGTTGAGCTTGGCTTCTCAAGCTATAGCATAGTGCTCTTGCTTATGGCTCCCCCTTTTTGTGCTAGTACACCCTCCTTTTATAGAAATTTTGAAGGCTAGGGTTACTCCTCTAACCATGGTTGGATTAGATTTTCAGCAATTTATCTAATTTTTTTTGCTTGGAATTATCAAGAAGTTGGTGGGGAAAGAGAGATGAGAGAAATGGAGGTGATAGGACTTTTCATAGTGGGTTAGTGTTAGTAGATTTAGTATTAATGTACAAATGGAATTGGATATTTACAATGGGAGTATCCATGTAGGATACAAATAAGGAACAAAAACTCTTAAGAGGTAAGAAAAGGTGGATTTCTTACAAGGTTGATGCTCCAAGTGTCTTGAGTAGGGTCAATTTTGACGCTTGTTGACGGTCCACTAGCTTTGACGGTACATTTTTTCTCCACTCTTGACCTTCCTTGAGAGACAAGGAAATTGAAGCTGAGTAATCAACCACCATGATGCTGTCTTTTAAGAGAAGAGGCTGAATTTTGTGGTTTTTTTGAAAGATATGGGTAATTTGGAGGAGGAAAAATGAGACTAGGTGGTCAATTTTGGAATGGAATTGTGTGTGGGAGGTATGAGTTCACCATGGTTTCTCTTATTCTTCAAGGTTGAGGAGAAGGTGAGTAGGGTGCAGAGAGGAGTGGTGAGAGAGGTGGGGATGATGAGTGGAGAAGTGTGTGTGAAAGAGGAAAATGATAAAGTGGAAGAGAGAGTGTGGCTGTATAGCATGGGAAAACTGGGGTCCACTAATAAAATCATAGCTCACAGCTCGTAGCTCAAAAAAAGATGAAAAAATTTGAGGCAAAATTTCAGCCCACGAGCTACAACTTTTGTTTGTATCACCTTTTCAAATTCGGAGAGCAAGTGAACTTTAAAAATTCAGCAAAACCGACCGTTTTTTTCCACTGCACAAGGTCCTTGTGGGGTTCTTCTTTGGATGATTCTTTTGAATACCTCCAAGAGTGAGCCCTCCATAGTGCATGTATGCATGCCACCTACCCTTGACCTTATTTGGTAGGTCTATAATTGAAGATATTGTTGAGATTATGATATAAGTGAATAGTACAACTAAGAAAATCAAATATTGAGGGGTCTAAAAAATATGTACATGTCAAATATAAATAATATAAGTGGAAAAAAATATAAAGGGGTCAAAAGAAATCTCTCTCATTATGAGGCTACCATAAAAAGATAAATATTTTTGGTGTTCTAATTTTTTAGAAAAAAACAAAATAGATGTAGGAAGGGAAAAATCACAATAGTGAAAAAATATACACATAAATAAAACTAGTTTTTTTGGATTTTTGTTGGGGTGGAGTTACACCAAATATAAGAGAAGCTTACATGAACATATTTCTATATGGAATAAAGAGTATGAAAAATGGTAAGAAAAAATTGTGGTAATGGTGAGACAATGTACAGAGCATAAATAACACACACCTAGGTAGAAATATTTAAATAAATACCAAAATAATTATGAAAAAATCTTTTATTTAGGCCCTATATATAAAGAAATATTTACATATGCATGGGCCATAATATACTTATTTTTATTTTTTTATTTTATTTTTTTGGCTCAACTAGCCCAATGACTAGCTAATTGAGGGTTTTTTAAGAAGATATGGGAAAAGTCCCGTGACTCACGCACGCCTATGTACAGTGAAATGGTAGGGATAGCCACAGTGTTTGGGTGATTTTGGTAGGGTGAGGTAACTCACTGTGGCAATTACAAAGAGCCGAAAAAACGGCTATCATTAGCCCTCCCCCTGGATGATGGTATATTCATGTACCATCATAGAGCATCTTTTCCAAAGAGAGTGCTTCAGAGTCCTTGACGAGATTTTCATTGTTTGGCCCCTCAGAATTTTGGCTGGAGTTACACTCATGCTTCATGTAACAATACTTACATGAGACAGTGGCCTTTTGACAGATCTTTGGTAGATCCTTGGGTAGAAGGCGACTCAAATAGGGCTTCGAGCGATACCCGTTTACTTTCCTGGAGTGCTCTTTACCATTCAAGTCCATAAGCTGATAGTAACTTGAATTGAAAGTCTTCTTGACTATATATGGACCTTGCCATCTTGTTTCAAATTTGGCATCAAAACGATTATCGAGTCAATTGTCATACCTTAGCACAAGATCTCCTTCATTGATGCCTTTGTCCTTCAGTTTCTTGTCAAGCTTCTCCTTTGTCTGTGTGGCTTTCCTCTTATAGCACTCGTATGCTGCTTCTCTTTTCCACTCAAGCTCAGCTAAGGTAAGAAGTCGATCCATCCATGCTTCTTGATCATCTTGTGTTGATTTGCCATGAAGTCGCATTGTTGGAATGTTTAGCTCAATTGGCTGTAAAGCCTCTTGACCATAGACCAAGTGAAATGGTGTGAACTCCGTGGCTTCCCTATATGTGGTTCGATATGCCCACAAGGCACCATCCAAGAAGTCATCCCACCACTTTGTCTTGTTTTTCACCATCTTTCTAATGATGCCTGCAATGACACCATTAGCTTTTTCTACCAAACTATTTGATTGGGGATAGTAGGGTGTACTGTGACGATGTAGAATGTGAAGTTCTTCACAGACTTCTGTGAGCAATCCCTTTCTAAACCCTGGACCATTATCAGAAACAATCTCCAAAGGTGTGCCAAATCTACAACAAATGTGAGTGTAGACGAATTTGCTCACTGTCTTCTCATTTACCTTTGCCACACTTTGTGCTTCCACCCACCTAGTCATATAGTCTACAGCCACTAGAATGTAGAGTTTACCATTTTTTGTCCTAGGCAGAGGACCCATAGCATCAATGCCCCACTTTTCAAACGGTCCATTTGCAAGCACGATTTGCCTTGGACCATAAACCAATCTTCTATTCCCATTTACCTGACAATTGTGACAACTTTTACACCAATGTTGGACATCCACATGCAGACTTGGCCAAACATACCCCGCAAGCAAAATCTTCTTCACAGTTAATTCTTGGGCAAAATAACCACCACATGCTTCTTCATGCAAAACTTTTAGAATGGCTGGAATTTCCTCAATAGTCGGTACTCTTCTGCATACTTGATCCCTCCCTCTTTGATAGAGGGAGCCTTCTAGGAAGAGATATGCGCTTGCCTTCTTCATGAGTCTCCTCTTCTGAGCCTTCGTGAAGTCTTGTGGAAACTCGCCCTCCAAAATGTAGCTAATAATGGGAGTCAATGACTCCAATCCCTGGTATCTCGGTTGCTTGACAGTTGCTGCCACCATGATGACCTGCACTTCTTTCTCAACACATGTAACTACTTGCTGTGCAAGTAAATCGGCATCTTCATTCTGTTTCCTAGGAATATGATATAGTTGCACTTCTTCAAATTGATTAAACAATCTACGAATGGCATGAACTTTTGTCCGTCAGCTTTCATTCTTGCATGCCCAAATGCCTAAAATCTGTTTAACAATGAGAAGTGCATCTCCGTTTACCATGAGGCGTTGTATCCCTTGGCCAATGCACATCTTCAAACCATGAATTAGTGTGTCGTATTCTGCTTCATTGTTGCTAGCTGAACTTGGTAGATTGAACTTCTCTTTCATGACCACCTCTCCACTTGGGTTGAGCAACACTAGCCCTCCCCCTGCTTTCCCTGTGGCTCGTCGAAAAGCTCCATCAAAGAACAAGGTAAAAGCATTGGGAATACTTTTTGGTGGTGGTAATGGTAGGGTCTTTACTTCAGGCACCTTAATCTCCTTTTCTTGCACCCTATAAGTGAGAATCCCTGCCAATTGTGCACGCACACTATCTTCTACCTTGAAAGAGTATTGAAACTCTTGCAACTCCATAATCCACTTTGAGATCCTAGTACTAAGATTCATTTGAGATGACACCCAAGGGAACAAATTTTCTGCATTGAGAATTACAAAAGGTTTTGGTAGTAGGTAGGATCTAAACTTTCTCACCGCAAACATGAGAGAAAGCATCATGAGTTCTGCTTATGTGTAGTCTCTCTCCAAAGCATTCATGACCCTACTAGCAAAGTAGATGGGTCGCATCCTTGTACTGTGGGGATCTTGTTGTAGCAACACAGCACCAATTGTTTCCCTTCCAACACTAGAGCTAACAAAGAATGTGTACTCCCAACAAGGAGGCATGAGTGTTGGTAGCTCTGACAAAATGACTTTAATGTTACAAAAATACTCTTCAAGCTCACCAGACCATGCAAATTCTACTTGTTGTGTCAACTTTTGCAAAGGATGAATCAACTCCGAGGCTAAGTGAATAAAGCGTGACATATACTTCACTTTTTGAATGAATCATATGACCTCTTTGAGATTCTTGGGTGAGGGGAGCTCAATAAGAGCCTTTGCCTTTGAAGGATCCACCTCAATGCCTTTATAGGAAACCTTGTGACCAAGCAAGATCAATTCATCCTCAGCTATGTGACACTTGTCGGGGGTGAGTTGACCTCCCATGTCATAGAGCTTCTTTAAACCTTCTTCTACCCTTTGTAGATGCAATGATTTTGAGCTATAAATGCAAAAATCATCAATAAAAACCCTAATGGACTTTCCAAAGAATGCTTGAAACACCATGTTCATGAAGCGTTGGAAAGTTGCAGGAGCATTTGTCAGGCCAAATGGCATGACTCTAAAAGCATAACAACCCCAAGGAGTGATAAAGGTTGTTTTCAATTGATCCTCCAATGCAATCCCTATTTGAAAGTAACCTGAGTAACCATCGCATACAGTGTACTTCTCATGACCAGCTACCTCATTTAGTATCTCATCCTGAAATGGGAGGGGAAAGTGATCTCTTTTTTTTGCCTCATTGAGGGGACGGTAATCCACACACACCCTCCACTTGCCATTTTTCTTAGGAGTGACAACAACAGGAGAGACCCACTCTGAATTCTCCACTGGATAAATGAAACCTGCTGCCAGAAGCTTTCTTACCTCCTTGAGTAGAGCCTGTTCCTTTATAACTCCTAGCCTTCGTAGCTTCTGAGCTTTAGGTGTGGCCTCAGGCTTTAACTCAATCTTGTGTTGAACAACATCTACCCCACGCACGTCGGTGTAGTCTTTAGCAAAAAGCCTAGGAAACTTCCTTAGCACACATTTGAACTCCTCTCTTTCATCCTTTGTAAGTGTTGTTGATAGCATACCTTCCAGCATCCCTTCATCTTGAACACCTTCGTTCTCTTGAGGACCTACCTCCTCCAAGCCTTGACAAGAGGTCTCTTGGTTGCTTGGCTTAAACCTTACCCCCATGACTTCGATGGAAGACTTCTCTTCAGTAATGCTGCCGCTTCTTTCTTCTTCTGAAGTGCTATCGGTCCAACCTTCTTCCATCTCACTTTGAGATGATTCTTCATGGAGCTCCTCTTGGAGTTGCTTCTTCATGTCAAAGACAACCTTCTTATGATTGTCATTCCTGCAAATTAATTTCCCACTCTCCCAATCCTGCAAAGCTCGCATTTTCATTAGCCATGGTCTTCCTAGGATAAATGGGTAACCATTTCCCTTGGTAGACATGACATAGAAATCCACTGCCTTCTTAATGCCAAAGGCCTCCACAAAAACATTTTTACAAATGCCTACGCACCTAGCCTTGCTATTGTTTGCCATTTTCACTTTGATTTCAGGTGTCTCATGGATGTGCATGCCTAGTCTTTGCATGAGCCCTTCTGTCATAATGCAAATTTGTGCACCCCCATCCACTAGACCTTTCCTAACCAATTTTCCTTTTATGTAACAATCTAGCACAGGTGTAATATCCTCGTTCATTTCAGCATGTGCAATTTTTACAACAGGAAAACTATCTTTTACCTTTCTCCTAGTGCTAACTGCCTTTGTTAAATCCCTCCTAACTTGTGGGCATAATGCAAGAAACTGAGGCCATGAGATATCAGGACCCTTACCTCGCATGTCTTCCAACAGGTTGTATGGAGCCATACCATGTCCAAGAGGGAAGTCTTGGAGATTGATATGACGTCGAGTCCTCTTAGCTTCCTTGGTCTCCTTTGCCTTCTTGCCTTGTCCATGGTCACTCTGTGATGGGACACCCTCTTTCTCTTTACCTTTTCCTCGGCCACGCTTAATGACATTTGCTTCCATGTCAACCTCATTTGAGTTTGTCACCTCTACCACATGCACATTTGGATCTGGCAAAGGTGGAACTCCTTCTACCCCTTGTGGAGGTGGTCTTGGTCCATTTGGTCTTTGTAGAAGCCTTGGTTGTTGACAAGTTCTTTCACCTGCATTCATCACTGGGTAATTCAAGTTCGGTCTCCCTGGCTCCCCACGGGGCCAAGGACAATTATACATCCCATGTCCAGACTCTCCGCAATTCCAACATTGCAAGACTCTCCTAGGTCGTGGATCTCGCTCTTCAGACTTCTTTGCTTGTCCCTTTGCACCTACAGCTTGTGCAAGGTGAATTGACAGGCTGCTTAAAGATTCGTTTAAATTCTCAATTACTTTCGTCGTTACCTCAGGAAGCTCCCTCGATGTTGATGCTTGTGACTTACCTTTGGGTCTAAGACCTTCTATTGGAACCTCTCCCCTTAAGCACTTGAGTTTCCTATATTTCTCAGCAGCCCTAGTTTCAGCTGCATCAAAAGTAGTAGGTGCACCCGCCTCAACTTTTACCTTAAGGTCAGGAAAGAGTCCGGCTATGAACCTCTCCTTCTTTAAAAATTCTGCACCATCACCAGGGTTAGCAACATTTAGTATCCATAGAGCCCAAAGACGTAGAAACTCTTGCTTGTACAAGTAGTAGTCATCTAAGTCTTTTTGCTTATGAGAAACAATGTCTTGCCATAGTTTTTGAGTGTTTTGGGGATCAAAGAAGTATCTCTTAAAACGATTCAAAACTTCTGTGTAATTCCCCTTAACTTCCTCAGGCAAGGAGTCAAACCAAGTACTAGCATCTTTCCTAAGGACCACTTCAAACATTTCTACACGTTCTTGATCGGTTACTATCCTCTTGATACGGCAAGACATCTTGAAATTTGCTAAAAATAATTCTGCATCCTCTCCAGGCTCTCCAAAGAAAAGAGGATATCCATACATTTGGCGTTGGCTCTCCATTATTATGAAAGATTACAACACGAGTTACAATACGGGATACAATAGAGGTTTAGAACCACTTGCCTGCAAATGAAGAAGTAAGAAAATACCACTCTAGGTTTTCTTCTTCAGCTATCCAAGCTTCAATGAGGTCTCGATTTGTTTGATCAAAACAAAAAGGTAGACTGTTGATGAGCTCTAAGAAGGGTTGAAATTCTTCAAAGCTAAGGCGATAAACAGAAATCTCTAGAACTTCATTTTCTGGATCCAAAAGAGCAACCACGTCCCAAGTGATAAATTGCACTTGTTCTACAATTCCCAACGCACAAGCGGTTTGTATAAAAACTAGATCTTCATGCTCGTCGAAGGCCGTGAGAAAGTAGCAATTGACTAGGAGCTCCTTTCCTTCGAGTTCCACACAGTCGGAGTGAGGCAACCTTCTCACAATTTCATAAAGAACATCCTCATCAAGTCCAATCAAGTTTGCAAGATTTAAAGACTCCACTTGTGCTACAAAATTCCTAGACAAAAACTCCTTAGGATTATGGTTAAATCATTCAAAAGCATAAAGAGATTTACAATGTCTCTATGAACAAAGTGTCATAGAAAGTAGAGAAGGATGAGAATTTATACAAATTTGCAATCTTCTCTATGCTCTCTTTATTAAGACAAGCTCTGAATAGCTCCCTATCTCCTTTGTTGAAAGCGAAAGGAAGACTATTAATAAGACGCAAATGAGGGAAAAATTCACCAAATGTGAGTCTATGAAGCATGAACTCTGGCCGCAAGTCTCCTGAAGAGTCTTCCTCAATGGTGAAATGCACTCGCCAAACGCCAAATTTCACTCTATTTACCAATCTTAGGGCACACACTAGTTGGATGAATGCGCGGTCTTCCTTAGTGCCCAACAACAAGAGGAAAATGGAATCCACGCGTAGGACCTTCCGTCTTAACTTCACCACCCTCTTGTTATGAGGGAGACGCCTTACTACTTGCTCCTGCAACTCAATTGGTAATAGAGCTAGATCTCTAAGGATTGAACTTTCACTGCACACACATTCCCAGTTAGAACAAATGATCGTTTTTTGTTTCTTGTAACAACTTGGACAAAGAAAAAACAAACATACACACTATTTTGCCAGGCTGCACTTCATGTTAAAATAAAATGAACACATGTACATCAAAAGAAGTGTGGTAGTTGATGAGAGGTAGAATGACAGGGTTTGGTGATGCAAGAATTTCTCCTACTCTTTGGGCACCAAACATGAACACCATACGTTGTTGAAAATGGATTTTCCTACTAATTGCAATGTTTACTCTAATGTGTGGAGTGAAATGGAAGGGGAAAACCTCTATTCCTGGGCCATTATCCATGTTCTATGCATGACCTAATGCTTAAAACAAAACAAAAATATAGACGTCCAAACTAAGGTCGTACCTAATGAGAGGCAAAATAAAAGGATTTACTGAAGCGTTTATCTCGGCCAACCTAAGAGGACCTAAAATTCTACGAATGACACGTTGAAATTGCAACTTAGTACTAACAATTATGTGTACCTTTTGCCTTGCAATGGGAATGAAGGGATCATACAAATTTTCGTGATTCATGCAAACTACTTGACTATGCTAAAGGTTGATTCTACACAAAAATACACAAGCCGTTCCTCAGTGGGGGCACCAATTTGAGGCGGTCCGGGGCGGGCAACAAGAAGAGCAATCTCTAGACACCCTTCAAGGCTCCCGTGCTGCTCAATGGGGCTGGGGCACAACACAACACAAACCAAAACAACAAACCCACAGCCAAATCCCAACTACACAAGGGGCACCACCTAGTTTAAGAGCGAACTAGGAACCAAAAGAGGAGAATCGTTAGAGCAACCCACAAACAAGCAAGGAATTTACACTAACCCTAACACCAATGGAACACTCTCACACACTAAAACACAAGAGAGAGAGAGAGAGGGAGAGAGATAGTGCTCGGACTGCTTTGAAACGTATCGGCAATGATCAAGCAAACACAATTATATATTTAAGAAAGAGAGAAAGGGGGAGGGGGTGCTTGTTGCATTAATACCTTATTACAAATCTGTCATGACAAATCAAAGTGAGATTAGTATTTGTTCAACATAGCTTGCGTAAATTTCACCACAACACATCACAAGAAAAGCCACCCCAATCACTGTCTTAAGGCCAGGGGAGTCCTCTCCACCCTGTCGCCCTCTTACAGCATGTGGGATTTATGGCTAGATTGATGTCAACACCAGAGACAAGCTATCAAGAACTTTAAAAAAAAAAACCAAGACACTTACGCATCATTGTTGTCCATTACTTCACGTTGGAAGGGAGACAAAGTATCCAAGCTTAGTCCAAATCCACCCTCCTTGATTCAACAAATGTTGGGCTTACACTAGTAGGAGAAATGATAGATTTCCTACTCTCAATTGAATTATCACTCTCTCTCTTACAATGGCATAGAGTTCCCTTGCTAATCCCCTATTACAACACATGCACATGCATAAGACAATGAGCTTCCACTCAAGAGCTCCTTCTAGAGAGGTTGAGCTTGGCTTCTCAAGCTATAGCATAGTGCTCTTGCTTATGGCTCCCCCTTTTTGTGCTAGCTACAGCCTCCTTTTATAGAAATTTTGAAGGCTAGGGTTACTCCTCTAACCATGGTTGGATTAGATTTTCAGCAATTTATCTAATTTCTATTGCTTGGAATTATCAAGAAGTTGGTGGGGAAAGAGAGAGGAGAGAAATGGAGGTGATAGGACTTTTCATAGTGTTTTAGTGTTAGTAGAGTTAGTATTAATTTACAAATGGAATTGGATATTTACAATGGGAGTATCCACGTAGGATACAAATAAGGAACAAAAACTCTTAAGAGGTAAGAAAAGGTGGATTTCTTACAAGGTTGATGCTCCAAGTGTCTTGAGTAGGGTCAATTTTGACGCTTGTTGACGGTCCACTAGCTTTGACGGTACATTTTTTCTCCACTCTTGACCTTCCTTGAGAGACAAGGTAATTGAAGCTGAGTAATCAACCACCATGATGCTGTCTTTTAAGAGAAGAGGCTGAATTTTGTGGTTTTTTTGAAAGATATGGGTAATTTGGAGGAGGAAAAATGAGACTAGGTGGTCAATTTTGGAATGGAATTGTGTGTGGGAGGTATGAGTTCACCATGGTTTCTCTTATTCTTCAAGGTTGAGGAGAAGGTGAGTAGGGTGCATAGAGGAGTGGTGAGAGAAGTGGGGATGATGAGTGGAGAAGTGTGTGTGAAAGAGGAAAATGATAAAGTGGAAGAGAGAGTGTGGCTGCATAGCATGGGAAAACTGGGGTCCACTAATAAAATCATAGCTCACAGCTCGTAGCTCAAAAAAAGATGAAACAATTTGAGGCAAAATTTCAGCCCACGAGCTACAACTTTTGTTTGTATCACCTTTTCAAATTCGGAGAGCAAGTGAACTTTAAAAATTCAGCAAAACCGACCGTTTTTTTCCACTGCACAAGGTCCTTGTGGGGTCCTTCTTTGGATGATTCTTTTGAATACCTCCAAGAGTGAGCCCTCCATAGTGCATGTATGCATGCCACCTACCCTTGACCTTATTTGGTAGGTCTATAATTGAAGATATTGTTGAGATTATGATATAAGTGAATAGTACAACTAAGAAAATCAAATATTGAGGGGTCTAAAAAATATGTACATGTCAAATATAAATAATATAAGTGGAAAAAAATATAAAGGGGTCAAAAGAAATCTCTCTCATTATGAGGCTACCATAAAAAGATAAATATTTTTGGTGTTCTAATTTTTTATAAAAAAACAAAATAGATGTAGGAAGGGAAAAATCACAATAGTGAAAAAATATACACATAAATAAAACTAGTTTTTTTGGATTTTTGTTGGGGTGGAGTTACACCAAATATAAGAGAAGCTTACATGAAAATATTTCTATATGGAATAAAGAGTATGAAAAATGGTAAGAAAAAATTGTGGTAATGGTGAGGCAATGTACAGAGCATAAATAACACACACCTAAGTAGCAATATTTAAATAAATACCAAAATAATTATGAAAAAATCTTTTATTTAGGCCCTATATACAAAGAAATATTTACATACGCATGGGCCATAATATACTTATATTTTTTATTTTATTTTATTTTTTTGGCTCAACTAGCCCAATGACTAGCTAATTGAGGGTTTTTTAAGAAGATATGGGAAAAGTCCCGTGACTCACGCACGCCTATGTACAATGAAATGGTAGGGATAGCCACAGTGTTTGGGTGATTTTGGTAGGGTGAGGTAACTCACTGTGGCAATTACAAAGAGCCGAAAAAACGGCTATCACTGGCAAGCACTTGGAAGAAATTTCAGCTTTGAAGTCAAAGATGGAAAAATCGTTTGACATGAAAGACATGGGTGAGGCAAGTCATATACTTGGTATGCGCATTGAGAGAGACAGATCAAAGAAGTTGATTTGGTTATCTCAAACAGAGTATATTGACAAGGTTTTGCAACGTTTCAATATGGAGAAGGGAAAGGCATTGAGTGTTCCATTGCCACCATATGTGAAACTTAGCAAACAAGATTGTCCTGTGTCTAAGGAAGAACAGGCTGAAATGGATAAGATTCCATATGCGTCTGCAGTGGGTAGTTTGATGTATGCAATGATTGCTACTTGCCCAGACATTGCATTTGCATTGGGAGTAGTAAGTCGATACATGTCAAACCCAGGCAAGAAACATTGGGAGGTAGTGAAAGGAATATTGAGATACCTGAAAGCTACAAAGAGTATGCGTATATGCTATGGGAGTCAGGAGCTAAGTGTAAAGGGTTTTACAGACTCAGATTATGCAGGTGACTTAGACAACAGAAGGTCTACGTCAGGGTATGTCTTTACATTGGCTGGTGGAGCAGTATCATGGTGTTCTAGATTACAAGATTGTGTTACTCAGTCTACTACAGAGGCTAAATATGTTGCAGCATCAGAGGCATGCAAAGAATCAATTTGGCTTAATCGACTAGTAACAGATTTGGGAATCAAAGAAGAGATGCATGTGTTATATTGTGATAGTCAAAGTGCTATACAATTGGCTCGTAATCCAGTTTATCACTCAAAGACAAAGCATGTGGATGTGAAGTATCATTTCATCAGGGAAATGCTCGAGGATAAGCAACTTCAGCTTGTCAAAGTTCACACCACAGAAAATCCTGCTGATCTACTTACAAAAGGACTTCCCTCAGAATGCTTTGCGCATTTTCGCAAGCAGTTAGGTGTAGGGCAGCACATCACTTCTCTACATCTCTTGTATATTAGCTTATATAGTAGCTTCTCTCACACTTAAAGTACCACATTGGACTTTAAGTGGGAGGTTGTTGGGGTATAAAGCCCAATGTGGTCGCCGAGGTAAGTGGGCGGGCCGCCAGGTATGTACACATGTTCTTTTGTAAAAACCTAATAAGAACTCACTATGCTCTACACATTACAGTAGAGCGAGTTCACCATATTGTCATGCTCTTCTTCTCCCACTCTCTCTCGCGTCGCACTTCCGCTCGTACTCTTGCATAGACATGCTTCCATATTTCTCTAAAAGTGTTTGGTAGTTGAAGGATTGTACTGTAAGGTTTTGAGTTTTTCCACTATACAATGATATTTAAAGATATCATTGGTGTAAAATTTGGGTTTAAAAGCTTGAAAAAACAGTTCCAATTGTAAAAGCTCGAAACTGAAAGCTCGCAAAAATAAAACCCCCATGCAGGCAATGCCAAACTGTTACATCTTTTTGGACTTATATACTGAGCTATGATGCTTTCATGAGCTGGAACATGGTCCATGACTTACTTTAAACAACCGGATCTTTGTAGCATTCAGATTAGTATGTATTTTTTTTTAACATGCCATGCCTCTACCTGTTGGCTAGCCTTTTGTGTATAATATTGAATGTATATTGAACTCCATTCGAGAAACAGTATTACAGCATCAGTTCTATAATTAAAATAATTTCTTTTTTATACTTACAAACAAGAACCTCACAAGTATGGAGTTTTTTTAGGGGTTCTTGTGGGATTGTACCACTCTGAGTAAAAGAGGAATTATGTCACTTAGATTGGAAGTAATAATTAAGACTAGAAACATAAAAATAATAACCTATCTTGTTTAAATTAAAAAAAAGTTCTTTAAAGATGGACATGGATAACAACTAGTATGGTCCATTGATACCTGTAAAACACATCCAAGGCTAACTTAATTGTTATCTTGGTTTGGATGGATGCAAGTAAGGACTCTATCTTATCTTGGAAGGCTTTATTTTCTTTGGCAAGCAACATTACTATGATGAAATACCCACTGAGGAATGGGGAAGTTCTTTTACTACCAACCCTATTGAAAGAGGACCTCTTTCTTACAATCATTTTACCTAAATAATTCTGATACTGAGTTATTTTTGTACATATCAGTTCATTGTTCCTTGGCTAGCTCTCTTTTGAATGTAAAAATTCAATTATGTCTTATTAGTTAAGATTTAAACAGCTACACACACATCCTATACATAAGGTCTCTCCTCTTCCGGGAAACCTGGATGCTGGCCTAGGAAATTATCATAGGAATAGAGCTCTAAATTGGACCCACAGCCGTTAAATCCTTCATTGGTAGACTGGTGTTAGGTGGCCCCCTTTAGACTTTCTTCTGGTTTCCTGCTCACGGCTACCATAGTCTCAAACTCTACCAGTTCAAGGGTTGCAGGACCAAAAAGACTTTACTTTTTAGACACTTTTTCTAACTTTTATGTCACCTCTATTCACGTTATAGAGTGACAACTCGCATGAGTACTAATCACAACCCTGAGAATCATGCAAAGATTCTTGATCAGATTAAGCTCTACCTTAAAGACCATACACCAAAGGATGCCCTAGCTGCTAGAACTAGACCTTTCCTTGCTAGGAAAGCCAAATTATGTATCACATACTTTGGCAAGAAAAACTAAACCTGACCTCACTGTTTTTGCATACTCTTGCTTTATCCCAAGGATTGGAACTTACCGCGGAGCCCCTCTCTATAGCCTCCTCTTTGGTCCTCAGATGTATTAGCAATTTGGATGCTTCACAGCTTATTTATGATTCAGCTCTTGTTTCGGACAAAAAACTTGTTCTCTTACATATGTTATCATTTAATGAGGGTGGGTAAAAATTATTGCGTCATTGGACAAAGACCCCCTAGAAGGTGTTAATCTTCTTTCCCAATACATTGACCAACTTCCTATCCTTGCTTCACAATATCAGCAAGAGCTTGCCCTATTCTCCTCATCTGGAGTTGAGCTGTCAAATTTCCTTAGAAAACTCTGTGGACTTAACCCCTCGTTTGTCTGCACCCCAAATAACCCCTCCATCCCTCCAACTGGTGGCCTCTTCTGTCGAGATAGTGCAGCTCTAGAAGCAGTAAAAGAGTTTCAAAATAATCTTTTCTCTCTCAATGATGTTAATCTCCTTGAAATGGTACCTAAAATCTGAAAAGTCTTTCCTGTCTTACCAATAAGGCAAATAGAAATTGAATCTCTCGAAGTTGACGATCAACTGTGGGCTCTACCAAACAAAGCCTTCCTAGCATATATTCTTAGTGAAACCTGGGTATACTTGGCCAACATGATCCCTGCCTCAACAGTGGAAGACTATAAACTTAAAATTCTTAAAGGTGGGCAATTCTTGGACAAGGGAGAATCAATTAAAGCCCCCTTTAACCTTCATCTTATCGACCACTCCAAATGCCCCTCTAATGCTGGATTGTACATACGTACTAAGGGTAGCATGGAATTTGCGAAAAGTAACCGATATTTCTACACAGAGTCTATCTGGAAGATCTTCCGCCCCTATGTAAAATGTGCCTGTAGATTTCTTGACCCCAAAGCTACCTGTGAATCAAGCATCATGTGGTTTGAATATGCAATATGGTATATCCTCAACCATTTGGATATGTTGTTCCTAGAGAAACCAGTAGACTTTCATCTATCCCTCAGCTGCTCATGGCTAGGTGGACAGGCCAAGCAGATTGTGATTGCTCAAATTTCCTTTAACATCTTTCGAGGACTGATGCATGATATTCTGAAAGAACTTAAAGCTGATGAGCCCGGTCTATACCTCACCACTTATGCTAACTACAAAGGAGTCAAATACATCACTAATCTTCTTAAACCTTATATTGAAGATGATGATTCTCCTGCTCTAAAAAGAGCTAACTCTTTAGCTTCTCCCAACTCTTTCACCTCCTTTTTTACACCTAGCTCCTCATTTAATCGAGGAAAGTCTCGTAGCTTTACTAGAGGGAGAGGCAGATTCCCTACAAAATCAGAGACTTCCCTGAAATATAATCCCTGAATATATTGCAGGTCTCTACAAACCCATGTGGAAGAAAAGTTCTCAGCAAAGATGATTCGAATTATGGTGCTATCTACATACACTGTCTATTTCACAACATACTTCTCGAGGATTGGATCTTACCAAAAAGTCTTTTTTGTGAGTGGTTTGACTTATTTTTTGGAAATCATAAACTGCTTGTGACAATATTCTCATTGGATGGAAATATCATCATCCTATAAAAGGATTAGTTTTAAACAATGACTTTCTTAGACAAGAAACAATCCCTTACTGTACATGCATTCAATTTACCTCATTCTGCAGGAATTTTGAAGGATTTGGGAACCATGTCTGTACTCAGGACCTCAACATTATCAATAATGTCACAATACGTAAGCTACTAGCCAAAGGACTCAATCACATACCCAACTATCCAAAAAACCCTTACCTTGCCCTATCAACTTTACTTAGCTGCCTCACTAACCTTGTCAGTGCTCTCCAACTGGAGATGACAGTCCTACCGAACTTAATGGAATTAGTAAAGGAATGCTTCCTTCACAAAATTTATCTACTTCCTAGAAAGTGGCTTTCTTCTGATAGTTCTTGGCTTACACCTCAGCTAGCTTTTGACTTTCAACTAATCTCAGATAAATGGTTAGTAGTCGGGCTTGACAAAATCTCTAACTATCCTACTATTATGTGCAAACACCATGCCCGGAAAGCAGCTCAGGATCGATTATCAGGAAAAGAATTATGTCATACCAACAAAACACCGCAAGATATCTCTAACAAGATCTCTAAACATTTAGGAAAGCTTGATTATGCTATCAGTAACACCAAATTACCAGTACTATTTACTACATATAAATTCCACCAACATAAATTCTGATGGATATCTGATGCCTCTAACTGTATCTTCACAGATATCACCAAAGATATTACTCTTTGCCTTGATATTGTTCTTACAGAATTAGAAATCATCTGTGCAGCGAAACAGAAAATCTACAAGGATTTCCTAAATAACCAATGCAATCCCTTCTGGCTTACAAAAAATGCTACAGAAGTCACACTCAACCTTCCTCAATATATTTTCCACATCTTTACAGCCGATATTACACAATGCTACGAAAACATCCCACTTAGTGGGGATCTTGGTCTTAAGATAGTACTAGCCAAGGTTATTAACTTAGCATTTACCAATGCTAAAAAAAGAAAACATCTTTTCATCTCTCTAGCCAAGAAACCTAGATGGCTTCAAACATCTCACTCCATAAACCCTTTACACTTCAATGAAGCAAAACTTTTCTCCTACATTTTTTGGTTGTTGAACAACTAGACTATTATAGCAAGTGGTTGCTGCTTTAATCAGTGTCTTGGCATCCCTATGGGCTTCTCTTGCTCACCACTTATGTGTAACATTTACCTAGCCTTTTTTGAGTACAAATGGTGTCTTAAGAACATGGAAACTAACCATAAAAAACTTCCACTATTCAAACACAGTTTTAGATATATGGATAACCTGCTTAGTATCAACAACAGATTGTTCTCTTCAAAGATTCATCAAATATACCCCTGCTGCCTAAGAATAGAGCCTACTTCCACCCCTGATAATTCGACTCTTGGGAGCTTCTGCAAATCAGCCAATTTCTTAACCTTTCAATATCCCTTCACTCCCCATCTACAGGTGGATATGACCTTAGATTTATCTGGAGAAAGGATCTTCTTAAATTGCCTCACATAGAATTCATCAAAAGAAATAGCAATAGGCCTTACAAAGCCTCTATCTGCTCCTGTATTGTCCTTCTTTACTTAATGTGCTACTCTTCATCTACACCATCCATGGCCTGGGAAGAAATTTCTGTACTAATTAAAAAATACTGCCTTAATGGATTTAATCGCAATCAGATCCGTAACACCATCACTCAAGCTCTCATTAGGCACAATTGGCATGGACTGTTATTCCAAAGAGAGAGTCTTATCTCTCTCATAAGGTAGTAGGCCCATACACAATGGGCCTACTACCGACCCATTGTGTGTGGTGCCTGGGTTAGGACGGGTACACACACACACATTGTGGTATTACTAAATGCTTTACTTTTTACCCTCCTTCTATATTTCCCCCTTCCCCCCCCCCCCCCCCCCCCCCCCCTCTAAAGCACTCATGGGACACTAGCTCATAACTTGCTACTCATGGCCGGTGGGACTAGGTCCTTGCTTTAAAAAAACTCTACTATAATTAAACACATTGAGCTCTCATAAGGCAGCCTGCGCATCCTGGGCTGAGATCGCCCCTTGCAAAGTTTCTATGCATCACTTGAACACGCTTAAACAGGAGGGCGGCTTGCCTCTCTCGCCGATCACGCTCAGGAAACGAAGCTCAAACCACTATAAAAAAGGTGAGGGCGCACCTTGCCCCTCACTTAGCTATGGAGTAGGTATTTTCTTTCTGTTTTTTGCTACTGTCTGATCTTTCCAACATGGAGCTCGCAGCTCAAGTCACACAGGTACCTAACTTAGCTTGCATATCACTATGTACTTCTTGCTTTTCCATCTTGCTAAACGCAGTAGGGAAAGATGTTTTAACATTGTTGTGGTTCTACTTGACTGGTTGTTTTTTACAATCGTCTACTGTGGTTCTTAGATTTTTTTAGTAGCATGGCATATGGTTGCTACTGCTTACCTAAGCTCTCAAATGTTTTGACAGTGTTGTACTATCTGCAGATAGTTTTCGGCATTATACTGGTTTTCTAGGCGTTCTGCTTGACTGGTTTTTTTTTACAGTCGTCTACTATGGTTCTTAGATATATGTTTTAGTAGCATGGCATATGGTTGCTACTGCTTACCTAAGCTCTCAAATGTTTTGGCAGCATTGAATTGTCTGCAAAGAGTTTATTGGCATTATACTGGTTTTTTAGGGGTTGTCTTATTCTTAGTCTTGACTGGTGCGCCTGGTACTTTCGTTTACTGTGGGGACTTACATTAAAAAATGGACTTCTGTTACGGTCCGATCCCTGAGCTCTGTATGGTTGGGTTTTTTGCCTCTCTATGCTCGTTCTTCTGATGGTAAGTATATGGTAATTTTTTGGTTTTGTTTTTTGGGGCCTTTCTCAAGCCGTAGCAGGTTATTTCGAGTCACTGGCCTAACTGGTCTTTGGACGTTAAAACTGGTCTTTTTTGTTAAAAAAAATAAAAGCTAATCTTAGCTTTGGATTTTAAATCATGGGGTACCTTGTACAGATTCACAATGTGAGGAAGGATAACCTCTTCCTTGGCACAACCCTCAGTTTTTTAGGGAGCTGCCAATCTTTGACTATTCTGCTCTTTCTGAAGGTAAGTATATGGTTTTTTTGGGGCTTGGCATGTGGAAAGGAACCGAAAATGACTCTACACTATTCTGAACGATGGTAATATGATATGGCGTGTTAGATACCAATTCTTGAAAATACCTGTTGCATCTTTTTGGACTTTTATACTGAGCTATGATGCTTTCATGAGCTGGAACATGGTCCGTGACTTACTTTAAACAACCGGATCTTTGTAGCATTCAGATTAGTATGTATTTTTTTTGAACATGCCATGCCTCTACTTGTTGGCTAGCCTTTTGTGTATAAGATTGAATAATTATTGAACTTCACTCGAGAAACAGTATTACAGCATCAGTTCTATAATTAAAATAATTTCTTTTTTATATTTAAAAACAAGAACCTCACAAGTATGAAGTTTTTTTAGGGGTTCTTGTGGGATTGTACCATTGTGAGTAAAAGAGGAATTATGTCACTTAGATTGGAAGTAATAATTAAGACTAGAAACATAAAACTAATAACCTAGCTTGTTTAAATTAAAAAAAAGTTCTTTAAAGATGGACATGGATAACAACTGGTATGGTCCATTGATACTTGTAAAACACATCCAAGGCTAACTGAATTTTTGGATGGATGGAGGTAAGGACTCTATCTTATCTTGGAAGGCTTTATTTTCTTTGGCAAGCAACATTACTATGATGAAATACCCACTGAGGAATGGGGAAGTTTTTTTACTACCAACCCTACTGAAAGAGGACCTCTTTCTTACAATCATTGTACCTAAATAATTCTGATACTGAGTTATTTTTGTACATATCAATTCATTGTTCCTTGGCCAGCTGTCTTTTGAATGTAAAAATTCAATTATGTCTTATTAGTTAAGATTTAAACAGTTACACACACAGACACACACATGAATGCTTCACTTATTTATCGACCATAGTCTTTACAAGTCGTATCAGAGCTTGCATGATAATTAATACGTCTTTTATCACTCATCTACAATCCTTATATCTTTAATAAGAATTGCTAATTGATTTCAATTATCTATGCTTGCACACCGTCTCGGATTTCCTGCTTGAGCCACTACCCTTCATGCTATTTGAATCCAAGTAAATTTTACATTTAGAATTACAATGCATTAAATTTACTTTGTCCAAAGGACGTAACTGCTTTTTAGGGGGCAACTAAATTGGAACTCTTAGAAAAAAATTGAAGAAACGCATCTATGTATATGCATAGCCATCATCCAATCCTCTCAATCAATCCCATCACACAGTTTTTTGAGCTACAGAGTACAAAGTAATACTTTGATTAAGATTGAATACTTTGAGCTACATTTAAGGTTTTCTTGTAGCACCTCATATATTGTGTGTATGCTCTTGGGAAAATCTAATGCTCACACCCCTTCTTGGTGGGGTGAAAACCATAATAGCCTGAACAGCTTTCAAGGCACGTTGAAAGACATCCTATCTATACGATCAAGGGCTCTTGATTTTTTTCTTTTTTTGGAGAAGGGCACAAGCCCATTCTTGGTCATCCAACAAAGGAGAATATATATATATATATATATAGGTGCTACATTGCATTCTGACCGCTCCTCACATATGTTGCCATTATTGGATCCTTGCAATGCAGGCTACTACCCACCAGTGTCAATAGCTAGCTACCCACACATTGGTGCACACTCAATCTCACCCTGTGCTCTGTCGTTCCACTTTGTACTCATGTTTCCATGGGTTGCTTAGAGTCCCTGTTGTTGTGCCCATTTTCATCATAAGACAATACCTTATAAGCATTGCTTAAAAGCCTTGAACTTGCCTTAAACATCTAGTTTTTTGTTGAAATCAAGGTGGTATTGGTGTGTGAATGTTTTGTACATAGTCTCTTCACATTTGTCTTGCTTGAAGCAAACTATATTAGTTCGCATCTGGAATTGGAGCTGATCTCTTGAGACAGCTAATTCCAGTGTTAGAAGATTTCATCTACTAGTGTAGGAAGATTTCAGACAGTTGACTAGACAGGAATCAAAAACTAGACTAGAATTTGGATACTTGAATAAGAATCAGACTTATGTACTGGAAATAAGGTTCAAATTCAAAAGACTGGACGAGAAGTAAGTATAACTGGAATATATGCCATGATTGGAATTACAGATCAAGGTTACAACGAATATGATTTACAGAGAGAAAGTACAGCCGACAATACTACCAATGATTCTCAAGTACAAGTATAGCCAAGGCGCTAACCCAAATGATAACAATTGCCAACCCGATTACAATGTAATGGTCCCTATTTATACACTTCGGGTTTACTATAGTAATTACCATAGTAACTACTAAGTAATTCGCTGCCCATCTCTTAAGAAGACGTTTCCACACAGTGAACTATCCAGTCTTCTACATCCTTCCCTTCTTTCCCTTGTCTGATTGTGATGTGAGACTGAAAAATCCACCGTCTGGTTCTGATGTTGTGAATCCGGCTTGACCACTGACAGAGTGGCCATACAAAGATTGCGAGTAGGCAGCTGAAAAGGCCAAGGATTGCGAGAGGTAGCTGAAAAGGCCAAGGTGGAGCTCTCACTAGGCCAAGGTAGAGCTCTCATCTCCACCTGCCTGCTGAGGAGAAAAGTCGCCACTGAATTTTGAGATGGAACTACCCATTATCCTTCCATTGGACCGTCTTTCGTTTGCCCTCTGACCTGGAGGGTGTCTGAGAAGTCCCAGTACCACCATTCTCCTTCTGAATCAGTCGGTAAATGGCCTTCTGCTCAACGTGATCCCGTCGGTTGGTGGTCATCTCTACTTCATAAGGCGTGAGGGAATGATAGGTTTTGGTGTCAAGATCATAGAGTGTACGCCTGCCCTTTCTAATTCTCATTATGGACAGCTTATGACAATGCGAAGCAGTACGGATCCATCCTTCTGGAAGAGGCTGATTAGTTTTGACTCGAGCTTCGAAAAGAATCTCAACCATCTCCCTATACTGTGGTGCCAGACCCGGCTTTGCTGCAATGTCTTTTTCAGGCATCTCCTCTTTTAGTGCCTGAATATCATTGATTTAGAGAGCATCATTGAACAGCGTTTGCCAAGTCTTCCATTCCACAGTCGATCGCTCATACCAATCCTGAAGCTCATCAGTGATTTTGAAGTATGTAAGGCGATCAACTGGTTCTAGATGTTGAGGATACAGTGCTGGAAACAATCTTGGCAGCTATGTTTCTCTTGCTGGAACAACGTACAAGAGAACTGGAGAATCAGGCACGAATTCTAAAAAATTGAGAATAGCATGGTTCTCTTGCTGCATCATCTTTCTGGTGATTCTCACTAGCTGGAACAATGTTTGGAGAGCAGTTGCATGTGCTCCGACTGACATTCTAGTCTGAGGTCCTTTGCTAGTGGTTGTTTGGTCCTCAAGAATGGCTTTGACTCTCTGATCCAAAACACCTCTGGCAGTTTGCATTTGCACCAAAACTTCCTTGAGTTGTACCCTAACATCCTTCATACATTGGTAAGTTGGTTTGTTACCCAGCAGCAGTTCTAGTTCTAGGGCCAGGGAGCGACAATCTGCAATAGACTGTCTTTGCAAGTGCAGGTTTGCCACTCTCTCGTCAGCATTGAGTATCCGTTCAGGAACTCGTTCTAGCAGTTGCACTGTACTGGGATGCGCAGGTAAACAGAAAACTTCTTTATCATGGAAAGTTGCTGATTTCCAATGTTCCACCATTTCCCTGGCTCCAACATATAGCCGTTGAAATATTTCCAAATCTAACAAGAGATCGTCATCCTCCAGATACTGTCTGGTTATGGAGGCATGTTGATGTCTCAATTGCCTATTCAGGGTAATGAGTTGCAGTGAATGTTGATGATAAACAACTGGTCACTCATCCTGCACTTTTAGTTTCCCTTTAGCATCCCTGCTGAGCTGGGACTAATCAATTGGCTGATTCCCAGTGTGACTGGGCTGCTACTCTTCAACCTGCTGATTACTCGATTGATGCCCTTCATTCTGTCCTTCTTGCTGGCCCTCATTCTGGCTTGGCTGGTCTGGCCGTGAGACTAGCCTCCTTCAGATGGCCCTGTCCCACCAGTACCAGGTCCTGGAGGTGGAGATGGTGGTGGGGCATCATCATCATCATTTGTGTGCCCTACTTCTTGATCATCCTCCTCTTCATCAGCTTCATCTTCCTTGTCTTCTTCTTCCTCTTCCAGAGAAGTCTGCTTCTCAATATAATCTAATATAGCTTGATTCATCAGAGCAGTATTATATTCAGTCACCTTGTCCTGCAAATCACTCTGCATACTTTCCATCAAGGACTTCAAATTCTCTAAATTGAAAATAGCATTGCTTGATGGATTTAGAATTTCAGCCAAGCTGCTATAGATGTATCTTTCAGTCAGAGAGGCCTTCAGAGCTGTATGGAAAATTAATAGGTTTTTGAAGTCTGCCCGCTTCATCCTGAGCATTGTTTCAGCTCGTTCTGCAGCTCTCACTGCTTCATTTCGTTGATTCTTGATGATCATTATTTCAAATTCAGCCTTAGCTAGCTTCTTGTTTAACAACTCATTAGTCCTTTCTGAATGAGCGTCCAGTACCCTGTGCTATATGTTCTGCTCTTCCTGGGTTTTTTGAAGATTTTCAATCTGATCTTGTGCCTCCGTCAAGTCAGCTTTAAGCTTTTTCACTTCATCTTCTGATCCAGCAGCCTCCATCAGTTGTCCCATACAACTGACAATGGTATTCCAAGAAGATTGTATGAGGTCTGAACATCTGTCTTTAACTGTGGTTGGATCAGAATAGGTAGGCTCATATATTGTCACTGGAGACATGTAGGATAAAGTTTCATAATCATCTTTGCGTAGCAGAAGATGCCCTTTCAATTGTTTAGTCTGCATTTGTTGCAACTTGTCATGTTTTACCAGTTTTTCACAATGTGTTCAGTATGTGGAGTAGGAACTCCACCTGGCAGAGTCGAGGAAGCTGGACCTTTCCCCTTGTCCATTTGACTCTTACCTTTTTCCCCTAATTGGTCTGCTATCTTCTCAGAAGTGGATGGCTTGGCCTGATCTTTTCCAAAATCAGTAGCAACTGCACTTTGTGCTACTAACTGGCTAGGCACAGTCTTCTGAGTAGATTGTTGCTCTATCTGGCTTACTACAGCTTTCTTAGTATTCATTGTCTTGACCTAGCTTTCTATCTGCTTCAAAAACTCACTGCTCTTTGTCAGTGTAGTCTTTGGCTTCTTTGAACTGCCAGCCTGTTCTGTAGTTGCTTTCCTTTTCAGGTCTGGTGAAGTAGTCTGACTGTCCGTTTCTTTGTCGTCTGAGGACAAATCAATGTTCTTATGCTCAGAAATTGGCTTCTCACTCCAAGCCTTCTTTACCTGCTCATTAACATCTACAGCAGTAGCCCAATACAGGAATTACCAAACATACCAAGCTTTGAAAACATTTTGAGATTTTAGCTTGGCAGTTTGTTGGAGAACATTGTGAGATAGAATTTGACAAAGGTTAATAGGAACCTGTGGATCCAATATCTTGGCCAACAACATAGCAAAAAGTTTTTCGGATACATACGTTGGGTTGTTTTTAAGGATTACTGCTACGGCTACAAACCTGTAAGTAGTGGAAGCTTCCAAACCTGCTACTGGAACTCCTTGACCACTTGCCTTGCGCTTATGTTTAGCCGCTTCATCCTCCTTCAAATCTATACTTATCTGTTGTGCAGTTGCCACAAATGGTTTGGGCTCGTTGGGAATTCTGAATGCAAAAGCTATGGTCTCCGATGTCACTGACACCTTCCTACCATTTACCATGGCACTGTCATCTTCAGCGTCAAAAGAATCAAGAACTTGCCTGATGATGTATGCGTCAAAAAAAATTCTTGTAGCTTGCAACACAACTGGGAGATCCCATAGTTGTAGCAGAGTCATTGCTTGGTCAGTGAATACATAACGCTGGGTTTTACTGTACGGTATGATGGGAAGGCTTGCCTTTGTAGCAACAACTATGGCCTAGGTTTCCTCAAGAGACTCTTGCATCTTCTCTGAGCGTTTCCTTCTACCCATACACTGTGAAGACGATGACGATGAAATAGGCGAAGGAGAAGATGACTTACTTGTCGTGTCAAAGCCATACCCTGGTGTCACTGGCAAGGCTAGCTCATAGTCAAATGTCTCTTCAGAGGTCGAGGTTTGCGACTGTAGCGAATAAACCTCGGAGCTTGGCAATTGGCGAATGGTCAACAGGAGGAAAGCGTCGCGCAGGGGATTTATGAGGAAAAATGCTAACTCTCCTGATTGTTATACGTGTTCGCGCCATAAAATCTCCACCACTCATCGTCCCTAGACTTGTGTGCGTCGCTGCTGTCGTGGCACACATGCATTGGACAAGACTGCGACCCATCCATGAAATAATTACTACTGGCGTGCCATCTGACCGTTGGGCGCATAAAAATTTAAAAGTGTGTCCCCACTGATGCTGGACTGATTTCCAGTCTAGCTCGACCATACTGGTACTGATTCTAAGGTCAGCCTGACCTGGTTCTTCTGGTACTGGTTCTGAAATTGGAACTGGTTGCACATGAAAAAGTCCAAAAATGTATGATTCTGGTATCTCTTGATCAGCAAGTTTCAGTTCCTTAGTACCTTGTTCTGGCCCAGTTTCTCTGGCCTCTGAATAATAAAGTTTGATCTTTGCCCCACTAAATACTCCTGGAAACAATAATCCAGATAAATCTTTCATTCTCACTGTGCCATTGTGTAATGGAATTGGCCTATTTAGTTTGAGCGTAGCGGAAATTAATGAGACTACTTTTGAGAAATGACTTTGCGCGCATAGCGGGTGAACATAATTGAATATAGCAACATAATCATAGCAATTAGTTAACTTGGCATGAATAATACTTTTGCAAGAGAGAGAATTTAGAGAACATGACAACAGTTGAGGATCGGATTTATGTGGAGCCGGCAGTCCCCCCTCCAATAGGAATTTGTATTATGATTTCTCTCACTAAGAGAGACTTGTTACAATACAATCTTTGTGTTCCTTGTGACCTAGGTGATGCAATGAAGATGGAAATCTTCATGCATCACAAACATAACATAAACTTGAAGAAAGCTTTAACTATCCCAAGCCTCAGTCCCAAGACCTCAAACACCTTCGAAGGTGGAGAGAGCTAGCAGGGAATGAGGGTAGGGAAGAGGAAGAAGAAACATTTCGTAGGAGAAAGAATTAGTTCCTCACTTATCATAACTCTTGTTACTAGCATACATAATATCATAGTAATGAAGAAGAAGGAGATGGCAAGCTTAAGCATTGAAGAATGGCTCTTGGTTGGATTTGCACTCCATATCCGAGAGTGTTGGTGTCGGCTCTGAACCTCTACTTACTTGGAGAAGGAGAGGGAGCTCTTGCACTTTGCATAGCACACAATGAGAGTGTTTGTGAGTGTGTTTGGGTAAGTATACCCCCTAAGAAACCCCCTAGCTTGCTTGGGTCCACCCCCCCTTGTAGCTCATTCTTGAAGCTCATTGGACCCCTCCTGGCCTAGCCAATCACAAGCAGGAGGCATTGCAAGCAGCAAGGGTAGGCTTGAGACAAGTGTCCCCCTTTCCCCTTTGAGAAAGAGGGCTAGATAAATGCTAAATCAATTAATTAAATCTCCTAAATTATTATTGGACCCCTTGGGTGGCCAACCAATAGGCTTCAGGCACACCATGAGGGCAACATGAGGAGGAACTTGACAAGTGTTCCTCTTGCTTTCTTTGTACCATGCATGCCTTGTGTGAGTGTGTGGGTGTTCTCTCTCATCCCCACATAGGGCTCGCACCCTCCTTGTAGGGATTGAATATTTGACTTTTTGACACCTCAAGCCCCTCATACATAGGCCCAGTTCCCACCACAAGCTTGGGCGTTATGCACTTTAAGCTTGGGCTAGGTTCTCACCTTAAGTGCAGCCCGAGCATGTCAAGCACCTCAAGCATCTCAATAATTAAGCACCTCAAGCACCTTAGTCATCAAGCATGACAGACAGGACAAGCACCTCGAGCTGGGTCGGGTTCCTGTGCCTCAAGGTCAGCCCTAGATTACCTAAGGTCAAAGGAATTTTACACACATTATTGGAGGTCTTCAATGAATCTAACCCTAAGGTCTTATGCTCCGCTGGTTAGCCGTGCTCTTTGATAGACCATCTCTCATTTGGGACCCTTGACCATTTGCCCCATGTTGAGATAGATCTATAAGCACATGTCTATATCTTAACCCTTGTTCCCGTTTATTCTCCCACGTTAAGTGATCAATTTAACATGAGAGAATCATTTGGGTTGGTTCGATATTAGATATTAGATTTTATGACATTAGCTCTCTCTTGAAATCATAGTCGTCCTAGACTATGAGGTAGAATAGATAAAGCCTTAGTCATTAGTCAATTTTACTTAGCAGGTAGAGGATCCCTTTTTACCCTCTGACATCTTTCCAAGATGGATGAATAATCCATTTGGTGCTTGGGAGACATAGCTGTAGCAAGCATGTCTGCTCTTTAGACCATTTCATTCTCCCAATGTAGAGTGACAAATTCTACTTGGTGTTTGAGAGACGTCATCATCACAAACATGATTCTGAGCATGCATAATAGTTAAATTTGTGCACAATTACAAAGAGGAATAGTCTTACAAGACAAAAACATGGGTCATTTAAAAGAAATTTGTACATTTGCTTACTCTAATGTAGCATTGTAAGCATTGACAAGGTTCATACTATCCTTAAGCTATATTCCTTGCATCCATCTAGCATCTTCAAAAGGATAATTTTTGAACTTAATAAGATATCGTCGAATAATCTTACCATGTCGTAGTACCTTGTCTTCATGCGGAAGGACAGCTTCGGGTTATAGCACCTCTTCTTGGTCTTCAACTTCTGGAGGGTCTTCAATAATTGGTTCAGTTTGTGGCTCTCCTTTGTAGGGCTTAATTAGTCTTACATGAAAGGCATTGTGTATGAGCCAATGGTTGGGCAACTTGAGTTGATAAGCCGTCTCATTGATGGGCTTCAAGATTCGGAAAGGACCATAGTATCTTTTTGTTACTTTAGCATAATACTTTTGATGGCCCGTAGGATTTTTGCCCGTCGTTTGCCTTAATCGAGCCTTAGGAAACTTGAGAAGACCCAATCATTTTCTTTGAACATTAAGGCTCTTCTGTGCTTATCAGCAACAGATTTTTGCCTTTTGAGAGATGGATATAGCCTCCTTAATCTTTTGAAAAGATTCTTGTAGGTCATGGCTATACTCATCGGCAACGAAGATCTTCCCATGTACTTTGAGTAGCAAGGGACTTTTAGGTCTTCCATCAATGATCTCAAAAGGTGCTTTTCACGTAGAAGTATGTACAGTATTATTGTAGGCATACTCTACAAGTGGTAAGTACTTTTCCCATTGTGAGCGTTGATCTACTTTGGTAACATAAGTCTTGAGTAGATCGAGTATCATAAGATTGGATATCTCACTTTGTCCATCCGTTTGTGGGTGATAGGCCGAAGAGAAATTCATCTTGTTCCTAGATTTTCAAAGAGACCTTTCCAGAAATTATTGGTCATTCTAGGATCTCTATCTGACACGATGGATGTGGGTAATCCATGGTGCTTGAAAATATGAGATATGAAGAGAGTTGCCATTTGATGTGCCTTAATAGTCTTTTTGATAGGAATAAAATGTGCTTGCTTGCTAAACCTGTCAAGTGTTGTCCATATTCCTGTATTCCCATGGATAGACTTGGGTAATCCAAAGATGAAATCCATGGATATACTCTCCCATGGTGAATTTGAGATAGGCAGTAATCTAGGTTGCTTCCCTCTATCATACTTGGTCTTTTGGCATAGTACACATTTTGAAACATACTCTTGTATGTCCACTTTCATGGTAGGCCAATAGAAGTACGTCTCTACTCCTCGGAGAGTAGGTTGAATACCTCTATGCCCCGCATATGGAGGAGCACGGGATTCATACATAACTTTCTCATGAAGGGAATGGGTAACACATAGCCTATTTCCGTGGAGAAGATAACCATCCTCCAAGGTGAATGGTTCCTCTTTCTTCCTCAAAGCAAGGGCTGACATTATGTCTCTAAAGTCAGGGTTAGTAGCATACTCATCTATCATAGAGGATAGATCATTGTGAGTAGCTATAGACACCGCATAAACTTTGGGTCATCGTGAAAGTGCATCGGCCACTTGATTGTGCTTACCAGCTATGTGAGCAATATGGAAATTAATTGCGAAAGAAATTTTTCCCACCTCATTTTTTTGTCGGAAAGCTTGTTTTGCGTCATGAAATACTTGAGACTTTGGTGGTCGGTTCGTAGGATAAATGGAAGCCCCAATAGGTAGTGCTTCCATGTGTTTAGGACATGTAGAACAACCAAAAACTCTTTCTCATAAATGCCCAAGACTCGTTCATCAATATTGAGCCTTCAGATCTCATATGCTATGGCATGCCCTTCTTGAAGCAAAACTACTCCAAGGCAATCACCACAAGCATCACATTGGACCTCAAATGGCTTTGAGAGATCCGGAAGCACGAGGACTGGTCGGGAAGTAAGCTTCTCTTTGAGATTTTCAAAAGAATTTTGCTCCTTATCAGTCCATACTAACTTAACGTTCTTCTTAGTTAAGTTGTGTAGTGGTCCTGCTACTTGAGAGAATTTTTCTATGAAGCGTCTATAGTATGCGCACATACCAACAAAGCTTCTTAGCTCATGTAGATTTCTAGGGTTAGGCCATGCTTTTATTACCTCTAACTTTGATGGATACATTCGGATACCATCTTTAGAGATAATATGACCTAGGTATTGAATCTCTTGAAGGAAGAATTCTCTTTTCTTTTGGTTGAGAAAAATCTTATTCTCCCTCAATGCTTGAAAAATCACTTGGAGATGTTGCTTATGTTCCTCCAAAGACTTGGAGTAGATGATGATATCATCAAAGAACACTCCAGTGAATTTGCGGTATGGTCTATAAATTTTCTCCATCAAACAATTGAACGTAGTTGGTGCATTGGTCAAGCCAAAAGGCATGACTAGATATTCATAAAGACCAAATGTTGTGTGAAACGCGGTCTTTAAGATATCTTCATCCACTATCCTGATTTGATGATAGCCACTCTTAAGGTCAATCCTATTGAAGTAGGTAGAGCCTTGTAGCTTATCAAATAGATCTTCTACCCGAGGTACGGGAAATCTATTTTTGATAGTGATATGGTTTAGTACTCGATAGTCCACACACATACAGTATGTACCATCTTTCTTTTGTACTAGAAGGACTGGAGAACAAAAGGGAGAGGAACTAGGCCTCACCATCCCTTTGTCTACCACCTCTTGTACTTGCCTCATGATCTCCTCTTGTTGAGCTAGTGAGACTCGATAAGGAGGCTTGTTAGGTGGTGAGCTTCCAGGAAGGAGCTCAATGCGATGGTCATCATCCCCTCATTTTGGAGGTAAGTCCATAGGGATATCATCGATGAACACATCTTGGAATCATTTTAGAAAATTAGACAAGTCTTCATTCCTACCATTTACATTTGATGAAACATTAGTATCTTTTAGAGACTCTTTGACAAAAATCATGTACGCAGAAACTGAGCTCTTCATTGACTTATCAAAAGCAAGAGGATTTACAAGTGGAATAGTGCGACCACGCTCACTAGCATCTATATACATGTTCTTTCCCTTGTAGGTGAAGTAGATTTTCCTTTCAGGGAACTTCATGTTGGCAGCCATGCGATCAAACCATGGTGCCCCTAGGATAACATCCTCATGTTGGAGAGGAGAGATGAAGAAGTCTTCTTTGTCGACATAGCTTTGGACATGAAGCCTCAACTTCCCAATCAAGGGAGTAACGGAGGCTTGTTGTCCCTTGAAAGCTGCATCAGCCACTACTATATCTCCCATCTCAAAAGCTTGAATGCCCAACTTGGTGGCCAACTCCGTGTATATGAAGTTGAGAGTAGAGCCAGGGTCAAACAAGATGAAGGCATCATGCTCTCTTACCTTTCCCCAAGCATAGGAAAGTGATCATCCTTTGCAATGAGCATCCTCTTTTAGAGCTTCGATGGTGGAAGCCCTAGGAGACACATTGCGAGTATTCTTCTTGGGGCAAGAACGATAGCCATGTCTTTGCTCTCCACACTTGAAACACTTATGGTCCTTGCAAAAAGCTTCAAGCTCTTCAGGAGAGAGTTTGTTTTTACCTTTGTAAACTCCCTTCTCCTTGGACTGATTGTTGTTGTTGTTGGAATTGACTTGGGAAGTATTTTGAACATTGGTTTTCCCCTTTGCATCATTTTTGTCTTTGTTTTCCATGGCCTTGACATTACGTCTAGCCCCTTGATGGAAATTCATGTGTGAAGCAACCATGGTGTGATGGATTACTTCGCTAATAGTACCAGGCCGTTGAGAGTTGATGTATTCGGCCATCTCTTCAGGTAATCCCGCACAGAATTGCTGCCTTTTCTCGACAAAGTCTATCTTTTGAAAGACAGTAGCCTTGAGATGTAAATCCCAAAACTTGTCTACATATTTGTGGATAGACTCATGGGAGAGGAGCTTCAAGATGCTCCATTTGGTAAGCACTTTTTCCTTTGCATCGCTTGCAAGGAATTGCTTCATGATGGAAACTCGTAGAGTTTTCCATGTCTTTGGGGCTTCACCATTTCCACGAAGGCTAGCCCACCATTGATGAGTTGATTTTTGGAAGTGCATATCTACATGGCGTAGCTTCGAGGACTCTGTGAAGCCCTCATCTCCAAAGGCCGCATCAAATTGCTGGATGAAGGCCAACACTTTGTCGGTAGCACCGAAGGTGCCATCATAGGTGAGAAAAGAGATACTCTTTCCTCCCTCCTTGAACTTATTTAGCTTTTGTGACCTTCACCATGCAGGAAATGATTTGTGATGTCCTCCCCTCTTGTATTCTCTAGGAGAATAGCCATAACTTTCGTCAGAAGAGGAGGAAGGTGAAGAAGAAGGAGAAGAGGGTGACCTCTTCCTAGCCCTTTTCTTCCTTTGTTTCCTCTCTTGCCTTTCAGAGTGATGAGGAGAAGGACTATGTGTTGATCTTTTCCTCTTGGGAGGAGTGGGGGATCGTCTAGACCACCCTCTTCGTGGAGCCACATCTTCAGAGTAACTTAAACTTTCATTGTTTTCTTGCTCTTTGGATTCCTCCTCTCGAATGGGAGAGAGTCTTCTTTTGGGGGTCTCTTCAAGAGGCCTCCTAAGCTCTCTCTCCTTTTGGAGAGGAAGGGAAATTCCATAAGCACGAAGTTGTTGAGTAACTTCGGCTTGCAAAGCAAGGTTGCCCATAGCTTGCTGCAACCTAGTGACGAGATAATTCACAAACATGGGAGCATCATCATTAGCACCTTCATGTGAAAAATGAAAGCTATCAATGTTTATTCTACTCTCTTGATTATTGTCAACCATGTTAACAAAATTTATGTATGTACTTAGTGTATGCTTTGGCAATTCAAAACCTTAGTTGCCACTCCTCTTAGCCTTTGAAAATCGGCTCTTAAGTATCTACACCCACGGCTCGAAGTGTTTAATTGTAGAGAGTAGAGGAGTGGGTCTAACATAGCATAGTTGCCAAGGGCTAGCTCCTTTCGGACTTCTTATGGCTCAAAAATGGTAAAGCCGTAGGCAAGTCTAAAAAGACTCCATTATTAAGTTCAAAGCTCCCGACATGTGCACCATCCCCACATACTGGGCTCAACAAAACCGATAATAGATCCCAGTTCCATATACCCTAATATAATTAACAATATCAACCATTTATAGGCTACTTAAGGACCTCTCTTCTTAAGCAAGAAAAGAGAAACCAAATGCTCTGATACCAATGTAATGGAATTGGACTATTTAGTTTGAGAGTAGCGGAAATTAATGAGAGTACTTTTGAGAAATAACTTTCTGAGCATAGAGGGTGAACATAATTGAATATAGCAACATAATCATAGCAATTAGTTAACTTGGCATGAACAATACTTTTGCAAGAGAGAGAATTTAGAGAACATGACAACAGTTGAGGACCGGATTTATGTGGAGCCGGTCCCCCCTCTAATAGGCATTTGTATTATGATTTCTCCCATTAAGAGAGACTTGTTACAATACAATCTGTGTTCCTTGTGACCTAGGTGATGCAATGAAGATGGAAATCTTCATGCATCACAAACATAGCATAAACTTGAAGAAAGATTTAACTATCCCAAGACCTCAAACACCTTCAAAGGTGGAGAGAGCTAGCAGGGAATGAGGGTAGGGAAGAGGAAGAGGAGGAAGAAGAAGAAACATTTCGTAGGAGAAAGAATTAGTTCCTCACTTATCATAACTCTTGTTGCTAACATACATAATAGCATAGTAATGAAGAAGAAGTAGATGACAAGCTTAAGCATTGAAGCATGGCTCTTGGTTGGATTTGCACTCCATATCCAAGAGTGTTGGTATAGGCTCTCAACCTCTACTTACTTGGAGAAGGAGAGGGAGATCTTGCACTTTGCATAGCACACAATGATAGTGTTTGTGAGTGTGTGTGGGTGAGTATACCCCCTAAGCAACCCCCTAGCTTGCTTGGGTCGACCCCCCCTTGTAGCTCATGATTGAAGCTCATTGGACCCCTCCTGGCCTAGCCAATCACAAGTATGAGGAATTACAAGTAGCAAGGGTAGCCTTGGGACAAGTGTCCCCCTTTCCCCTTTGAGAGAGAGGGCTAGATAAATGCTAAATCAATTAATTAAATCTCCTAAATTATTATTGGACCCCTTGGGTGGCCAACCAATAGGCTTCAGGCACACCATGAGGGCAACATGAGGAGGAACTTGACAGGTGTCCCTCTTGCTTTCTTTGTACCATGAATGCCTTGTGTGAGTGTGTGGGTGTTCTCTCTCATCCCCCCTCATGTAGGGCTCGCACCCCCCTTGTAGGGATTGAATATTTGACTTTTTGACACCTCAAGCCCCTCATACATAGGCCCAGTTCCCACCACCAGATTGGCCGTTAAGCACTTTAAGCTTGGGCTAGGTTCTCACCTTAAGTGCAGCCCTAGCATCTCAAGCATGTCAATCACCTCAAGAATCTCAATAATTAAGCACCTCAAGAATCTCAAGCACCTCAATCATAAAGCACCTTAGTCATCAAGCATGACAAACAGGACAATCACCTCGAGCTGGGTTGGGTTCCCGTGCCTCAAGGTCAACCCTAGCTTACCTAAGGTGAAAGGAATTTTACACACATTATTGGAGGTCTTCAATGAAGTTAACCCTAAGGTCTTATGCTCCGCTGGTTAGCCGTGCTCTTTGATAGAACATCTCTCATTTGGGCCCCTTTACCATTTGGCCCATGTTGAGATAGATCTATAAGCACATGTTTATATCTTAACCCTTGTTCCCGTTTATTCTCCCACATTAAGTGATCAGTTTAATATGAGAGAATCATTTGGGTTGGTTAGATATTAGATATTAGATTTAATGACACATTGGAGAAGACCCAATCTACCTCAAATGGTCCTGCCCAGGCAATCTTCAGGTTTCGCTTCTTTGGACCCAGTCTAGACTGATATAGAAGCACCAAATCTCCCTTCTAAAATTCCCGAACTTCAATTCGGTGATCATGCCAATGCTTCCTTCGTTGTTGAACAATTTCTTGTTCTAACATAGCCCGTTGCCTGAGTTCATCTAGTTGCATCAGTTCATATAGCCGTTTTTTAAGATTATGGTTGAAGTCTAAGTCATACTTCACAGCCATTCTCAGACTTGGGATTACAAACTCCATAGGAACCACAACTTCAGTGCCATACATCATTCTGAATGGTGTCATTCCAGTAGTTACCTTATAAGCTGTCCTATAAGCCCATAGAGCAGTCTAAAGTTTCAAATCCCACTGGTCTGGTTTCTTTTGCACCACCTTAGTGAGAATAGTCTTTATTGTCTTGTTGCTACTTTCAGCATGTCCATGCATCTGGGATAGTAAGGAGCAGATTTCCAATGCTTGGCTAAAAGCATATCCAATAGGATTTCCATAGTGTAATTGATAAAATGTGTTCCTTGATAGGTCACAATCTCTACTGGACATCCATATAGGCAGACAATATTCTCAAATAGAAACCTTGCAGTTGACTTGGCTGTGTTGTTAGGAAGAGCCTTAGCTTCAACCCACTTGGTTACATAACAAGTAGCCATTACTATGTACTTGTTCTTCCTGGGAGTAACCTTCTTAAAAGGTCCCATAAAATCTAGTCCCCATTTCATGAATACTCCTAGTGGTTGTACTGGCATCAAGGGAGTCATATTTGTAGCTGTTGGTCGACCCATTCTTTGCATATGTCACAAGTTTTACAAAAACTTCTAACATCAACAATCAGTGTTTGCCACCACATACCAGCTTGCAGAATCTTCTTATAGTTTACTTCGTTGAAAAAGTGTCCACCAGATTCACCATTATGCGCTTTTGAAATTACTTGCATTCTTCCTTCCATAGGGACACATCGTCGAAGTATACCATCAACACCCAGTCGATAAAGTAATCCTCCTATGATAGTAAATTTCAGGCTTTTATGATCAGATCTTTCTTCTGATTCTGCTTCCAATCCTCTGGAAAGGCACCTTGGGAAAGAAATTGATAAATATCATACCATTCAGGATCCACTGATTCTTCTGCCTCTAACTGAAATAAATCAGCATCCACTAGTTCGTCTTTCAAGGGTGATTCTGAATATCCGTCCGTACTTCTTGAGAGAAAATCAGCCCCACAATGGTTTCGGCCAGGCTTATGGAAAATTTTGAATTCAAACTCCACTAGGAACATAATCCATCTTATCAGCTTGCCTTGAATAATGACTTTATTAATCATAAACAGAAGAGCTTGATGGTCCACATAAAAATGGAATAACTTTCCCAACAGGTAATGCCTAAAATTTGTAGCACTGAAAACCATTGCAAGGGCTTCTCTTTGAGTAGTTGTATAGCCTTGTTCAACCTGACTGAATGTGCGACTGGCAAAATAAACCGGATAATCAGTTCTTTCGTCCGGCTAAGCTAATATTGCCCCCATTGCCAATCCCGAGGCATCACATGTACGTGGAAAATAATATCCCAGTTTGGTTGCCTAAGGACTGGTTTACTGGTAATGGCTTTTTTCAGATTCTGGAAACTCTCCTCGCATTCAGCAAGCGAGTTGAATTTACTGGTCTTCTTTGTAAGCTCAAATAGTGGTACTGCTTGAGAAGCAAACTTGTGTACAAATCTTCTATAGAAATTCACATAACCCAAGAAAGAACTCAGCTCTAAAGCAGTTCTAAGTGCTTTAGCTTGCTGAACACACTGAATTTTGTCATTGGCCATCTCTATTCCATTGCGGGAAACCACATGTCCCAGTAGCTATCCCTTCCAGACTAGAAAAACCTCAATTTTCCATTCTTCTTGGGAACGACGACTATGGGAAATAGCCAATCACTGCTTGCCACTTCTGTGATGAACCCAGCCTTGAGAAGATTATCAATCTCCTCCTTGACCTTCTTTGCATAGTTGGGGTTCATTCGGTATCTTTGCAATTGTACTGGCCTAGCATCTGGTTTCAGCGGTATTCGGTGCTGACATAATTCAGGATCTACTCCCTTCAGATCTGTATGTTCCCAGGAAAACACATCTTTATAACTCTGGAACATTTTTCGTGCCTTTTCCTTCATTGCCGGATTGAGGTGCTTGTTGACCTTGATCATTCTAGGATTATCGCCTGATCCTAGGTTCCACTCTTCCACTTCTTGGTCGTCTGGAAGAAACCAGTTTGGCCCGCCTCCTTTTCGTTTGGTCGATTCTTCAGCGTAATCCCAGGATGGTCCATTCATTTCTAAATCAGTATTCTGATCCACTGGGTACTCTTCCGAACATACTGGTTCCTCTACTATACCAGTATGCGCTGGTTCCACCATCCTTCCAGTTAGTTGGACTGTTCTTTCCCCTGTATTGACTTCAATAAACGGATCAGGGAATTATCTCTTCTGCTTGTCAGCCTACTCTTTGTTCATCAAGACTGCATTCAAGTCAATTTATGCCAAAGGAAATATGCTCATGTCTGCCAGCATTCTCTCGATCTTCTTGGCTCTGTACTTCTGACATAATTCCTTCGGCCTCAGTTCCTTTTTCCAGCTCCTGGTATTGTTGGTCTAGATTTTGATTCTGCCACTGGCCCCTTCGATGGTCAATGTATGGTTTGCATATTTATGAACAGCATGTGCTGTTCTCAACCATGGGTGCCCCAGTAGCATCCCATATGCTCCTTGCACATCCAGGACTAGGAAACTAGTTTTGAATTTCTCCCTCCCAACTCTTATCTGCATGTTTTCAATCATACCAGTCGTTTGTACAACTCTATGATCTGCCATTCGTACTTTGAATGGTGTTGGTTTCATATTAGTGATACCCATTCTTTGCTGAAGATGGGATCCCATTATGTTCACTCCTGCCCCTCCATCCAGGATAACACTTGAGAGAGGTTCCCACTGCTTCCCAACCTTGTAGTCCACCTAAATAAGTGGAACTTCATCATCTCAGACGGCCGTCAGGTCCACTGTTCTAGCCTCTGCCTCAGTTTTCCTAAGTTGTCTGATAAAGTTGGCCACCTCAGGCAAGGTTTTTCTTATATCCTCCAGCTCTACAGTCAGCTTTTGAATTCTATCACAAATTTACACATGAATTTCTTCTCTCTCTTGGTCAGACTGATTGTCAGAGCTTGAAGAACTGGTATCTTCACACTACAATTCTTCTTTTTCAGTGATTCCACTCTTTCCATCCACTCACATTTCATCAGCTAGTCCATGTACCACAGCCAGCATGGTCTCAGTTATGGCCGGGACTGACTGATCTTTATCAGTCGATTGGGCTGGTATCCTCTGAATGACTCTAGCTTTGGAACTTTCTGGCTGCTCTGGCAGCTTCTTGGCTAAATCCTTCGTGATTTTATCCGCTAGTTCCCTCTGCTCTTGCCATTCATCTACCACCTTTTCTTTACCTTTGGCCTTCCAAACTTCTCTTTGTTGAGCACACTTGCTGCTGTTAGGACCGACTGGTGCTTCTCAAGTGTCTGGGATTTGTTCAATGACTACCTCCTTGCTCCTAGTAACTACCCTGACTGGGACTGGCTCTGGTGCCTTAGCCGCAGTAGTAGTCATTGCAGGTGCATTTGGGCATTGGGCTACAAAATGACCATACTTCCCACAAGTATAGCAATTCATGCTCCTATTCTGGAAGTTGCCTGTTCCTCTACCTCTGCCCATTCCTGGTTGGAATAGGCCACATCCCTGACCAGTACCACTGGTACCTAGTCTCTCTTCTTGAGCTACTTTGACTGGTTCTACCTTCACTGGTTCAGTGTAGGCAACCACTGACAGATCTTTGCCTTTCTTAAAGTGGTGAATTCTCATGCCACAATTATTCCACAGGTGACCAAAAGCCTTGCAGTAGGTACATTGTGGACATTCAGTGGAGATATGGTCCTTGGATTTGCATCTTGAACACCAAGTCTCCATCTTTCTAACTGGCTGTCTTGTGTGGATAATTTCGGCAATCTGTCTAGCCATTTCTTCAATTTTCTTGGTCCAGGATCCCTTCTTTGATTTCTCCTTTTCTCGTTCATTAGAGCTGCTCTCGGAGCTACTAGACATCTCACTGGAATCAGAACTTTCAGTAGCAGAGCTACTGCTACTACTGGTCCTTCGCTTCTTGTGGCTCTTTTCCTTCTTAGCCTACTGTTCCAGCTTTAATGCCCTTTGGACCAGATCATTGAATTTCTTGGTAGGGGCTGGTACCTCTTGTTCCCTAAGCTTTTTGCTTCTGAACCCGTTCAGGAACCATGCCCTCAACCTCTTCTCAGATGGGGGTTCCTATAACTGCCTGGTTAGCTCCTTGATCTTTTCCACATAACTGCGGACTGACAAATTTCTCTGTTTGATCTTATCTAATTCATAGAGAATATCTTCGTCCCCTCTATTGTCGAAATATTCCAACCTGAAGGCTTTGAGCAATTTGTTATATGATCTAAGCTGGAAGGCAGGGTAATGGTAATACCATTTTCTCGCTGCCTCCTTCAAGGTTTGTGGAAAATATTCCCCCCAATCATCTTCATCAATATTTTTCATTTCAGCATACTGCTCGAAAGCTTGTATGTGAACGTCTGGATCATCCTTCTTCCCTCCCTTGAATATTGGAAAATAAATCTTCAAAGAAGCTATGTAATCATTCCGATTACTACTAATCTTGCCACTTCTCTTCTTGGATTCAGAATGACGCTTGGGAGTCTTCTTGCAATTGTCAGTGTTAGCATCCCAATCAATCTCTGTCTCTGTCTCAGTGTCAGTGTCTTCTTTGGTTTGTCTGCTAGAAGTAAGGTGACTTAATTTACCTCCCTTGGTATCCTCATCTCGCTACCGGGACCGAGAACTCTTGGAACTCTTTGCCTTCCGTGCTTCCCGTTCTGCCCGTCGGCGTCAAGAATGACTAGAGTGTTGTGAGTCCTGCACCTCATCAGTTAGACTATGCTCCTCCTGAGCCTCAGTGTCAGTTATCTTCTCTTGCTTGGGGTAAGACTCTCTTCCTGACTCCTCAGGAATGGGGTCAACACGAATGGTGGATTTCCGGCCACGACTAGATTTTGGTGCCATTGCTGAAAACTTTGAACTGGGAGAAGAGTCTTTCAGCCAACGAGCTTCAGCTCAAGCCACCGTGATCGCCAAAATGGAATTGGAGCTGATCTCTTGAGATAGCCAATTCCAGTGTTAGAAGATTTCAGCTACTAGTGTAGGAAGATTTCAGACAGTTGACTGGACAGGAATCAGAAACTAGACTTGAATTTGGATACTGGAATAAGAATCAGACTTATGTACTGGAAATAATGTTCAAATTCAGATTCAGAAGGCTGGACGAGAAGTAAGTATAGCTGGAATATATGCCATGATTGGAATTACAGATCAAGATTACAGCGAATTTGATTTACTGAGAGAAAGTATAGCCGACAATACTGCCAATGATTCTCAAGTACAAGTACAGCTAAGGCGCTAACCCAAATGATAACAATTGCCAACCCGATTACAATGTAATGGGCCCTATTTATACATTTCGGGTTTACTGTAGTAATTATCATAGTAACTACTACGTAATTCGCTGCCCATCTCTTAAGAAGACGTTCCCACACAGTGAACTATCCAGCCGTCTACAGCATCAACTATATCATTCCACCTAAATCCTTGTATCTATTGCCTCATCACATGTTGAGAGTCCGGCAAAGGAGATTTCTATGAATCATTCCAATACATGCTGCCCATACTGCCATGGTATTCAGATCTTGACACCTCCAAGCTCCAACTCTAGCCCATCAATGTTGCCTATTTTAACAACTAGATGTCATCGTCATCGTCCATCACTAGTTTTTCCTCAAGCGCATGCTATCATCATTGTCTACAAGCCCACCACTCCTTTGTCAACACCTTGTAGTATAGTCTTCTAAGCCCTCCTTGTTGTTTTTCAAGTGGGCCATCTTACTATTTGATACATTTATCTTTTGATTTAAAATCAAATTTATTTCAAGCCCTCACTCCCACAGTCACGTATCTCCAAAATTTCAAGGTACTCGAAGTCCTAGAGTGGGCTCTTACTTTGCTTAAAGCTTGTCAAGAACATCCTTCTCATGAAAGAGCTTCCCAAATCCTTGCAATTGATCCCTTCTTAAGGTTTTTTCATGCACCTACTCCTCATCATTTGTTGGGCTCAAGCTATTCAAGACTTCCATGATACTCAATATCAAGCTTGGCCAAAAATTTCACAAGTAGCTTGATTGCTACTGGATTGCTCAAGAGCCATTCCCAAATGCTACAAAGGGGCCTTGATCTTTGAAGGATTACCAAATACACAATTTCAAGGGGGAGTTTGTAGGGTGAAAAAATGGCCAAGATCCTTTTTCCAAGCATGAATGAGATGTATGTGCTATTTAATCCCAATTTTATCAAGAGCCCTCTTAGCACCAAGCGATGCATTTGCACAGAGTATTTCCATCCTTGTACAAAATTTGCATTCACATTTTCATTGACTCAAGGTACGAAAACACTTGGCTACACAATAATTTTGATTGTATGGGGATCTCAAACAATGTCAATTATTGGTAAGACCGCCCATATATTCTACTTGATATGAGTCCTAAGGTGAAGGGAATGAGAAAATTATACATGAAGAAGCTTTAGCCACCAACAACAATGATGACTACAACTATGAATGAAGGATGTTATACTCTAGATAAATAAAAAAATGTACTTCTCTTTGTAGTAACTAGGTAACAATGTAAACGGACACCTTGTGGACTGTGAACTATTGAGTCCATTGAGAATCAACAATGATGTATCCAATTGAGAACCATGATGTGTTTAATCTAGTGAGAACTGGCCATGATGTATCAATGGGTCATAGAAAGCCTAGATGGACCACTAGAGAGTACCATGGCTAGTCTTAAGAAGGAGATTTTCTAGGTAACCCTAGCCATGTATACCAATTCCTCTCCTATGATAAAAAACTATGGAAAAATTCCCTAGTCTTCTAGATGCCCATGTGGCATAAAGCTATGTAATTTTCCATGCAGCTTCTTGTAACATTTGACACCTAGGACAAGTGACCTACTGGATAATGCATCACTACCCAATGAACCTATAAGTGCAGTCTTGTATTCACTTATTCCATGTTCAAGAATCATGCTATTCCAAGTCTACATTGTGCTATTGTCTCTGTTCTAATGGATGTTAAGTATGGAGCCTGATTTACCTTGTAATCTTCTATGGTAAAAGCGCACATTTGTAAGGCCCCCATTATGAGGAGAAGCCATCGTGCGTGAAGGAAAATCACTCGCCAAAACCAAAATTTTCACGGCAGCCAAAAATCAGGGGAAACTTTTTTTCCCTCGACGGAATATTATGGCCGGACGACGGCCAGAAAGTGGTCAGAAAACAACCGTTGGTTGGCCGGTAGCCCGTAGTCAATGGCCGGTGGCCGGTGGTCAAAAGTCAATGGCTAGTGGCCGGTGGACGAACTCAAAAGCGGACTTGTCTTCTCAAGGGCGGCCACACATGGGCAGATTGAAGGGTCCAATTTGGACTTATCTACACAAGGGCGGCTACACATGGCTGCCTCTCATGAGAGAGGGCAGCCCTTTTGGCCTATAAAAGGAGGTCATTTCTACACACAGTTCAAAGTGTGAAGTTGATGCAACAAGGTGAGTGTGAGGTGGTGAGAGTGAAGCAAGGCGGGAGCTCCATTAAGGGTATAATCCCTTTGTAAACTACTTCTTGTTTTGAAGTACTAAAGCCATTGAGTGGCTGCTTTCCCGTGGACGTAGCCCACATTGGGTGAACCACGTATATCGTGTGTACTCTCTCTCTCTCTCTCTCTCTACTCTATAATCTCGTGTATGTAAATTTGTCTCTCTCCATAGAGTAATCTACTCAATTATCTATTTAGCTACGTCTTATTTCCTAACAATGCACACACACACACACACCATAAATACTTTACTTATTTATCCACCATAGTTTTTACACACTTTTGGTAATTTTAGGCCTTTCCCATAACATGATCTAGGAGATCAATGCAGCCCGAACCCTTCACTTGAAACTTCAACACATCTTATAGGCCTTGAATAAATGTCATCTTTAATGTGACGTCTATCACCCTAGTAGCATATTTAGGTAAACGTAAAAAGATCTCTTTATATTCATCCACATTCAAAATTGGTTTGCTGGCTTCATGCTACTTGAAACCATAAAATTCCATCTTCTTCTCCATAATAACAATATTTTTTCTCTGCTTGTGCACAAAATTCCTTCCATGCAATTACTCTTTCATCGGTAGGATTCTGCATGTATAATTTCCACCATATCTTTGCAATGCTACGAAGTTGCAGATTAGAAATCTTTGCATTCATTTCTTCAAAAACTCTCGTAAAGCAAATAAGTATTCGAGTTCTTCAAGCCATGTTTCCAAATCTTTGTCTATCTTTTCTATGCAATCAAATTGATTAAGCATATCCTTCTTAATCACTTGTTTGATTGGTGCATCTCTTGCATCATCGTCCTCATCATGGTCATCATTTCTTTTGTTTCTTCTTGTTTGACCCTTCTCCTTGTGGAGACAATGATGGACCTTCGCTACAACCTAGCAACTCCACCCAAATCCGGCCTCCACTTTCACCATCTACATCAATTATTCCATTTCCTTTATAAACTTTTTTATGCCTATTAAGATATTCAGGGGCCCATTCGATAAGCTCAGCTTGTTCCTTCAATCTCTACTAGTATGCTTCCATCTTTACTACATAATATAAACTACTCTTATATCACTTGTGACGTGACACGAGAGTGCAGAATAGATTGAAAAATAGAAAACTAATAGAGTACACAAAAAATAGGAAAAAATAAAGATAATATATATTGATGTATTATGATTACAGAAGGAGCTTACCTTGTACCACAACCTCCCAACCACCCCCAAGCTATCTCACTCTCAATCCCTCTCACTCTCACTCTCACTCCCAATTCCAATCTCACATACACTTGCAATCACAATCATGATCACACTCTCAATTACAATCACAATAGTGCAGCCTCTGCCATGATAGAGAATCTTACCCATAATAGCTGTCCAAAGCGTGACTATTTTTGTAGACAACTCACATCTTTAGTAAAGCAAGAAAAAGATAGGGTCAAAAAGAGGCTTCCTGCACATGAGCACATGGCACTAAACATATCAAATATGTGAGAATTTTGATGGCCATTTGCAACGACTTGTAGCTCCAAATCAACTCCATCTCTATCCGAGATCATCTCTCATGCATTTGTTTTCCTTGTTGCACTCTTGGATAGTTGTGTGGTGCAAAAATGTCACATCATTCTCAGATTCTTAAAGATTCAACCAACAAGTTGGAAATTTCTACAAAAATAGTGTCAAACAAACATTTTGAAGATTTTCTAGAATTTATGACGAGCATTAAAACAATGGAATAAATAAATACTCAAAGAACTCGTCTTTTTCCTTGTGTTAAGGGTTGCGCTTCTTGCATACAAAACTTTACCAAAATTTGACCTTTGAACCTTTAAATGTGGCTCCCAAAGTGTGCCCCAAAAAGTCAAAATTTGAAACAGAAGGAAAACAGTCATAACGAACCCCCAGATTGTGGAAAAACTTTAAAATACTCAAAATTTTCTTCAAACAAAAATTTATTGTCCAAAAATTTAAAAATAAGTCCTATTACACGAAGTGTGCAAAGTTCTAGGGGAGAATGGGAAGGCACAAGGCCTTTGGTTGTGAACCAAAAATAACTTAAGGATAGAACCGTGTGTATAGGGTGCAACAAGAGGTAATGAAGGGTCAATAAAAGAGTTTAAATGTGTTTAGAAGCTAAAAGATATCAAAGATTCATAGAATAGATTATGATTATAACAATAGAAAATGAGAGTAGACACATAATTTAGAGATAATCAAGAGCTAACTAATGAGTGTAAAGGCAAGACTAAATGTAAAGGATGGTTTCGTGAACAAAATATGATTATTTAGTAGTAGTATATAAAGAGAAATGATACATTGATTTTGGCTTGAAATTGGGGAAAGATTCAATTACAGAGTTTTAAACTCAAATTACAATCTGATTGCATACATCATTGTTGGTATGCACCTCAATTTACAAACCCAATACTCAAAGACCCGTCTCATTGATGAATGCTATAAGTAGTTCATAAAAAGAGAGAGGAGAGAGAGAAAAAAACCTCTTTTTTCTTTTTTCCTTTTTCCTTATAAACCTTTGTAGAACCCCCCCCCCCCCCCCCCCCCCCAAACTTCCTCTTTTCCTAGTAAAATTCCTCTTCCCCCCAAAGATGTCAGATATTGATGTTCCTTCATATTTTTATTGGGCATGCTCAATGGCCAACCAACCACATCTTCATGTAGACTAGTCTTTTATCACATGCACCTTTCACAAATCACTCACGTCCAACCCGCATGACCTCCCTGTACCCAAAAAGTGCGCACATTGCGGACACCCTCGTGTGAATCCCACCTTGCAAGGGTGCATACAGCCTCCATCATCATACGTGGGTCACACCAATCCTGCCAGCATACAATGCATGTGTGGGTAGTTCAATAGTCACCAAGGGTACAAAGGAGGGGGAGATCCTTGGAAGATTCTGATTCCCTCATGGTGTTACTATAATTGCAATGCCCACCTCTTAGTTTTACCTACCATAATGTATGTTTCATAGTTGGTAGGGCCCCCATATGAGAAGAAGCCACTAAAGCTAATATTTGGTGGATTCCAACATACACATTGGTGAGGTCTTTATTTGTGATTGTGGATTGTATGGAGCTAATTTGGGAGCCTAGCCTTGAGTTTCAGGCAATGTGAGCAGCCCACGTTGGGGCCACGGGACTATTAGTGTTAGAGAGAAAACAACAAGGAAAATGAGTGCCTCTATAGCCTTGCACGAGTCACACCGTCGGAAGGAAGAATTGTTGCACACCGCCAAAACCACCTGTGAATAAGCACCTATAACAATTTATGAAGAACCCTTCAAGCAATAAGAAAACTTAGAGTTAGGAAAAACCAAGGCCATCATGATGTAGATCGTCTCAGGTAGATGTTCAAAGAGTATACATAGGCTAAAAACAGAGAAAAAATGAGAGAGATATGGCCATCCGAAGTTGGGGATGTACTCTCTCGTGCTAAAAAATGAGCTCTCTGGAAAGTTTGCAAGTGTTTTAACTATAAAATGGGGCCTCTTTTATATTTTATTCCAAGATATTTCTTCTCTCTTCTCAAGCAACAAGGCTCTCTTGCAAGGATTCATTAAATTAGTCCGATTTTAGCTTCATTTGGGTAAGAAATGGGCAGCGGATGACTTTTGAGCCAAGGGACAGGGTGGGAGCAGATGTCCCAGGGACCAAAAAGATGGCCAGGTGCGTGGGAACTAAAAAATGGTGCCCCCTTCTCCCCCAAATTTCCACAAGTCCCCCATAGCCAAGCTCCTCTCTCCTTTGATACACCCCAAATGGGCACCCATTCCCCCTCTTATACCCCTTGCCTTGAGCCCAAGCTCCCCTATGTGGGATTATTTCCTTGCCACATGCCACATTCCTCCCACACTTCTCCAACTCCCTCCTTCCCACGGAAAATTTCCAGCTTGACCCTTCTCAGGACCAACTTCCCAGGAGTATAGTGCACTGCTCCGGGCACCAAAAGCGACACTGTAAAGCACGGCTCGGACCCCATTACTTCGGCTATCTCCAAAACTTTAAAATCTCAGCATTTCTAATTTTAGATCATCAAGTTGGTGAAGTTTCCTTTGTTGCATGCATCTGCAATCACTTTCTAAGTCGAGACCGCCCAATTTGGATGCACATAACTCATGATGTACATGTCCGATTCACAAGCTATAAAGCATGGCTAAAAATAATTATTGAAAACCATGTTTTGGAAACTCCAACAACCCAAAACACTAGTACACAAGCCCAGGCAAACCAAACCTTTGTACATAAATTTTACATGGTCACTCGCAAGACTCGAAGCACTATGTACAAATATATACATGAGGCTAGTTAGCAAGCTTTTTGGCATGATCTACTAGCTTTATGCTCATTCAAAAAATTACCGACATAGCTTTCCAACCCCGCCTAGCCTGCTTTATCATTCACGACAAACAGAGATTTCTAGGGTGAACAACTGTTGTAGCTCATTCCTAAAACCTCTTTTACATTTTCAGATGTCTTCAAACTGTCTTCCTCCATTGATAGCATCTCATCTATTATAATTTTCATCAAACATGCCAGATATTTCTTCAATTGGTAACCACACAGTACTTATGTTGTGCACCACCCAAATCTGCCAACTGATATGTCCCATTGTCAAACTTGTTCACAACAGTATAAGGACCTTCCCACTTAATTTGAAAGGTATTGTCGAGCTTACTATTGTATCCAAATACAAGATCACGTACCCTTTTCAATTCCCTTATCCTTGAATCATTCATTAGCCTTTATTTGAGCTTTCCTTCACACTTCCTCATAGTAGCTTAAAGCCAAGACTCTGTCCAATTGCAAACATTGTAAATCCAACAACCTTTTCTGCCAAGTATCTCTTTTCTCTTCATCTCCCAATGACAACAATTTAAGGACATGAATATCGACTTAAACTGGCAATAAATCTTCCTTGCCATTGAGGAGCGCAAAGCGCGACACCGACCCCGACGGCCTCAAACGCCAGGAGTCGATTCACGTCGAGCTAGACACGGGAAATGAAAAGGGGGCACCACCTAGCTTTTAGTGTCTAGGATGCGGACAACAGTGATTTGAAATAACACCAACACTACACACACACACACACACAGGGATCAAAGACCCCAATAAACTACTCACCTTTAACTCTTGGCTAGTGAAGAGTAATACTGATGTTGATTTTATTCAGGAGCATAAAATGCACGAGAGAGTTGGTAAAATGTACCATTTTAAGGGATATGCCATGTTTTATGGAGGGAAGACAAATGCCTATTCTCGAGTCTTAACTTTCATAAAGCAAGAGCTTAATCCTCCATGGGTGATGAACCATCCATCTGGGAGACGCTCTATATTCTTGATTAATTCTACCTTTGGACCTCTCATCTAATTAATGTGTATGCATCTAATTTTTCTCATGAAAGAAATCAGTTGTGGAAGTGGTGCTTGAAGATTTAGTTGAAGTCAGGAGTTATGGGGGGTGACTTTAAAATCGTCACAAAGGCTGAGGATACCACATCCATAGCATCTGCTATTGGGGCAAGGGAAGTTGCTGCTTGGGAACAGCTTAATGCTAATTAAATGATGACTGATGCATGGGAAACAACAACCAGCAGGCAAGTTTTACCTTTCACTCCCTTTCCCATCAATCTTCTTGGTCTAGGCTGGAGGACTAGCTACATATTAAAAAGGAATGTGTGATAGATGTATCAATGGTTATTTGCGATCACTTTCCTATGATATGCACCTTATCTGACATTGCTGCTGGGTCCTTTAATTGGGGTCTTAAACATCCTCTTATGAGTGATTAACAATAATATGTTAGCCAATAGGAACTTTCTACAGGAGGTTAAGAGCATGATTAAAAGAAATCAAACTGCACTTTCTCATCCACTACATGTCTGGCTGCATATATGCTCTGACTTGCAACACATTATCAGAAGGTTTGGGAAAAGGGTTTCTACCCTACAAAGAGAGAAGGGCAAGATGGCCTGGCAAAAAATTGAGCATCTGGCTAAAGTCTTTGCACTGTGTCAACGACAACTTGTATAAATGCAAGAATCAAGGGAAGCAATTAGACAAATTGACCTGCAGCAAGCTGAAAGATGTAGATTTTTATATAGATCTTTTTTGACAGCTAGAAGACAATGTGGACTGCAATATGTCTTCAGAATACCTTGGCATATTCTATGTGCCTCTGTCAATAATCTGCGAGTTCCCATCAAACTAAAGATCAAGACAGATTCTAAGATTGGGCCTTTCGTGCTTCTCAAAAGAACTGGTGAACTCTCCAAACTAAGGATTCTACAGAGCTTTGCTTCCTCCAGGGACTGTACAGGACAGATGTAATAAAATATGGCATGTGAACAATGAAAAGGATTGGTGGTCTCAATTGTTTATCAGAATTTGGAATTGTAAAATGATTTTCAAACTTAAAGTTTTTTGGTGGAGATGTATATTGGGGGATCTCCCACTGCTGATGTAATGCTTAAAAAACAAATTGGTGATGGTAAATGCCCAAGATGTGGGAAAGTTGAAATTGTTACACATGTATTTTGGTTCAATGATGTGGTAACCAAGTGGTGGAAGTGGGCGAAATTCTAGTGGCAGTCAACTTGGGGAGTCAAAATCTCTAAGTTTATGTGTACATTTTCTTTGTTGTCCTGTGATGATGATGCCATGTCTTTCTATTTGTGTTCCTTGAATGTATGGTTTCTGTGGCTTATCTAGGATTTGAGGAACAAGGCTATGTATGAAAAAAGAGTCCTGTTTGCTAGATCCTTTGCTTTAGAACTCATCAGAACGAGGATGATGGAGGATGTAGTCTTAGTTAACCAAGATGATATGAGGAAGAGATGTATCTGGATCATACAGAAGTTGTAAATATGTAGAACAAAAATATTCACTCAGAGAGAGAGAGAGAGCAAGAAGTAGGTGATGAAACCACCTCGAGATGTGAGGGAAACTTGAGTCAATGCAATATTTACGGGCCTGAATTACCCCATGTGCATTAGGGAGAGGCGGGATGGTGGGGTCCTTAACCCAAATGACAGCACCCATTTGAGGCATGTGAGGCAAGCGTGAGCTCCTTGGTGATGGTGTGTGCCGGGTGGCGTTGTGTAAGCGGCAGGGCTGGCGCAGGTTTTGGCTGAGAGAGGTGACGACACCGCCTGTGGGGTGTTTTGCATTGGTGGGGTGCGTTGGCGTGGCCGTAGTCAGTGGTGGTTGTATGATGATGTGGTAGGTAGCACCCACTTAGGTCCGGATTCACACATGCCCTCCAAGGGGCCCTCTTTTTTTTAGGGCAAGGTGCCCCCCCAATAGCGATGTCGTTATTGCTCTCATGGGGAGGGGTCTTGCTAGTGGACAGCAAGAAGTATAGAGTGAGAATTTCACAGCTTCAAGGGTTGATACAAGGGGCTTATCCCGCCACAAAGATCAAGCAAGAAAAGAGAGAGAGAGAGAGAGAGAGAGAGAGAGAGAGAGAGAGAGAGAATCAATCCGAGAGGAGTCCAAAGTACCAAAAGTGCAAGTGCAAGTGGAAGGAGAGCTGGGCGGCCAAATTGGACAGAGAGAGGTGCCATGCAAAGGTTGCCCAAATAGACTATGCCAAGTGGTGGCAATGCAAAAAAACATCTAAAGGTAGATTTAGTTGGTTGTACGAGCTTGCTAGCTCCTTATTTTTTTCTTTTTTAGCCTTAGCCAAGCCTTTCTAAAGGACATAAAAGTGATTTTTGGAGGGCTTTTTTGCCAGAGAGTTATTGGAGGTTTGCAAGCCTATGTAGTGTAAGCTTGCCATTGAATCTTCATACTTGAATGTACTATCTCCCTATGCAATACTCCTAAGCATTTGCCCATTGTCGGGGGATATGTGTTCGCTACGTGAGCCGGGCAGGCGCCGGGCCTCTGGCTGTGGGAGGTGTGAAAGAGAGAAAACAAGAACAACAGATGTAACTGAATCTGAAAATCACCGTAATCATCAATTAATTGATTAACGCTTGAGTACAATTTAATCCTTAGCCAAGGTGGGCTGTTAACAACACCGTCACTCGGATCATCTACTAACTAAGAGCTTAAGCTCCCGCTTACAAGATTAACCGGGCTGTTAACGACACCGGACTTAACAAAATGCTTAATCAACTTCGAACTGATGTTGGTGATGAAAATGTTCTTATGTTGGTTTATCTGCTTCAAATACCTTGCGTATTCTACAAGTTTCAATTCAGTTCACTGACTGGATCATCAAGATTCAATTATTACCAAAGTGCATGCGTTCTCCTGCTTTCTTCTCTTGCTATGGTTCAAGACCCAGCTCGCCATCTCAAGCGGGCTTGCTTACTTCAAGCTCCCGTTTGCTTGTAAATCTCCTTGCCTCCTTTGCCTGCTCAAGCCTCGACCTCGATCTACCTTTTCCTCTTTGGCTTGCTCTAACCTCACTTGGAATCCCCTTCAAAGTACCTTCCTCGCATGCAATTGCCTTGACCAAGCTCCGAGCCTTGGCTTCTTCTTGTCCAAGCTCGAGAGGAAGAGATAGAAAAGATCTTTGGTCCTTTCCTTCGTTCAAGCTCGAAAGAGAGAGAGAGAAATCTCTTTGCCGTTCCTTATTTACCCTCGAGGGAGAGAAATACCCCCTTCTCCCTTCATATGAGAGAGAGATCTTTGCCTCCTTTGTCTTGCGGCGCATGAGCGAGAACGAGAGAGAGAGAGAGAGAGAGAGAGAGAGAGAGAGAGAGAGAGAGAGAGAGAGAGAGAGAGAGACCTCCTTGCTAAGCCGAGATAGAGAAAAAAGAAAGGTTTGCCTCCTTTACCTTGCCGAGCATGAGAGCGAGAGAGAGGGAGATTTGCTCCTTGCTCCGATTCCTCCCCGCCTTCCTCATCTCCTGCTCATGCTCGTCATCCCTTTTTTTTTTTGCCCTCCTCTTTCCCGTGCTATATTTTTTTCCAAAATAAGGCCCCACCACGCAGTCACGGCGCCGTGACTAACGTGGCACGGGAAATCCTCCTAGATGATGTGGCAGCCGAAGTCCACCCTGCAGGGTTTTCGTCGAAATTGGTACCAAAAGGATCGCGAGGGCCTGTTATGCAGTTCTTCCTTCGTCACCGAACTCAAAAAAAGCCTTCCTTGGCCGGCGTAAGCACGTCTCCTCTTCCCTGCACCGTCGCTGTCTGCCGCCTTCTGTTGCCTGCCATGCATCCCTTTTTTATTTTATCCCCTTCACACACAATGGGCGGCCATTGTGTTTATGGTTTTTTTTTTCAACTTCCGTACTTTGGGCGGCCATTAAGCATGTCCCCTTGCCACTACCTTCACACTGCCATGTTTGGCATGCATCTCAAGCAAGGGATGGTTAGTGGCATGGTTAGCCAAGCCTACCAAGCACGAAATTTTCCTCCAATAGCCCTTGACTAACAATATCATCATGAATTTGATGCCCATATCGTCTTGCATGGTGATGCTTGCCTTCAAGATATAAGCGTACGTGATCGCATTTATCCAGCTTCCTGGCCCTACCTCTGTTGGAATTATCCCACAATCATTGCATTCCAAGAGATGACATTCCGAACACGAAGCTCTTTCAAGCACTTTTTGCATTTTATGAGACGTACACCACATTTGACTTACATGTAGACTATCATAGTACTGCTGCTGGCAATATACCCTGCTATCAATGCACTACATGAGATAACATTTCGGACAAGATTCTCATCAAGAACTTACTCTATTTCACTCCAAAATCCAAGCGAGAGCTAAAATCTCCCAGATGGCACTCCGGTCGAGTCGACTGGTCTGGCACGGAACCGGCCCCCAGTGAATCTTTAACGACCAATAACTTGGTGACCGGAACTCCGATTGTGCTGATCTGAAAAGACCGACGCGCTCCACAAATTGAGCACTTCAGGCCCGTGCATTCATTCCATTTTTTTCACCTCAGCTGCAGTTGCCCAATCCGGTACGGATCTGCAATCGACTTAAACTTCAAAGTGCCATAACTTCTTCACAGTGGCTCCAATCGATGAGCCGTAAAGACAGGCCGGTAGAGCACTTGAAGCACTACATTACTAGATCATAATCACTCATATGTGGTCACTTCAAGCATAGCCCTTTTTAGCATCATTAAGGCATGAGTTGGCCCTTTTAAGCCACATCTGGCATGCATTAATCATTAAACTTTACTTGTTTTCAAGCCTTGATCACTGCTCACTTAATGTGTAGGCTTCAAAGCACCTTAGCTTACATTTCTCTGCTCTTTTTCCTTTCATGGAAGAGGAACTGCACGACATCCACCCCCTCTGAACCTGCACAGCCTCCGATCTGTGCCAATAGCACTTCAATCTGCATCTGCTACGGGTACCTTAAGCTCTTTCCCATCATCAGACTCACGTGACTGGTAAACATATGAAAAATGAAATAAGGCTTATACCCTATCATCAATGTTTTAGCTTAATCATTAGGTAGCTGTCCATCAAAAATCTCTGAATTGTATCTGCTGTATCTTCAAAGCATTCAATCATGGATAACTTGTTTAGTGAACCCCGCCAGACTCAAGTGCTCTAGTTAATGATGCACACGGCTTGACCATTAAGATCTCTTTAAGGAACCCTGTCAAGCTCACGTATGCGTTACTCTATCTGCACATGGAATGGCCGTCAAGTCCTTTACCTCAAGTTTTGGTAGTAGAACCAACTCAAAAGATGTGAAGATACTTCATCAATTTTCCAAAGAAGTCAACCGGAAGCCAGCCATGTAATCTTATTAACTGCATAACCGAAAACTCTTCTAACTTAGCATATATAGATCTAGAAAACAAAATCTTGTACCATGCAACCTGCTACAACAGATAACTGTTACTCTTCAAATTAGCAACTTGCACTTTAGTAGCCCCCGGGATCAAATGGGAACCCAATCATTTGTCCCTTTGTGAGCATTCCTTTAAAAAATTTGTACCATCCTCCAGGATCATAGGGAATATACAATAATTTCCAATCATTACAGCATAAACATACGTTAACCCACAAATCTTCATGAAAACCGCCTGGATTGTATGGCCTATAAGTCAATTGCCCCGGACCATGCATATATATATCACCTCCTGGGTCAAAAGCTAGCTCAAAATCCCCTACATCATAGGGTAACATCAGATTCCATATGATGCTACTGCCATATCCCCTGTGCAACTAGCTCATCCAATTGTCGATCATCAATCACACGTAAAAGTATTGCTAGTGCACCTTCACTCTCACTAGTATTGGAATCCCAATAATGCATATTCGAATACATCAAGTCTCTGGTAAAATCCTCTTCATTAGGCTCAAAAGATGCATCTGAAAACAATTCTCTATCTCGTAGAGGCTCAAAATTAAGTAGTGCATCATCTAACAACTGCATAAGTTCATCATCAACTACATCTGAAGAAACTTTCTCATGCATGAATCTGGATTGATTGACATCCTTAGGATCTGTGTTTGAGAACCCTTCCAAAGCTTCGTCCAGTAAGCACATAAGGTCCAGGGCCATTTCTAGAGAAGGTTCCTTTATCTTGCACATCTTAGGTTGCTGTAAACTAAGATTTTCACATATGACATGCATACTAAATACATCTGTTGTAGACTGCTCCTCAAGTATTTTACCCTCATCCAAATATCTTTGCACTTCTGTACCACAAAGTTCAACATGCACATTGAAAATTTCATCTACTGCCTTGTCTGTATCATCGGCACAATGAAACCAATCATATTCATCAACAAGAGATTTCACTTCACTATGCACCCCCTCTGAATCAACATCATCAAGTTCATGATCATTCTTCCATAGTGTGAGCTTCGTGTCACAGATTCTTGATAGAGAAGAAGTTTTCTCTCTCTCTAAATCACCATCATCAAATTCAGGACGAGTCTGCCAGATCGCTAGCTCTAGGTCACCCTCTGATTCATTATCATCACATTCAAGACCAATTTTCCACTTTTGTAGAGTTGTGCTTCACAAAAACTTGTCAATGAAGGAGTCTCCACCCCCTCTGAATCAGCATTTTGCAGATCTTCAAGCGCATACTCTTGCTTAGTCAAGTCCTCAAAATTTGGTACATCCAAATTCGATAAATCTGATACACCAAAATCCATGGTCTTGCTACTCTCAACAGCAGCCCTGCTTGGACCCATAACATCTGTATCATTAATCAACTCTTTGGCAAAACCTGTACCGGTATCTTCAATCACCTCTATGGTAGAATCTGTACCAAAAAAATTTTGTTCTAATTCTGAGTCAGTAGCAAAAGTATCAGCTGTAACCAAATCTTCCTGCATGTCTACTTGAATTTGGCTGCATTCATTTACCTACCAAATTTCTTCTTGAGCTTTAGCCACTTCACAGTTTTGATCCCCTGATTTCTTTTCTTCATGTACTGCATGCATAGGTTCTTTGCAAACTTCATTCTGTGTATTCCGAACTGCATGTGTAGATTCTTTAAAAATTTCACTGTGCGTATCCTGAAGCTGTAAAGCCTCACCCTCAAAGCCTTCTACTTCATGTACAACATCTGCAAAACCCAACTTTGCATACACAGCTTCAACAATGTCTTCATCATTAGCCTACAAAAAAGTAGCATCCTTCCTGCACAATAAACTCATCAATCACAGCTTCTAACTTTGATCGTACTTGTCCTCGAATATCTACATAGTCTGGTTGACTTGAACTCTGTTCTTGATAGCCTTCATACTGCTCATAATGTGCTTGCACAATGGATTCTTTGAAATACTCCCAGTCGTCGTTGCAAGATCTTGTAACCTCTTGAATCTACTCCTTCACATATGAACTCACTAACTGCTCAAAAGATTTGATCATCAATTCTTCTGGTATCCCTCTTACCTTGGTCTCCAGCTCATAGCACTCTAGGTAGCCCTCTGGATCGTATCCATCCAAGAGTCATCTCTCGTCGTATACTGCATCTAAAGCTGCATCCAAAGCTTCATCCATTTGATTTTTCTTCTTTATGGTCTCTATTTCAAGCAGAGATCCTTGAACCAATTGAAGCAACTTTGCATAATCTAGAACTGTTGACTTATTATCAAAACCATTTTCACTTAATTCTGCAATCATCTTCATCATCTACTCTAAATTCTCCATCTTTACCTCCCAACCCGTCTCGTTTCGCGTCGGGTTCACCAAAGATGTTGGGGGATATGTGTTCGCTATGTGAGCCAGGCAGGTGCCAGGCCTCTAGCTGTGGGAGGTGTGAAAGAGAGAGAACAAGAACAACAGATGTAACTGAATCTAGATATCACCGTAATCATCAATTAATTGATTAACGCTTGAGTACAATTTAATCCTTAGCCAAGGCGGGATGTTAACAACACCGTCACTCGGATCATCTACTAACTAAGAGCTTAAGCTCCCGCTTACAAGATTAACCTGGCTGTTAACGACATCGGACTTAACAAAATGCTTAATCAACTTCGGACTGATGTTGGTGATGAAAATTTTCTTATGTCGCTTTATCTCCTTCAAATACCTTGCGTATTCTGCAAGTGTCAATTCAGTTCACTACCTAGATCATCAAGCTTCAATTATTACCAAACTGCATGCCTTCTCCTTCTTTCTTCTCTTGCTTTGGTTCAAGACCCACCTCGCCATCTCAACCGTGCTTGCTTACTTCAAGATCCCGTTTGCTTGTAAATCTCCTTTCCTACCTTTCCTGCTCAAGCCTCGACCTCGATCTACCTTCTCCTCTTTGGCTTGCTCTAACCTCGCTTGGAATCCCCTTCAAAGTACCTTTCTCGCATGCAATTGCCTTGACCAAGCTCCAAGCCTTGGCTTCTTCTTGTCCAAGATCGAGAGGGAGAGACAGAAAAGATCTTTGGTCCTTTCCTTCGTTCAAGCTTGAAAGAGAGAGAGAGAGAGAAATATCTTTGCCCTTCCTTATTTACCCTCGAGGGAGAGAAATACCCCCTTTTCCCTTCATATGAGAGAGAGAGAGCTTTGCCTCCTTTGTCTTTCCGCGCATGAGCGAGAACGAGAGAGAGAGAGAGAGAGAGAGAGAGAGAGAGAGAGAGAGAGAGAGAGAGTGTGTGTCCTCCTTGCTTAGCCGAGAGAGAGAAAGAGAGAAGGTTTGCCTCCTGTACCTTGCCAACCATGAGAGCGAGAGAGAGGGAGTTTTTCTCCTTGCTCCAACTCCTCCCCGCCTTCCTCATCTCTTGCTCATGCTCGTCATCCCTTTTTTTTTCATGCCCTCCTCTTTCTCGTGCTATATTTTTTTCCAAAATAAGGCCCCACCACGCAGTCACGGTGCCATGAGACTGACGTGGCGCGGGAAAGCCTGCTAGATTATATGGCAGCCAAAGTCCACCCTGCAGGGTTTTCACCAAAATCGGTACCAAAATGATCGTGAGGGCCTGTTATGCGGTTATTCCTTCTTCGCCGAACTCAAAAAAAGCCTTCCTTGGCCGGCGCAAGCACGTCTCCTCTTCCCTGCGCCTTCGCTGTTGTTGATAGGTCAACCTTTCAACAACGCTTCCACAAAGATTCTATGGAGATTCCTCAAAGATTCTCTAAAGATTTCAAATAAAGATGCTGATGAAGTGATGAAGACGAAGATGGATGTGCTAATGTGAAGATACAAGCTCATGGACATCATCGAATATCCCGTTATTATTATTTTGAGCCATTACGGCCACTTTTGTAATGTTTACGGGAACTTCATATTTAAAGTGGCAATTGTATTTAGGCCACAGATTCTTGTTGGATGAGCAAAGCCAGCTCACAGTGTTGTAATTAAGCTCTATAGAAGCCTAGGGTCATTTTGGTCGGACATTAGGTTTTCTAAGGCTTAGTATATAAGCCAAAACCTAAAGCTTTGTAAGGAGACTTCTAATAATCTGATCTTCTGTGTCGTTGGGAGACTGCGAGAGAGTGAGAGTGTGTATGTGTGTGCTACAGGAGCTACGGTGGTCGGAATCGCAAACAGAGAGTAGCAGTGTGTTGCCCACGAGGAGAGCTACGCGTTGATGCTTACATCACGTGCATTTGTCTGTGTTATGGTAGATTCACTCGCGAGCTACTTTTGGAGTTTTGGTGAGTAACTGTTGTCCGTTTATGCATTTCAGCATATCCACGCAATCAGAGCGAGTAGAGCTACACATTAGGCACTTTAGTTTTTGGAAACGTCGACCTGCAAAAACCGGCCAGACATCCTACGCGTTTTCTGCACGGAGGGTATTCGGTAGGTTTTTTTGGTCACGGACCTTAGGGAGAGTGGCCTATTGGTGTTGATAGGATATCCCTCAAGTTTCGTAACGTTTCGAGAACGTCTAATGGGCTATTGGCTTGCGGTAGCATCATAGGAGACTCTCACATTCAGAGAACCGATGGCATGTAGACTTGATATCTCTGTAGGAAGTAGTCATTAGTCGGTCCAGTAGAGGTTGACACCCTTTGCTTGCTTCCACGCGCCTGCGGGTCGAGCTCCATCCTCATTTGACATTATATGTTAGGTGAGTTCTCGCTATGCTGACAACTGTCGCGGCGTATCCGTCCAACATTGGCGCAGCTGCCGGGGACGAGGGCCCTAAGTAGGTGAGCGAGACTAGTCCTTGAGGATAGAGGTCCCTCTGGCTTGCCAGAGTACTATTTTACATTTAGATAGGATCAGAGGGTGGTGGAATCTCTAGGTCTTAGGAGGAGTCTAGGGAGCGTGTGTCTAGCCTAGATCTTCCGTCTTAGGTAATATTAGGTAGTAGTAGGTTGTGGTGTAGACAGTAAGAGTTGGAGTGATAGATGTGGTGGTAGGTTGACTTGAGAGTCCGTGTGAGGCTAGGAAGTAACCAAGACATCAAAGTCACCATCTCACATGATGAGTAGGAGTAGGGTAAGTAGGATATCTTGATTGTTGATCTAGAGTACTTTATGCATGTCTTATTTGCTGTTAGGCTCATCGGAGAAGTGGAAAATGCTAAGTACGAAAGACGGTAAATTGTGTTTGGAAGCTGATTTGATGTCCAAAAGTTTCTGTGATTATTGCTGAGAGCTCTACAGAGCATTGGGAATACTATTGCCAGAAAAAAATTGCATTTAAGACAATAGACATCCTACGCGTAGGATGTCTCCATGGCACTTTTGGCAGGGAATTTGGGAAAACTGAGGTTACCAGTGGGTTCAGAGGGTAGGTTTTAACCTAGTAACATATTGACTTGAGTGTTTTTCCCTATTTTTGTTGACCAAAAGCCAAAAGGCGGAGTCAGAAAACGTAAAATTTGAGAAAAGGCTTAAATTGATTGATTTTTGCATGTTTTTGCAATTGTGAAGCATACTTGCACTAGCTCATAGCATAAGGAAGCATCAGGGACAGGATGTCTACAAGGTGATCTAGGCACTTCTTGGAAAATCTGAGGTTACCAGTGTGTTTAGAAGGTAGGTTCTACCCTATTTTCACTTGGAAAGTGGAAATTTGACCAGATTTTGACAGATCAAAGCCAAAAGACAAGAATTGCCAGACATCCTATCTAAATTGTGTCCAAGGCCTAATTTTGAGACCAAACCATGGGATGACTCCAAAGGCATGTTCTAAATGTTGTATTGAGTGCATGTGATAAATTTCATCTCATTTGGGTCAGTGAAAGGAAGATTGAACAGACTTTAGCATTTTTGACTGAAAAAGGCAAGAATAGCTAGTTTTGGGGTCTTTTGACATCCAAACTCAAATCTAAGCATACCAGTGGGTTGCTGAAGACTAGGGGAATCTTTGGTCCAAGTTTGGGTTCCTTCTGAGCAAAAAGACATCCTACGCGTAGGATGTCTACTGCATAATTCTGAAACCAAAATTCTATTGTGACCATACCATGCTATCATATAGCCTTAGATAAGCCTCCTAGGAAAATTTGGTTCAATTTGGAGTTGATTTGACTTGGGAATTCATCAGAACAGACATCAGGCTTTTGGAACAGATTCTTGATCATTTGACCAACCTATAGGTGTCAGAATCAAAAAGTAAAAATAGCTGTGAGTTTAGCACATCAAGGGGAAGCTACAGTGCAAGTTTGACCTGAAATAGAGAAAAAAGACATCCTACGCGTAGGATGTCTCTAGGGTCATAAAGTGGTCAAAATTCTACTTTGTCCATATAGGGAGGTTCCCAGTGTCTCAAGGATTCCATAATTTTTTTCAAAAGTGAATTTGGACCTTGTTTGGCCTATTTACCAAGCAAAGACAAGAATTGTCAGACCTCCTACTCTTGGAGTGCACTAGAAGCTTATGCAGCCCAAATCTTGACCTATTGGCATCCAAATTCAAATCTAAGCATACCATTGGGTTGCTAAGCCCTAGGAGAATCTTGGGATCAAGTTTGGAAAAAATCTGAGCACTTAGACATCCTACGCGTAGTATGTCTCCAGCTTGATTTAGGACACCAAACCAACCTATGAGTACACCACTGTGATCAGCACATCAAGGAGAAGCTAGGGTGAAAATTTCAAGTCATTCTGAGCAAAAAGACATCCTACGCGTAGGATGTCTCAAGGCCATTTTTAGGTCCAAATAAAATTCTAGGCATACCATTGTGTTGCTAGACTTGAGGGGACTCTCTGGACCAAATTTTGTTAAATTCTGAGCATATAGACATCCTATGCATAGGATGTCTCTAGGCCAGTTTTAGGGACCAACTGTAATTTTGAACATACAGGGGTGTTCCTAGTGTCTCAAGGATTCCATAACTTTTTTCAAAATTGAATTTGGACTCATTTTGACCATTCTAAACTGCATTTCACTGTTTTGGCCATAATTTTCACAAACGGTATCAGATTGGAAAAGTTTTTATATCAAAACGTAGCTTGAGAGTGACACTACAGATCTTAGAGAAGAACTTCAACTAAACGTATGCTTGCGGAAACCATTTAGTTCAACTTTGAAAAAAACATCGTTTAAGGCCTCAAAATGCATCCGGAAGTCAGGAGTGTCTAAAACCGACAGTTCGAAAGAATTGTGAGAAAACGGTCACGGTTTTGAAGACTACTAAGTTAGTAGATTGAAATTATCTTTTGGAAAAACCATTCTTCACCCGTTGGAAGGTGCTCAAGGCACAAGTGTGGCTGTCAAGGGTACATCAAGAATTTTGCGTTCATTGTGAAAAAGTTTGCCGGCTAAATAGAATTTTGCAGATTGTGTGCTAAAGTGAACACAGGTTAGCTCGACTCAAGAATCACTACGAAGGGAGCAGTCATTGCAGTATAGTGGTAAGTTGCATAACTTATCACAGTGCTTCCAATAGATCGAGGCCTGCTAAAAATCTCTAGGCAAAGCAAGCAGCCAGACAAGTCAGTATCAGTCTTGGCAAGCAAGGGAGCTAAGAAGTTCAAGCAGTGCAAGCAAAGCCCAATTCAGAAAACTCAGAGATTAAGGCATCCACAAAAGCTAAAGGACCTCAAGCGAAAAAAGACCGACACAAGGGTGCTAATAATTTCTATTAGCATTGAGGCAAGTAATTAGAGCTATCACTGAACAGGTACAACAAGGGAGTCAAGACAAAAGCAATGGCGTCTCAAAGGAATCAGACCACCTGAGACGAAGCTTCAAGTACATCCACAAAAATTACAAGCGAGCAAATTTGGATCTATCTGATTAGCCAGTACAAAGGACTGCCATGCTATGAGGATCTCAATCGGAATTTGTACATCAAGACAAATAAAGATACAAAGGAAACTAGGACATCTCAATATGTGGAAGTTGAAACAGCGAAGAATGTACTACACCCACATCCAGATTTCATGGAAGACTGTCTAGGATCAATTTACATGAGGCACAAAAAATACATTGACAATGAGATAGAAATGTTGTACAAAGATCAACTTACAGATATCTACACATATCCTCCAAGTAGTTTTCTGTACAAAGCACAAGATGGAAAATGGAAAATTGGTACCCTCTATGGAGACGAAGACGGTCGATACTACAGGGCTGTCACAAGTCATGAAGTTCTTGTAGAAAACAATCATTATTTTGCAGCAAAAGCGTTTGGCTCAAGAGGAGAAGACTACATGTCTAAAGGTGGTAATGTATACCATCTCATCATGGGTTTACCTCTAACTACACACCTGGAAGAATTGACACCTACAGTTGTCAATCCAGAAATGAGTGACACACCACATGACACACAACAAGGCACAACACAAGACACAACACAAGTCTCGTGCACTGCACCAGCACAAGAAGTACCAGCTATGAAGATAGCACAACTTCAAAAAGAACTAGCTCGGTCTCAAGAGCTACTTAACAAATCACAACAAGTCATATCATCAGGCATTGAACAGATGCCAACATCAGATATGGAACCCTCTCGGATGGGGGGAGTTCAAACTCAACAAAGAGACCCTATATCTTCAAGAGTGGGATTAAGAAGTCCAACTTTACAAGAACCAGTGTCCTTTTCAAGAGCCCAAGTGGAATTTCAAGAAGCATTGGAAGATGCCGAGCCCGAGGAGAGACCATTGGAAATTCAAAATGCCCAATGTAGAAGGTCAGGTCAAGATGTCATTGTAATCGACAAATACGATAGGCACTATGAAATAGCCGATGTGAAAAATATGGATAAGTTTAGCAATTGTGGGCAACTTGTAAGTCATATACTTGGACCCCGCCCAAAAGCACCATCCAGGGAAACGGAAAACAAAGATCGGTTCGATCTTCACCCTCGGTGCAAACCTCGCCAAAATCAACTCAGAAACATAGCCCTAAGGCTATGCAGAAGCCCCGCGTCAAAGACCATATGCTGGTAGAAGAATTAGCATTACAACTGCTAGAAAGCATAGATAGTGATTTGATCTTGTATGAAAGCAATAATGGAAGCTATTTTCAGCTTCTCAAGGACAAGACGATGAAGGATAAAGAGACGAAGCCAGTGGATACACCTAAGTCAGTCGTAATCTATAGGTTTATGCATGCAAAGAAGAGGTCATATATGTATCTAGATACCATAGGAAACCATTATCAGCAGTATTACGGAGAGCTGCCTCGTCCAAAGGCTGCACATGTTGAGATAACAACATATTGCGACCAATGTGCCATTGGTCATTTAGTGAAGAGAAGCAACAAGCCAAAAGAAAAGTTCAGACAGTGACAACAAGGGAACGGAAGAAAGAATCCCCAACAAGATCTCCGGAAAAGAAGCAGGTCTTGTCACGCGGAGCACAAAAGATAGGCTCAAGACACAATTTCTTGAAGTCAAGGGTGTCAACGACATTATCATAGAGAATCAGGCTTTCAGAAAAGATCAATTGAATCAGCTGATTCAAGATCGTTTAAGGAACCTCAGTGAGGACAAGTCAAAGCATCCACAAGGTGATGAAGATGAAGCTCGCAGTTCAAGGTTCGAGAGCAAAAGAAGCCAAGATTCTGGCAATAGTGAGCCAACACAAGAAGAGGTGGCAGAGGTAACAAAAAATCTTAGTGCCAGGTTACAAGTGGAAGACATGCAAATAGAATTAATGGATGAAGCTGAAAGTCTACCAAATAAATTCTCTACTGGGGACTCTTCATTGGTGATTAAACAAATCAAAGAGTATGAGAAGCTAAAAGAAGATGTAACTGAAGACATAGAATCCACAGAAGAACAAGAAATGACTGAGTCCAAGATTGACTACCAAGGAAAAGCAATACAGGATATGAATGAATATTTTTTAGAAGAGACTCTCCAAAAACCCATGGAACAATGGAAACCAAAGGCCACAATGACCATTGCATCAGAAGAAGAGAGTCAACCTCAACATCCTGCTACACAAGCTTCAAAACATTTCCAAGAAGAAAAGTCACCATTGAATGACCTTCAAGTGCTAGAAGAAGTAAATAGTTACAAAGAGCTTTTGAAATCAAGAATCAAGGCGTCACAGTTAGAAACTAGCAATGAACACCAACAAGCAGCTACAACAGCAGAAGATAGTAAGCACTTGGAACATGCTACAACCAGTCAAATGACAAAGAAGTTCAACATAAAAGAGGATGACAAAGCTTCCAAGGCACACAAGTCCAAGACAAGTACCAAAAGCAAAGAGAACATCAGCCTACTTGGTAGCAAACAAGAAGATTGAATTCTCGTTGGATGTGCATGAGAAACTGAAATTCAATTTTACAGTAGAGATAGATTGCACAGCCACGACTAATGTCATGTCTTATGGGTTGTGGTTACTTCTAGATAAGCGAGAGCTGTATGAAATTTAGGTACAGGTTCCTATATCACATGGTATAGCCGTCACAAGTTTAGGGATTGCGAAAGCTACCCTTACACTATGGTCAAAGGTAATCAAAGACAAATTCCTAGTGGTGGATTCCTCCAAAATGAGTACACATTTGATTTTTTCCAAGCACTGGGCAAAAACATTGGCAGAAGAACCTGAATTTTCAACAATGGTCATCACGACTAGCTCTCAAGAAATCCAACCTACTACTGCTCCAAGATTATCGACTTTCGACAAAGGCAAAGCCAAAATGAGCCCACAAATGTCCTACCAACGGAAGAAGCCCCTTAAATCAGAGTCTTCAATCCAACCCAGAAAAGTTCAAGATAGAGCTTCTATATTAACTGACCACATGCTTCCACATGAAAGGCAGACTCCGAAGAAAACCTTTCAACCGAAATACCCTACACTGCAAGATCACCATCGCCAAAGGTTTTCAAAGGTCTACATTAAAGCTGAAGAAATAAAGATCAAGGACCCAATATGGGTAAATGATCCTAGCCAATTGACGAAAGATAAAAACATGGGATGGATAGCCTCCCACTACATCTTAGCAAAGCAAGGCTATTATGAGGGTCAAAAGAAACTTTGGTTACCAAAACCACAGACCTCGGCTTATGTGGTGGATAAAGGTTTCAAAAAGCGTCCCCAAAAGCAACAAAGCTCATATTTATATCACCAAAGGAAACCAACCAACAAGGCTTGCCAAAGGTATGCAGAAAATTTCAAATCCAGCTGGCCTTCATACCAACATAGGACTTCATCGGTAAATAATACCAAAAATGGCACTCTTGTACATCTCAATACCACATCAAAAACATCATGGGAAGTGCCATCTACAATTCTTCAAGCACAAGGTTACTGTCAAGGAAATCGGAGAATCTGGCTACCAAAGATGCCAGGTAAACATTCTTCAATGCGACGACTTCAGCATGAAAATAATCGCGATTTCATAGAAGGCAAAATCAAGGACAATGTCATAGTCAAGGCAAAGGATATTTGCAAAGACACGATAATCACACGATGCAGATACAAATGGGTGCCAAAAGAACAACACATAACGAAGAAGATTGAAGTCATCTGTAGCTCTCAAGAAATGTCAAGACATGATAGACAAAGTGTTACGGAGAATGGAGCGAGCCAATCTTCTCGACCAAGGGACCAACAACAACAAAAAGAGATTTTGACAACCAAGGTCACCCAAGTATGGCAAAAGAAACCAATATTGCCAGTATGGTCCTTTACAAATCCTCTCTTCGAGGATGGGAGTTTTGAATTTCAAAACCTATTCTTGGTCAAAAGCTCCCGAGAGTAAGTCAAGTCGCCATAAAAATCATGGCATAAGAGTCAAGAGTCGGGCAGCTGAGCCACTAAATGAGCAAGCGTCAGACCCAAGCCTCATGTCTAAATATTTTTTGTGGTCTATGAGTCTAGATATTTAGATTATAGCTCAAGCTGGAAGAGTTGAGCATATTGTAAAATGGGGTCGCTCATGCTAGATAGGTGAGCATAAGAGTCGAAGTCTACTATTTTAAATGGTGGAGTCGCAGAGTAGTCAAGAAAGCACTCACGCACATGAACACAGTGAGGAGAGTGGAAAAAACCTCGTCGACAAAAACCCCTCTTATGAGTAACGGCAACTCTTGAAGTCAAATATATTTTTGCTTCTCTAGCTACATTCACTCCTCGAAGCACTTATTCAAACTCTTCTCGCACCGCATATTTTTTCCCATGCATCTATCTGTGCAAGCATATATAATGTCCCATCATTGGACATTTGCATTTGACACGATTTGTGTTCCACCCATGCACTTACACAAAAAAATGACAATGACGAAGCGGTAACAGGTTTCATAAGCATTTTCTCAACAACAACAACGACTCTGACTTCAAGCTACTAACACTTATCCAATGTATATCCAGTCAATAATAGTAGCCATACAGCCATAAGTAGTTTAACTCAACAAAACTCGGTTACATCAAACATAAGTACATATAGCCTCACATTTAATGGTGACTAAAGGCATTTTTTTTACCACTGGGATTTTCCCTTTAGTCCTATCCAGGTATCCAAGACCTTCATTTTGTAATATACGCCACATTTTATTTTTACTATTTTTCTTATAAAAACACCAAAGAAGACCAGCGACATCCCCAAACAACTACATGCTCATAAGCTAGAAAATCAAAGGGGAGCGGCCTTTAAAAAATTTCAAAAAGGCTTCAAGTTTACAGGTACACATGCACAAGGACACCCAAACAACAAACAATACAGAGCTACCAAGATAAAGACTTGCTGCAACAACAAACCCCACTCGACTTATTCATGCTACAACAACCAATCGGAGGGGGAGAGCTATGGCTTCAACTACACTACATGTACAAGAAAAAGGTACCTCTACAACATACAAAGAATCTGGTAGAAGCAACTGCAACAACAAAAGCTTCAACCAACACCAAAACATGAAGCACTTACCAAGTCCACTGCAGACATAGGGTCTTGTCGGGGACAACAAGACTTCCGAGGGGGAGAGTGTTGACAGGTCAACCTTTGAACAACGCTTCCACAAAGATTCCATGAAGATTCCTCAAATATTCTCTAAAGATTTCAAATAAAGATGTTGATGAAGTGATGAAGACGAAGATGGATGCTGTAATGTGAAGATACAAGCTCATGGACATCATCAAATATCCTGTTATTATTATTTTGAGCCATTACGGCCACTTTTGTAATGTTTACGGGAACTTTATATTTTAAGTCGGCAATTGTATTTAAGCCACATATGCTTGTTGGATGAGCAAAGCCAGCTCACAGTGTTGTAATTAAGCTCTATAGAAGCCTAGGGTCATTTTGGTCGGACATTAGGTTTTCTAAGGCTTAGTATATAAGCCAAAACCTAAAGCTTTGTAAGGAGACTTCTAATAATCTGATCTTCTATGTCGTTGGGAGACTGCGAGAGAGTGAGAGAGAGTGTGAATGTGCTACAAGAGCTACGGTGGTCGGAATCGCAAACGGAGAGCAATAGTGTGTTGCCCATGAGGAGAGCTACGCGTTGATGCTTACATCACGTGCGTTCGTCTGTGTTTTGGCAGATTCACCCGTGATCTACTTTTGGAGTTTCGGTGAGTTGTCCGTTTTTGCATTTCAGCATATCCACGCGATCAGAGCGAGTAGAGCTACACATTAGGCACTTTAGTTTTTGGAAACGTCGACCTGCAAAAACCGGCCAAACATCCTACGCGTTTTCTGCATGGAGGGTATTGGGTAGGTTTTTTTGGTCACGGGCCTTAGGGAGAGTGGCCTATTGGTGTTGATAGGATATCCCTCAAGTTTCGTAACGTTTTGAAAACATCTAATGGGCTTTTGGCTTGCGGTAGCATCATAGGAGACTCTCACATTCACAGAACCGATGGCATGTAGACTTGATATCTCTGTAGGAAGTAGTCATTAGTCGGTCGAGCAGAGGTTGACACCCTTTGCTTGCTTCCACGCACCTGTGGGTCGAGCTCCGTCCTCAGTTGACATTATATGTTAGGTTTGTTCTCGCTATGTTGACGTCCGTCGCGGCGTATCCGTCAGCAACTGTCTGCCGCCTTTTGTTGCCCGCCATGCATCCCTTTTTTATTTTATCCCCTTCACACACAATGGGCGTCCATTGTGTTAATGGATTTTGTTTTCAACTTCCTTACCTTGGGCGGCCATTAAGCATGTTCCCTTGCCACTACCTTCACACTGCCATGTTTGGCATGCATCTCAAACAAGGGATGGTTAGTGGCATGGTTAGCCAAGCCTGCCAAGCATGAAATTTTCCTCCAATAGCCCTTGACTAACAATATCATCATGAATTTGATGCCCATATCGTCTTGCATGGTGATGCTTGCCTTCAAGATATAAGCGTACGTGATTGCATTTATCCAACTTACTAGCCCTACCTCTGTTGGAGTTATCCCACAATCATTGCATTCCAAGAGATGACATTCCAAACACGAAGCTCTTCAAGCACTTTTTTCATTTTATGAGACGTACACCACATTTGACTTACATGTAGACTATCATAGTACTGCTGCTGGCAATATACCATGCTATCAATGCACTGCAGGAGATAACATTTCGGATAGGATTCTCATCAAGAACTTACTCTATTGCACTCCAAAATCTGAGCGAAAGCCAAAATCTCCCAGATGGCACTCCGGTCAAGGCGACTGGTCTGCTGGCACGGAATCGGCCCCCGGTGAATCTTTAACGGCCAATAACTTGGCGACCGGAACTCCGATTTGCTGATCTAAAAAGACCAACGCGCTCCACAAAGTGAGCACTTCAGGCCCGTGCATTCATTCCATTTTTGTCACCTCAGCTCTGCAGTTGCCCAATCCGGTACAGATCTGCAATCGACTTAAACTTCAAAGTGCCATAACTTCTTCACCATGGCTCCAATCGACGAGCCGTAAAGACAAGTCGGTAGAGCACTTCAAGCACTACAATTCTAGATCATAATCTCTCATAGGTGGTCACTTCAAGCATAGTCCTTTTTAGAATCATCAAGACATGAGTTGGCCCTTTTAAGTCGCATCTAGCATACATTAATCATTAAACTTGACCTGTTATCAAGCCGTGATCACTGCTCACTTAATGTGTATGCTTCAAAGAAGCTTAGCTTACATTTCTCTGCTCTTTTTCCTTTCATGGAAGCGGAACTGCACGACACCGTATTATCATGTTGCATCTCCCCATCCCCCTCCTTTTCTCTTGCTCTTTGTGTATTTTCCAGTGCTTGCAGAGGGTATGTTTGCAGCTTGAAGAGTGTTAGCAAGAGGGTAGAATCGGGGTGTTTTGTGAGTCGGAAAGGGTGATTTGAGTAGTGTGGGTGCATTTGTGCTGTAAGGGATTTTTTCAAGGTGTGAGATAGTTGTTTTGTGTGCTAAGGTGGATCTGGTAGTGCAAAATAGCCAATTTAAAGGTGTTATTTGAGAGGTTAAGGGTGTTGTGGATACCTTGAGCTCTAGGGAGGCTTTGTGTTGTGTGTCGGGTGTGTTCTCTATTCCCCCTCTCCATCTTTTGGTGCCCCCACTAAGGAGCAACTGATTGCTCATCGGTTTTTATCAAAGACAATTATTTCCATCAAGGAGAGATGGCAGCGCACAGTTACGGACTAGAATTCACCGGAGAAGAAGATCCGGAAGAGTGAATGGCCAATTTCAAGTTGTATATGCTATCACTGCATATGCCAAATGAAGATAGAAAAATGAAAACGATTCCGTTGTTGATGCGGGGAAGAGTAAATACATGGTTCTATGCCTTGAAAGGCGATCCAAGAACTATGTGGCCGGTGTTACGGGCCCGTTTTTTGCAAGATTTTCATAAAGAGGTATCTTCTATCGATCTGGATGAAAGGTTGAAGAATTTGAAGCAGGATGTGAACGAGGAGTTTGGTGTTCTCCTCACCCACTTTGAAGCTGGAGAGATTTTGCAGTGGCCATGCAGATGGCTAATGGTGGTGAGTACTTTAAATTGGAAAAATTTATGGCTTGTTAGCATCCCAAAGTTCGGGAAAAGTTGGATTTCGAAGGCCCGGAGAATTACAACGGGGCTGTTACTATTGCACGGTCTAAGAGCCAAAAAATTATTAAGATGATTGAGCAAGGTGAGTTGGGATATGAAGCAATGATTCCCAATCCGACCTCAAATCCGAGAGAAGAAGTTCAAATGGAGAATCAACCTAATTGAGGGGTAGCAACCGTTTCTCAACAATGGGTATGTATAGTTCAAGATTTGTCTGAAAAAATGCAAGAGTTGTGTTTAAGTGTTATGGACAGAGGTCATGCAAGGACAAGAAGAGGCAGGGCTAGGCAATTGCCTAGAAGATGTTACAATTGAGGAGAGGAGGGCCCCTATGCTCGAAATTGCCCTCACCCACCAAGAGAAAGGGGTGGCATGTATCCTCTGTTTGGTCGAGGCAGGGGTTAGGTGCAATTTAATGGTCAAAGGGAGCAGCAAGGAGTACAAAACCAAGCACAGGTGGCTCCGTTGGGTAATGATGGTGAAAAGGGTTAATATTATTTGTGGCTAACAAAAGAACACAAGCCGTAAGAGAGACTGAGATGAAACGTGAAACTAGAGCAAAGAAGGGTAGGGAGAAGGTGAACGAAGGTAGAGAGCAGCCAGAGCCAAGCAAAAGAAGACGAAGGCGAAGAATTACTTAGAAGGATTTTCTGTTGGGGTGTGTTAATCCTGAATATGATCCGGTAAGAGATGTCTAAAATCAAAAGGCTAACATCACTTTTGAGCATCTGCTTGCATTGAATCCTAAATTAAGGAGGCAGTGGTCAATTAGTGTCAGTACGAGGCTTCCCCAAGTAGGAGGAGATGTGCATGCGATACAGAATCTAGCCTTGAGGGTGGGGAGTCCTACCGATGTACTGCTAGTAAAGAATGTTTTGCTTGAAAAAAAGAAGCATGTTCAAGCCTACATTGACGGTGGTGCCGAGGTCCGTGTGATCACAGAGTCTGCTATGAGGGATATTGGTATTAAAGCTGTTGTCAGATGATCTAATGTGCAAATGAGGATGGCCAATCATGCTAAAGCTCCATGTGTAGGAGTGGCACATGATGTCAAGGTAAAGGTTATGGGAGTTGAATGCTTAATTGATTGTTTTGTCATGAAAGCAGGTGAAAATGCTTATCCAATTATACTGGCGATACCATGGTTGTTGGCAATTGGGGTCAAGAAATATTGGGAGAAGGGGGTGTTTACGAGGGAAAATCATGCTGGGTCTGAAGACCAAGGAGAGCCGCTTTCATCCATCAGCCGGGGGTGATAATCGCGATTATAGCACCAGTTACGAGTATGAAACCGAGTTGACTTATAATGAAGGGTCCACCAGTGTCGAAGAGGAAGAGAGAGAGGAAGATTTATTGAAGCTAGATACAGATTTATTCGGAGTCACCGTAGATTATGCTAGTGCAAGTAAAGGTATGCAAGCCCCTGTCTAAAGTCTGAAGGCTAAAGAGGTGGAAGATATGCTAGGTACAGATTTAACCAAGCAGGAGAAGGAAGGCTATATGGACCTTTGTGCATCCTATCCCAACCTATTTGCAATGGAGTATAAAAATTTGAGAGGAGCTAAATGAGTGGAGCATTGGATCCTACTTAAAGAGGGATATAGGCCAAAAGCACAGAAGCTAAGGAGGCTGGGAGATATTCAAAAAGAGTCTCTATGGAAGGAGGTCAACAAGTTTCTTGAGGCAGGTATTATATATTCTATGAAAGAGTCTGAGTGGGTTTCTCCTGTTGTCATTACTCCAAAGAAGAATGGAAAATGGCGGGTATGTGTAGACGATAAGCCTTTGAATGCGACCGAGCGGAATCACTACCCTCTGCCATTTCAGGATGAGATTTTAAATCAGGTTGCCGGGCATGAACATTATTCTATTAGGGATGGTTTTTCAGGGTATTTTTAGATTGGTATTTCTTTGGAGGATCAACTAAAGACTACCTTCATTTTGCCATGGGGGTGCTTTGCCTACCACAGGATGCCTTTTGGACTGGTGAATGCGTATGCTGCATTTCAAGATTGGATGAACAAGGTGTTCTGGCCATACTTGGGTAAGTTCATCAGAGTTTTTATGGATGATATTGGTTGTTATAGTTCCAGGGCGTAACATTTGTCCAAGTTGAGGCTGTGCTTTCAAAGGCTAGATGACGAAGGAGGGAAATTGAACCCAAAGAAGTGCAAGTTAGCACAACCAAGGGCATCGCTGTTGGGTCATGTGGTATCACAGAATGCAATAGAAGCAAATCCAAATAAGGTGAAGGGATTGGTTGTTATGGAACCTCCTACCACTGCGACAGGGTTGGCGTCGTTCGTGCATAAGTTAAATTATTTGTCTCGTTTCTTTTGGATGTTGTCTCAATATGATTACTCTATTCAAAAAAGGGCTCAACAGGTACACGGATTTCAATGGGATGATGAAGCTCAAGAGGCATTTGACCAAGTGAAAGATATTCTATGTCAGCTATATCTACATTGTGCCCTCCCAACCAAAAGGATGATTTCTATATTGCTATGACGGTGGGCACGGTGGCTATTGGATCAGTGCTGCTACAAAAGGTGGGGAGAAGTTATAAGCCTATTTGCTTTGAAAGCAAGGTCATTAGTCCAAGGGAGACCGCTGTCGGGGGATATGTGTTCGAAACTTGAGCCAGGCTGCTGGCTGTGGAAAAATTGTTGTACCTCACAATACAACAACAATTAATTACTTGGTAATACTATCGACGCACAAAACTTGCTTGAAAATTGGTAACACCGGCGAAACTGATACACAATCAAGAAGAAGTGTCGTTAACGACACCATTAAATAATACTAATGACAGTTTAAGAACTTAAACTCCCATTACAGATCACTCCGGGCCGTTAACGGCTCCGCAATTCATCAAAAAGAGATAATTAAACTAATTTACCTACTAGCGAGGAAAATCCTATTGTGTCGATTCCATCTGTTGGATTTGTCTTCAATCACTGTCTATGCCGAAGATTATTTCTTCTCATATGACTCCTTACAAGCCCTTGTTGATCTCTCCTTGCCTAAGCCGATCTCCTTGGTTGCCTTGGTTGCAAAGCCCTTGCTTAAGCCTTGCCGAGATCTATCAAGAGAGAGAGCTCACCTTTCTTGGATTGGAGATCGATAGAGAGGGAGAACTCGCCTTGCTTTGATTGCTTCCTTCAAGCTCGAGAGGGAGAGAGGAAAGCTTGCTTGCCTCGAGGACGAGAGCGAGAGAGAGACCCTGCCTTGCCCTTCATTGATAGCTCCTTGTTAACTCCTCCTCCTTCTCTCAAGCTCGTTTTCTTCCCAACACGCATACCCTAGAAAAGCCATCTCATGCAAAAAAATTTGCTATTGATAGCTCTTTTCCCCCCTTAGAAGTAGCGCCGGCGTCACTGCATAAGAACGCCCGCTGCTGACGTGGCAAAGTAGGATTTCGGGTAGCACCAAAAATCTCACAACTGGTGCCGAACATGGGCGCCCCGACCTCCTAAGCTTTACTCGTTTCTTGGCCTTGCTCGTCTGAGCGCCTCCCAAGGAGTTACGAGTCCCCTCCCTCTTCTCTGCGCTGCCTTTCCCTACTCGCCCACCATCCCTCCCTTTTTTCTTTCTCTTCACATTCACTTAACCCCTTTTGGGTGGCCCTTAGTGCCACATTGGGCGGCCCTTGGGCGGCCAACCATGGGCAAACTTTGAAGGCCAATGCTTGGGCGGCCCTTAGTGCCACATTGGGCGACCCTTGGAAATTATTAAATGGACTTGGCACCACACTCGGCATACATATCTTTTAAACCATTGCAAGAGCCGCCATTCCAGACACGAAGCTCTGCAAAAATCTATGGCACCACATTTGGCATACATAACTAACAAAGCACTGCCAAACACGGCATTCTTTGTAAGAAGTCCTTGACTAACCTTATCATCTTGAACTTCGATGCCCATGTCAACCTCTCGTGTAATCCTACATACCTTTAAGATGCAAGTATAGGTGATTGCATTGAAGTAAGGCCTTCCCATCCCATCCGATAAAAAGTGTCAGAGTTTTTTTCTTGTCAGTCGGGTATTGCCAATTACGACCACTGCCGGCCAAGCACTGCATGAAATGACATCCCGGGCATGAGACTCATCAAGCTACTACTACTCCATCATCCCAAACTCTGGACAATAGGCAAAACTCCCAGCTGAGACGCTGACCGAGCCGGCTAGACTGGTATGGAGCCGGCCCCCGGTGTATCTTAATCGGCCAATATCTTGGCGATCGGAACTCCGATCACTGAATTGAAAAGACCGATGTGCTCCACAAAGTGAGCACTTCAAGCCCATGCATTCATTTCATTTATGTCACCTCAGCTGCAATTTCCCAATCCGGTACGGATCTACAATCAACTTGAACTTCAAACTTCCATAACTTCTTCATCGTACTTCCAATCGACGAGGCATAAAGACAGGCCAGTAGAGCACTTCAAGCATTGCAGTTTTAGGTCATAATCTTCCATCTATGCTCACTTAAAGCATACTCATTTTCGGCATCATTAACACTAGAATGGTAACCTAACAGGACATAAAAGTGTCCTTTCAGGGTTTTGGGAAAAAATTCCAAAACCATAGTAGATCCACTCATTTTGAAAAATCCTTTCATGAGCTTATAGTTCAATAACTACTACATATGGAAAAGATGAGAAACTTGTAATTTTTCTCATCCCTTGGTCACTACAAGCCTCCAAAGTTGATGGACCATTGCATTTTGCCCAAACCAGCAATTTCTTACGGTTGATTGCATATAAATAAGAGTGGGGATTTTTGTAGGACATGAGATAAAAAGCCTCGTTAACTTCAATGGGTAGGTGACCGAAACAAATGGTTGCTTTTACCTCACTAATTTTTTTTTGGGCAAAAAAAGTAGGTACAAAAAAGTTGCATTTTTGCCATTCTGCAGACCTATCATCAAAGTTTCTATAGTCATGCTCAATATAGATATTATATACATGTTTTCTTAGTTTCCTTTGGGCCTCTGAATTCAAAAGGAGCCATGGAGCATGTCAAAAGGATAATGGATCTCTTACAATTGGAACCTTGGGGGCAATGATAAAGTGCTAAATACAGCAAACATGAAAAAACTGGGTTTAGCATTATGACCTCTAGAAACCCATAGAAACTACTCCATATCTAGCCAAGTTTGTAGTCTATGATTAGATATGGTTACTACCTACAAAATACACACAATTGGCCTAAGAAACTACCAATATTGAGAAAGTTATACTTGCTACTCTAAAATGTATCGTATTCTTCCGCAATCAAAAAACTCAACTATCATCATATACTATGCTATATAGCATATTAGGTCCCCCAAAACTCAAGGAAGATTAGCTTTATGTTATACATTACACCTACACAATCAAAATTGAATTTGGATATCAAGAAAGCCACCAAAAAAATCAAAGAAGTGCTAATTTTGGTCAAAAAACAGGATTATGCAATTCTTGTAAATTGGTCATAACTTTCAATTTTAACACTTAGCTCTCCCTACAAGCATCAAAACATGTTGAGAACTATGAAGGCCTAACCCCTAGCCATCTAAACCTTACAAACATGAAGTTTAGAGTGGTATAGTTGCCAAAAATTGAAAAAAAAGTCAAAAACAAGACCCGTTTTTTCACATATTTAGGTTTAAAAATGTTGTGCAAGAGTGAGGTTAATGGTGAGATCGATACTCCAAAAAAAAAAAATGCTAAGTTTTTTTCAGCTCATAAGGCAACTTTGTGGATATATAGCACCTAGAAATTCATTTTCATACTCTTCAAATAATTCAAGCAAAATGGTCACTTAACAGGACACAAAAGTGTCCAAGGACATAAAAGTGTCCTGTTACCATTCTAGTGCTAAGGCATCTATTGGCCCTTTTAACCGCATTTGGCATACATTCAGCATTGAACTTGTCCTGTTACCAGGCCTTAACGACTGTTCATTAATCATGTAAGCTTGAAACAACTTGATGTACATTTTTCTAGCATCTTTCTTAGCATGGGAGCGGAGTTGTACGACATCCACCCCCTCTGAACCTGCACAGCCTCCGGTCTGTGCCAACTGTACTTATAAAGCATCATTAAGAGCATCATCAGACTCATCGTCTGATGCATACATAACATTGTTCTTCAGAAGGTTGATCTGTGTTGAAGTCTCCAATATTAATCTCACCATCTCGTTGCTTAAACAACTTAACTCTTTTCCCTGCAAATAGGAACCTTGAGCTCAGTGCCATCAAGCTCGCATAACTTGTAGGTTGCATTATCATAAACATGAAGTACTACATATGGTCCAAACCATCGTTTAACCATTTTCCGCATAGCAGTGTACTAGTTTTCCAAGCTACTGTCATATACAAGGACCCAATCCCCATCTTTAATGGCACGAGGTCGTAGTATGTGCTTATCATCAAACGTTGCCTTGTTCTTCAACCTTGCTTCTTTAAGCATTATTTCAGCCTCTCAAGTTGGCGAATGTGCAATGCAAGCAAATCTTCTGTAGAGATACCTTCTTCCCATGGCATTACGTTCCAAGAGATAACCGCTTCCTCTGTAGGCATAATGGGTTTTTGCTCATACATTAACTCAAATGGCATAAAACCTGTAATAGAACTATGTGTAGTTTGATCAGCCCATAAAGCAAATGGTAGGAGTTTAGGCCAATCACCAATACGTCCCTGGCATGCCTTTGCTAAAGCTTTAACAATAGGCGGATGCCCTCTTTCACTTTTACCACTACCCTCTAGATTGTATGCTGTAGTGAGAGCAAATTTAATGCCCAAGCGAGCAAAGAAATCCCGATCTTCATCTGCATCGAGCTCTCCTCTATCAACAGTAATTCTACCAACACATCCATACCTGAAAATAACATCCTCAAGCAAGAACTTGCATACGGAACTGGTAGCTTTGGTACGCAAAGCTCTGCCTTCCACCTGATTAGTAAGATCCTCTCTTGCAAGAACAATATACCGCATCTTCCAGACACCTACTGGCATGGTAATGAGTTCCACCACCCACTTGTAGTGCATAGCCAATGGATAGGTGGGATGCAATCCATCTCGATGTCTAACATTAGAATATTGTTGGCATATTAGGCATGTCTCCAGAAACTGAGCCACATCTTTATACATACCTTTCCACCAGGTTCGATCCTTAATCTTGACAAAAGTTGCCCACACCCCTCTGTGTCCAGCCCATAAACTTTCATGAAACTCTTTGATAACCTGCTGTTGAGTTGCTTTATCACAAACAACCTGCTACGGTACTCCTTTAGAGCGTTTTGGCTGCTTCCATAAATGGCCATCCTTCAGAAAATAGCCGTAAGCTTTCTTCCTGATCTTTTTGTACTCTTGATCTGTCCACCCTTCATGCTTAGTAAGAGTGCTAAGGTAGCGACCAATCAAAAGCCATTCTCCTTCATAGAACTCTTCAGAAAATATCTCAAAACTATGAGCAATATTGCCACAATTTGCATGTAGATAAGAAGACGAATAGAACTTCAAGCCAACATCATCACTTGTGGTCAGCATCTCTTCTTCATCTTCAAATCTAGCTCTTGATAACATATCTGCAACAGGATTATCTCTACCTGCAATATGACAAAATTCAAGATTAAGAGATTTAATATGGGCTATCCATCGTAGCATAGCAATATCCGGAGTAGAGCAATTTGCAATCATCCCTATCAGTGGCAAGCAATCTGTCTCTACCACAACTGAAGCTCCAATAAAGTATTCTTAACCTATGGGTAGCCTCTTTGGCGAGCATTGAGCACTTTTGCTCCAAATCGAACCGCATACATGTTCCCTTCTTCATCATCTTGACCTATAGCCCATCCAATACCTGTCAGGCTAGTGTCAACTGTTAAGATTACTGGCCTTCCGCATTTGTAGTCGACTTTCCTCAAGGTCGGAGCCTCAAGGAGCATCTTCTTTAATTTCCTCATAGCTCGTGTGTGAACTTCTTCCCAAACAAATCTTTTACCTTTTCTCAATAGTTGATAAAGCACTTCTGCAACATGAGCAAAATGTGGCAGCCAAATAAGATAGAATACACATGCACCCAGAAACCGACGAACTTCGATAACCGAAGAGCACGTTTCCTTCATCTTTTGAATAGCTTCAGACTTGGCCTTCTACCTTCTGGGCTACACATGTGCCCTACAATTAGAACCTCAGTCACCAAAAGTTGATTTTTTCCCTGAAAGTGTTAAGTTAACTTCTTCAAGGCTGGATAAAATAGCATCACAATCAGCAATATGTTGAGCAACAAACTGTCGGCACCCCCTCTTATCTTTTACTTCATCTTTTGAGCCTTCCTCACAGCCCTTAATCGGTAGATCATCAATGAAAGGCATAGTAACATGTGGGATAAAGTCCCTTAATACCTTATTCATGCCATTCATCATATGAGCTACAGAATTAGTAGCACCCTGTGGCAGAGTGCACATCCTTACCAATCTGAGAGGTATACGCATCGTAGTAAGATCCCTGCACTCCAAAGCTAACTGAAATTGATCATATCCAGAATAAAGATCACCCATAGAGTAAATTGACCTACCTGAAAAAGCCTCAGCAAATTCATCCACAATTGGGCTGGTACCCACATTGCGGATTGTTACCTTGTTAACAAGCTGCATATCCTGTATAAACCTTAAAGTACCATTATTCCTTGAAACAGTGAACCATCGGTTAGAGTATGGCACACATGATGGTTCCAAGATTCCCATTTGTATCTTCTCATTAAGAAAATTCATAAGCTTTGGCAAGTGAGCTTTAGGAACTGGAATAGGACGTAAGCTCCATGGCATGTGAGGAACAGTGAATATAATCATACGTGCAACAAAACTTGGATCCACACAACCAATATCACTTGGCTCAAAGGCAAAAGCTTTACCATGTTTTTCAAGCATACCTTGAAAACACTTGATTTCCTCTTCATTGAGAAAACCATCTTCTCCCACCTTCAGCTGCTGCAATGTCTCTTTAGTGAATTTGTGCCCAATGTTCTTAGGATTTCTGAGCATAGGCTATCGAGAAGCTTCTTTAATTACTTCATCACTTCCCTCTGGTAGAGGTGTAGCCACAGGTCTCACTTTCTTTGCAACTGTCTTGTACTTCGTCTCTTCCTGTGCTTCAACTTCTTTATCCAAGTCATCCTCAATATGCATAAGTGCCTCGTATATGTCCATTGAGTGCACTTTAACAACTTCAGTTCCACTTTCTAACCTGTTCTGCTTGATATCCTCAAGCTCTGACATAGTATCAACATAAGAGATCTCTTCAAAGATTCCTGAAATCACATCATCCGGTTCTAGCACATCACATCCCTGCAAGTCACTTTGAATGCTTGAAACATGTTGTTTCTCCCATTTAGTTAAATCATTAAATTTCCTGTAAGATACTGAACCCTCCGATGTCAACCTCAAAAATCCTGAAGAGAAGGTTTCTCTTTGTGAGAACTTCTCCTCACTTGCACCACCATAGTCCCGCTTTATAGTGGCACCCCAAGAAAATCTTGAGCAAATCTTTGTTCTTTAAACTCCTTACGTATCTTTGGCATTGGACGATCACGTAAACTGTCTTTGTTTCTAACATGATCAACAAATACAGTTAGAAATTCAACCGCTTTCTTACCATCTCGGCTTCGAACTCTGGCATAGGCCGATCCATCATCCATCACCTTAGTTTCCATCCGCACAGCCGTAATGTAGGGTTGTCCTAGAATCAATGGGTAGAAATAATGCTCCTCTATAAAAAAGTTTTGCTCATCACAGACATCCCCAATAGTTACCTTAACATTCGTGCATGCACCGTAAAGATCTCCAGGAATCATGTTGGCAGCTCGAATTCGCCACCTGTGATCCACATCAATAGGCCACTTCCCCTTTTGGTGCAAATTCTTTCCCATGAGATTGATTTTTGAACCATGGTCTATGAGGGCTAAGACCGACTCCTCAATGTCGCCAAGCTTTACCACTGTTTTTGTCGTGGATCTTGCCCAATGAGTCCTCAAAAAGTGACTCTTGGGTATAACTTCTTCATCTTCACCCGTCATTAAAATGCATGTTTCTTACCTCAGGTACAATCGGGCTTGGAACCACCACAGGCTTTGGCTCTTCTTCTTCAAGATCTGCTAAATACTCTTCATTGTCTTCCAAGATTGCTTCAATATGACGAACCACTTGGCTTTTAACTGGATCTGACTCTTGATCACTCGGTACTTGTCACTTTATTTTTATGATGTCGATGATCTCTTCATGGAAATCACGCTTAGAAATTCCAAGAATATCCCCCAAGGTGAGCTCCACTTTACTATTTAGGATACGCTCTTCAAAAACTTTCTTCAAATCTATAGCCAGTTCAATATCAGACTTGAGTTTATACGAGGGCCCTTTAGGCTTACCTTGCTTCTTGTCCTTCGGAGCCTCTTCCATAACCACCTCCGGATCAGGTTTAGGAGCTGGCACTTCTTCTTTCTTATTGTTGGATCTCGTCCGCCTTTTTGACGCCCCAGCCACCTCTTCATCTCTTTTCCGCTTCTCTTCCACCATAGCTTCATTGGCTTGAGATTTAGCAATATAAGCATATACCGAAAGAGAATCCACTGGATCGTTCCACCCAGTGGTTTCTCGAATTGAATTCCCCACCTATCGTAACTTCCCATATGTTACCTTACCTGCTACCTGCACTTGCACTTCCCGTACTGGCCCTTTGCACTTGTACCATCATCATCTTCCTTACCACAAACTTGCAGCCCATATGTAGCTGCTTCCACAAGGGAAACGTTATGCTGTATTTCCTCCACTATCTTCTTCATTCCGCCTCTGCCAAAGTTCAAGCGGAGCATTTCCCTTGTAGCCCTGAGATGAATCTTCTTGTCTTTCCAGAAAACCACATTCTTCTTATAAGCTTCATCAAACTCATTACACTCTCTCACAAACCTGTGGTCTTCACTATTGCACCACATGCATCGATCCCAATTTTTACGTGGTGGCTGCTGCTGCTTAGGTTCAGAAGTAGACGCCTTTGTAGCTAAACCTTCAAATTTAACAATTTTAAAATTCAAATTTAGTTCTTGAATACCTTTAACGAGATCGTCAAGAACAGGCCCCTCCACTTTGGGTAATGTAGAGGGCGGCTTCTCTTTAATCTCTTGTTCATCATCATCCAGTACTTCAATCACGATTTGCTTATCAACCCGCTTCTGTCGTTTTACGATCATGTTCACCGCTTCAGATACTATTTTCCAATCTGATGTCAATCCCAATTCTCCTACCGGATCCTCCAATTCTTGCACCAAATTCTTTTGAAGTCGCGGATCAGCAGCTTGAATAAACAATTCTACCTTTTGATCCCTCAAAGAACGTTGTTCTGCTGATGATAACTGATCAAGCTTCTTTTCAAACTCTCTCAATAGTTCTCATGCAGATAAATTTTTACCCTTCTTCAGCACCCACTTCGTAAAACTCTGTCTAGTCCTCGTCTGGTCACCCGTTGAGAATCCTCCAGAAAATATTCCTCTTGCAGCGCCTTCTTAAAATCCTGCTAGTTCGGCCCTTGAGCCGCTTGAATTTCTTTAATCCGGGCCCTAAGTTTTGGCACTGCAATCAGATGAAATCCTTCCACTGAATCCTCGTCTTCAGTACCATTATCTTCCATAGACTGCTCATACAAATTGCAAAATTTTGAAATATCTTGGCCCTCAAACCGTTGCAGCTTTTCCGTAACATTTTGACGAGCTTTACGAATCCACTCTTGCAAACTATGTTGCTGCTGGGCAGCATGTTGTTGTTGCATGTATGATGCAAACTGCAACATCATCTGTTGCATGGCTGCTTCTTGTGGTGTAGACATATGCTTCAACAATTTTCCCACCCCGGCTCGGTTTCGCGTCGAGTTCACCAAGTGTCGAGGGATATGTGTTCGAAACTTGAGCAGGTCAGCACCGGGCTGCTGGCTGTGGAAAAACTGAGAGCGAAAAATTGTCGCACCGCACAATACAGCAGCAATTAATTACTTGGTAACACTATCGACGCACAAAACTTTCTTGAAAATTGGTACCACCGGCGAAACTGTTACACAATCAAGAAGAAGTGTCGTTAACGACACCATTAAATAATTCTAATGACAGTTTAGGATCTTAAACTCCCATTACAGATCACTCCGGGCCATTAACGGCTCCACAATTCATCAAAAAGAGATGATTAAACTAATTTGCCTGCTGACGAGGAAAATCCTATTGTGTCGATTCCATCTGTTGGATTTGTCTTCAATCACTATCTATGCCGAAGATTATTTCTTCTCATATGATTGCTTACAAGCCCTTGTTGATCTCTGCTTGCCTAAGCCAATCTCCTTGGTTGCCTTGGTTGCAAAGCCCTTGCTTAAGCCTTGCCGAGATCTATCAAGAGAGAGAGCTCGCCTTTCTTGGATTGGAGATCAATAGAGAGGGAGAACTTGCCTTGCTTGGATTGGAGATCGATAGAGAGGGAGAACTCCCCTTGCTTTGCTTGCTTCATTCAAGCTCAAGAGGGAGAGAGGAAAGCTTGCTTGCCTCGAGGACGAGAGCGAGAGAGAGCCCCTGCCTTGCCCTTCATTGATATCTCCTTGTTAACTCCTCCTCCTTCTCTCAAGCTCGTTTTCTTCCCAACACGCATGCCCCAGAAAAGCCATCTCATGCAAAAAAAATCGCTATTAATAGCTCTTTTCCCCCCTTAGCAGTAGCGTCGGCGTCACTGCATAAGAACACCCGCTGCTGCTGATGTAGCAAAGTAGGATTTCGGGTAGCACCAAAAATCTCACAACGGGTGCCGAACATGGGCGCCTCGACCTCCTAAGCATTACTCGTTTCTTGGCCTTGCTCGTCTAAGCACCTCCCAAGGAGTTACGAGTCCCCTCCCTCTTCTCTGTGCTACCTTTCCCTACTCGCCCACCATACCTCCCTTTTTTCTTTCTCTTCATATTCACTTAACCCCTTTTGGGTGGCCCTTAGTGCCACATTGGGCGGCCCTTGGGCAGTCGACCATGGGCAAACTTTGAAGTCCAATGCTTGGGCGGTCCTTAGTGCCACATTGGGCGGCCCTTGGACATTATTTAATGGGCTTGGCACCACACTTGGCATACATATCTTTTAAAGCATTGCAAGAGCCGACATTCCAGACACGAAGCTCTGCAAAAAATCTACGGCACCAAGCATACATATCTAACAAAGCACTGCCAAACACGGAATTCTTTGTGAGGAGTCGTTGACTAACCTTATCATCTTGAACTTCGATGCCCGTATCGATATCAACCTCTCATATAATCTTACATACCTTTAAGATGCAAGTATAGGTGATTGCATTGAAGTAAGGCCTTCCCATCACATCTGATAAAAAGTGTCAGAGTTTCTTCTTGTGAGCAGCAGCCGGGTATTGCCAATTACGACCACTGCCGGCCAAGCACTGCATGAAATGACATCCCGGGCATGAGACTCATCAAACTACTACTACTCCAGCATCCCAAACTCTGGACAATAGGAAAAAATCCCAGCTGAGACACGGACCAAGCCGGCTCTGGTCCCGGGGGATTCACTATTAGTAATGGAGGATGTCACCTGCGTGCATCAAAATTAGAGAAACCCCCCTATATACGGTCTCTTACTTGCTAGCATACCCCCCTACATATGGACAGGATATGGACGTTCTCGCAATGAGCCAACCCCCCTCATACGGATTTCGTACAGAATGTAATGACCCACTATTTTATGTATACTAGTAACATAACAATTTTAGAAGCACATTCTTTTGCAAAAATACATGTTGAACTGCAAATGAACAGAAGTGTACATTGTAGTGTGTTTTCATTTGCAATAGATGTTAAGAGAACAAACCATGAAAAGCAACAAATATAATGAATACAAAATTAAAATAAACCAATCATTTCAATATAATTTGTCAAAAAACAAATAGCATTTGCCTTGTAAACTGACACAAATCTCAATCTTAAAACATATGATACTAACCACCTACTTAGTAGGCTTCCCATATGGGATTTAAGGCACACATATTGAGAGCGGATTTTTTGAGATGGGGCTCAACTCAAGGCTCCCACCAGACAACCACTCCGTGAGACCCTACACACGCATATTTCTTAGGGGCACCACCCTCTTTTATGGAGAAAGAAGGAAACCAAAACAAACCATATACAACACACACACACACACACATACACTCACACCTTCCTTATGTGCTTCAACACAAAATGCCCTTCAACCATTCAACACACCCTCCTTAAGCAATCCCTTTGAACACTCCACAAACTCACATGCAAAGATTGACCTTCACCATATTAGTGCTCATATACTTCTAAGAAAAGCAAGCACAAAACCTCAAAACTCAAAACACCATAATGCACAAATACTTGACAACTCCTTTCCTTTCCCAAAAGAAGAGACTACTTACACACATAAGGCGGCATGCATAGAGAGCTCTTCTCCATCTATGCAGCCCCAAGACTTACTTACACACAACATAAGGAGAGAAGCCAAGAAAATAGACACCATGGTGCACAAAAAACTTTCTCAAAAAACAAGCAACCCAATGAGCACAAAATATGAGAAGCTGCCAAGATATGCTTACCAATTTTACATACGTTTAGAGCAAAAGTGTGACGACAACACCCCAATTGCAACAATTTGTTGATCAAACCATGAGATGGATTATTGAACTTGATATCCTTGCTCTCATATAGAATCTACAATCCTTATTTAGGGATGAGTATGGTAAGAGAAATGTTTGCAAGAGAATGGTAGCAATAGCATATTGATGCTCTCTCTATGGTGCCGCTTATGATAGCGAGCTTAGGAAATGGATAGGGAGACAAGAGGAGAGAGAGATTAGGGCTTCCCTAACCTTAGAGGAGCTTATTTGCAAAAATGGAGTAAGTGTGTGTATTTTTGTGCTTGCCAAAGGGCCTTTTTATAGTTGTACAAGACCTTGGGTTAGGTTAAACTTAACTAGGGTAGGTAATTAACCATAGTTAGGTTCCCTTTTGACCATTCCTTCAATTATGCAAATAAGGGACTTATTTTGTCATTAAAAATAGCCTTTTAAGTCGTGGAGGCTCCATAAGGTTTGATAATGTATGTGGGCCCTACCATGATGTCCCTCCAGTGGCTCCTGCAGAGTGTCCCCATCCTGTTTGTTGTGTCTCTGGAAGCATCTTGAGCCGACCCCTCCACATGAAAGTGGTTTTTAACTCCCCATTGGTATTTTAGAATGTTGGAGAAGTCAAGAAAACTTTTCACCTTTGTGGTTTACCTGATTGTAACTTTGACCTGCAGTAACATTGTCCGCAGCACCTTGTTTTCACCATATCTTTCAGCCTGTAACTCAGAATTGGGTGCTGTAAAAGGCAAAGTTGACCTTATCAAAGTGTTTAAGCTGATTTTGAAGTGTTCCTCAAGTATTCCCACGAGCTAAGGCATTCAAGATGCATCCAAAATACCTTTTGAACCAAGTCTCCTTGTAGGGGACCCTTTAGCATGCATCCAAGGTGTAGCATGCTTTTTTCAAAAGAGAATCCACCTTAAACAAATGAGGTAGCTCCAATAAAGTTTGATTTATTGGGGATATAAATTATATTTAAGATTTGTTGACCAACACAAGTAAATGATCCAAGAGTTGGGTCACATAGTGGTGGGGAAGGGAAGGCCTACAAGGTTAACCCTACCCTTGAGAGAAGATGGGTAAGATAAGTGCCCATAAATTATTTATTTACAAATTATGGGATGTAGATACCTATTTAAATTAGTAAAGGTAATTAGTTAAAAGAATATGCAGTAAAAAAACTAGGAGAGTAGAATTAAGTCTACTATTTACATTTAGCATGAAGAGAGAAATATGATGTAAATGCATAAAGATCTAAGAAGGGTAAGGTGTTTGTATGGAAAAAGGCTATTACGGAAAGAGAGAATGAACACTAGCTTAAAACTTTGATAAAAAATATATACATTTGAGTAGAAATGTAGTTCAAATGCAAGGTTACCATTTAACGCTACTCATATTAGCCCTCCCCCTTCATCTAGGATCATTCATGCTCCTAGATGAAACAAAAGAGTTTTTTCCTTTTTCTTTTCTTTCTTTTTTTTCTTTTTTTTCTTTTTTTTTTAAAAAAAGGAGGAGTGATATACACTCTTTTACTCCATTAGACCTGCTTTTCATTACCTCAATCCCATAAATCGGAGCTGGGAGGGTTGCCTTGGGTATGTTGAGATTCCAAGGCTGGTTCTTCTTTGCACATCAAAGCTTTAAAAATAGGTGGCGCATTTGCCAAGCCGAAGGGAGCCATGCCAATTTGGAGCTTAGACGATGTAGGTAGATGACTTCCTATCAACGGATTGGTACGTTGAAAGTAGGGCTTTAATCTCCATCCATTGACTCTGGTCTTGTGGAGTTTTACTGATAAATCTGCTAATCTGTAACTACCATTCCCAAACTTTGTTTTTATCATGAAAGGTCCCTCCCATCTTTGCAAAAACTTTTTGTCAAGTCGAGTATCAAGTCGGTTATCATAGCGAAGAACCACCATACCTTCCTTCAATCCTTTCCCCTTGAGCTTCTTGTTGATTTTGTCCCTTTGGCTTGTGGCTTGGGCAATGTAATAGTCGATGGACTCTTCTCTATCAAGCTCAAGTCGTTGAAGATATAAAATTCTTTTCTGCAAAGCTTCTTTTGGCCTCTTTGCTCCACGTGAGAGAATGCGTAGGCTTGCAATCTCCACCTCAATAGGAAGGAGTGCCTCCTGTCCATATACCAAATGAAAAGGAGTGAATTGAGTGGATACCTTGAAAGATGTTTTGTATGCCCATAGAGCTGCGGTCAAATGACGATCCGCAACCTGCTTAGAAATGATCTTACATATCATTCCATTCACCTTTTCAACCAACCCATTGCACTGAGGGTAGTAAGGTGTAGAATGCAAATGTTTGACTTTTAACTTTGTCAAAAGATTATCTAGGAGCTCTCCTCTAAACCCTGGACCACGATCTGAAAATATCTCTAATGGTGTTGAGAGGCGGAAGTGAAAAAAATAGACCCGATGGCCTCTACACCAAGACTATACACAATGGCCTCATCATGGGGAATACACAATAGGGGCACCACCTAGCAAGATATGCGGCTAGGACGCATACATATACACAATGAAGCATGCGTGGAAAACAATTTCAATATCCACGCCCAAATGTGGAATGGGGTGGTCGGAGAATAAGGTGAGAGGAGTGGTGAGTGAGTGAGAATGGGCTCGCTACGTGTGCATGTAGTAAGGAAGATAACGAGGTTAGGGATACATGCAAGTATGCTCACTTCTCATACAAAAGGTGGCGAATCCACACACCTTAAGATGGAAGTAGCAAGATGATAGGAATATGAGAGGGAGAGAGAGTGTGTGTGTGTGGTGGCGAATCCGCACACCTTAACATAGGCCAAAAAAAAATGGCAAGGAACAAGAATATACCATACTCAGAATGAGATGTATCCAAAGCGACACAAAGTATGGCACCAAGATGGAGTGTGTTGATTGCTTGCAAAAGATGAATACAATAGGTAGCGTATGGCAGGAAAATGAGAAGGGAACAAGATCGTAGGAGGCATAATGGAGAGATGGGAGTTGATGGCGAGGAATATCATGAGTGTGTCCACCCTTCTTCTTCTTGAAATTGTACCTTCAACCCTTAATTACAAGTGGTGTGGAGGTGTGGTGCTCATCTTTTGTGCATGGTGATGGTGATGATGATGGTGTTGTGATTATGTGATTAGGGTTCGTGCTACAAGCATGTAGCACAAGAGTGTGTATGGATAGGTGTGTGTGTGTGTGTGTTCTCCCCCCAAGTGAGCTCTCATGGCCTCCTTATATAGGGAAGGAGGGAAGGATTTAGCAATATTTCTATTTGAGGTGAGTGTCCCACTTTGGTGACTAGGAAAATGGGGTGCATGTGACTGTGGCTCCCATCTTGTCTCCTCATTATTTAAAATACCAGAGTCAATAGAGAGAGAAAAAGAGAGAATGTGGGTAGGATGTAGAGGATAGGAAACATTTACAATAGTCTAGCTTTGGATAGACATAAGCTTATTAAGGAGAGAAGAGAGAGGTAAGAAAATTAAGAGAGGTTGTCGAAGGTGGATATTTGTTGATGAGGATGGATCCTCCAAAAATGGTGATAGAATTACTCTAGACTAGCCAAGACCTCATTAAAAGAGCCTTGTCTCTTGTAATCATGATTGAAGACTTGTAGAACCATAGCCATTCTAGAAGGAAGAAAAGTGGGATGGCCTGTGTCACCATTACACGAGAAAACAGGGGTCCACTACAAAAATCATATCTCCGTGTTCATAACTCCAAAAATTCTGAAAAAAATTGAGCTAAAAGTTGAGATCACGAGCTACATCTTTCATGTTGAACTCTCCTTCAGATTCGGGGTTCTTCTTTACTTAAAAAATTCAGCCAAATAATGTATTATTTGTGGCTGCAAAAGTCTTTTGGTGGTCCCCTTTGAGTGGACTTCTCTCTTGCCTTCAAGTGTAAGCTCCTTCATGTGTATGAAAACATGACCTAGAGTGTTGAAAAGATTGGCAATCATCTAGATGGAGGTATTATTGAAATTTGAAAGTGGGGTTGAGGTTTGAAAATGAAAACTAGTGAATAAAATATTTGGTAGAGTGGAATAATATACATACATGAAAAAAATATATTGAAAAATACTAGAATATATATATTTAATATTTTTAAGGTCAAAAGAGAGATCAACAAAGAAAGCTTACTTATTATGCTACATCGTGATTGATTAGCATAAGTATTATTTATTTAATAAAGGCTAAAACGTTTGTGAAAAAGGAAGAAAAAATCAAAAGTAACTTATATAATGGGAAATATTTTGATAAAAGGGCAAAAATATATGGGGGGGTTCCCATGCATGGAAAAGCTTTCCTTAGTGTGCCGAATCTACTGCATATGTGATCAAAGATAAATTTTGATACCTTCTCGGCTGTAATTCGTGTTGTACTTGCTGCCTCCGCCCATCGTGTCATGTAATCTACTCCCACAATGATGAAGACCTTCCCGGTAGATGTGCGAGGTAAGGGGCCTATTGCATCCACACCCCACTTCTCAAAAGGACCATACGAAATTATTGGAACTCGAGGTTCGTAAGTGAGTCGTCGATTTCCAGCAATCTGACAACCTTTGCATGACTTACACAAATTCTGGACATCACGGTGTAGACTTGGCCAAACAAACCCTGCTTGCAAAATCTTCCTGTTTATAATATCATGAGAAAAATGACCCCCACAGACATCATCATGGCATGAAAAGAGGATTCTCTCTATTTCCTGAACAGAGGGCACCCTTCTTAGCACCAAATCTTTCCCTTTATGATACAGATCATCTCCTATGAGTTGGTAAGGAGTTGCCTTTTTTACCAACCTATGCCTTTGCACTTTATCCAAGTGTTTAGGGCACTCACCAGTTTGGAGGAAAAATATGATGTCCTTCAATTCCTCTTGGCCTTGGTACTTTGGTTCGTAGAGATTCACACATCCCACCATGATCTGAAGTTTCGCATTGGCGAGATAATCTACTTCCTTGTTGAGGGTTCTCACAACATGCTGTACCTCTGTAGCTTCAAAGTTCTTTATCAAATCCTTCACCTGTCTAAGCCACTCCACTAGAGTAGGGTTCTTGCACTTCCATATCCCTTGGATTTGCCTAATAACTAGTAAGGAATCACCTCTTATTATAAGTCTTTCGATGCCAAGTTTTCTGCATTCTTCAAGCCCCAACTTTAAGGTGACATACTCAGCCTCATTATTACAATGAACATTTTCCAAGGTGATACCTTTCTTAACAAGAACTTCCCTTTGTGGACTTAGAATAAGAACCCCCCCTGCTGCCTGATCGTGTTGTCGTCAATAAGCTCCATCAAAGCACAAAATGTGTGCATTGTCAATCTCCTCCTCATTATTTTGTGGTGTAGCTTTGTCTCCTGCCTTTGGTGACTCTTTCCTTTCTCTCACTTTGTATGTGAGAATGTCTGCAAGACCTGCCCTTGTGTTATCTTCCACAAGAAAAGAGTACTCGAACTCTTGAAGTTCTAGAACCCATTTGGCTATCCTAGATGAGAGGCTCATGTGTTGCACAACATATGGTAAATTGTTTTCCATGGTGAGAATGACAAATGGTGCAGGTAAGAGATATGATCGGAACTTTCTTACCGCAAACATAATTGTGAATACCACCTTCTCCATATCGGTGTAGCCCTTCTCTGCAGCGGTCATGACTTTTCTTGCAAAGTATACTGGCCTCATGTAGCATGTTTTTGGGTCTTTTTGCATGAGAACTACACCGATGGCCTCCATTCCTACACTTGGCGTGATGTAATATGTATCCTTTGGATTTGGTGGCATTATTGTTGGAAGAGAGTTGAGAATACCCTTTATTTCAGTAAAGCATAATTCGTGTTCCTCTCTCCATTCAAATGTGGGTTTGTTTGCTAGCTTGTGCAAAGGTGCAATAGCTTCCGCTAGAAGGTGAATGAAACGAGACATGTACCTTACATTGCGGTTGAAATTCATGAGCTCCTTGGTTGTCGTTGGTGGTTGTAGTGACAAGAGAGCATTTACTTTTGATGGATCCACTTGAATTCCTTGCAAAGAAACCACATGACCTAGCAATACCACTTGTGACTCTGCAATGTGACACTTCTCAGGATTAAGCTATCCCCCAAATTGATGAAGCCTCCTAAGCCCCTAGTCAACTTTTTGGCAATGAAGTCTTTGGCTACTATAGATACAGAAGTCATCCATAAAAACCCTAATTGACTTTCCAAAGAAGGGCTGAAAGACAAGAGTTGTAAACCTTATAAAGGTACTAGGAGCATTTGTGAGCCCAAATGGCATCACTCTATAGGCAAAGCAACCCCAAGGTGTGATGAAAGTGGTTTTTAACTGGTCTTCTTCTTCTATTCTGATTTGAAAATACCCTGAATACCCATCACACACTGTGTAACATTCATAGCCGGCTACTTCGTTTAAGATTTCATCTTGGAAAGGAAGAGGAAAATGATCCCTCTTTGTTGCAGCATTGAGCGGTTTGTAGTCAACACAGACCCTCCATTTTCCGTTCTGTTTAGGGGTTACTACAATTGGGGACACCCACTCAGAGTTAGACACAGGGTAAATGAAACCAGCTTTGAGGAGTCGGTTAACCTCTGTCAAAAGTGCCTCTTGTTGTATTTTTCCTAGGCGCCTTAGCTTTTGAGCCACAGGTTTAGTACCTGGTTTTAATTCTATGCCATGCTCTATAACATCCACACCTCTAATTTGTGAGTAATCAGTGATAAACAAATTGCGATACCTCTTGAGCATATCGATGTAGGACCGCTTCTCCTTAGGGGTAAGATCTTTTGCAAGCATCCTCTCAAAGTCTTCAAAGTGCTTGTGGTCACCTTTGTCATCCTTTGTTTGCTCCTTTGTTGGGTCAACCTTTATTGATGGAGTTTTTGATGTGTTGAAGATGATTCCCATTACCTCCAAAGATGGTTCTTCTTCGCTATTGGATGTAGTGGTTGAACTTTCCTCGTCGCTTGAGCCAAAACTCTCTTCACTTTCTTCATCAGCCGTGGTCTCATAGTTGATGTCGAGCTGCTTTCCTTCATGCCAATCGTATACTACATGTTGCCCCTTTTTGAGAATCAATTGTCCTCGTCCCCATTTTTTATCTGCATTCACAGCAATGAGCCAAGGCCTCCCTAGGATGATGGGATAGCCCTCCCCCTTGGCTGGCATAATATACATGTCCACATGTGCATCTATATTACATACAAAACAAAACAATTATATGTGATATGAATGCACGTCTATGCTTAAGCAAAATGCAAATTTTAAAAAAGCGCCATCAATATTTGATTTTGAGTTTGCACATAAATATAAATCCTAAAACTTTAGCCAGTCTCCTTTGTACAGAGACCTCTTCCAAAAATAAAATCAATACACCCTTTTCTTGGGCTCCCACATGGGATTTTCATCACATAATTTCTTTTTCCAAAAAATTTGTCAACCTCATGTTACCTCATCTTGGGCTCCCACGTGAGATATAAGGATTGTCTTACACATTAAAATCAAACACATTCTCAATAGAGTCAAAGTAATCTAACTTGAGAGTGGTGGTATGCCCTACATAAAAAGACATTGTGTATGTGTGATACATAGACCCAAGGTATGCTAGACGTGTCTTGGCAAAAAACTATAGCTCAAGATAACACACCCGGTCAAGCCATATGACCATGTGAGAAATTTGTAACTACATAGAAAGAAAGCTTATGGATAGCTACAAGAACTGAAGTGTCCCATATTAACCTAATGTGACCCATAATCGCTTTGTAAGGTAAAAGAACTGAAGGTAAAAATCTATAGCTCAAGATAACACACCCAATCAAGCCATATGACCATGTGACAAATTGAGAACATATTTGTAATTATATACAAATAAAGACACTATGTATGTGTGACACACAGACCCAAGGTATGCTAGAAGTGTCTTGGCAAGAAACTATAGCTCAAGATAACACACCCTGTCAAGCCATATGACCATGTGACAAATTGAGACTATAAAATTTGTAACTACATAGAAAAGAAAGCTTTATGGATAGCTAGAAGAACTTAAGGTAAAAATCGATAGTCAATACTCACATATCCAATTTTAAAGCAAATAATCCCTGTTTGCAAGTATATTCCAAGTGTTGTGATAGTCAATACTCACATATCCGAGTTTAAAGCCAATATTCCTTGTTTGCAAGTCCTCCTCCTAAAGGGCTCCTAAATGAAGGGACTATTAACAAACTAAAATGTCTTTTCTGCTATGGCCCATAAGGGCTTTATCCTTGGTGGCAACCCCAAGGGTCAAGACAGTCGTGGCTTTTCGTTGTTGCTTATGGTCTCAGGGTGGCTCCCTTTGCCAGCCAATGTATGGTCTAGGGTTGGATGCCATGGCTCGGTTGGAGCATACATGGCTTTCATTACAACTTTCATTACAGCTTTTTGTTGTTGCTTATGGTCTCATGGTGGCTCCCTTTGCGAGCCAATGTATGGTCTCGGGTAGAATTCCAACCAATCTCTGCATTGAAACCCCACATTTTGACTCCTTGAGCCAAAATTTCCTCAAGAAACTCCTCATACTAAATGTTGGCCTAGAAAAAAACACCATAAATACTAGAGGGACGCATCTGGAACATGGTCCACATCTCTAACTTGATAAAAACCCCATACAGGGCATGCAGCAATGGATAGGGATGTTAGCAATATTAGCCTGTGCATAGTTTTTTTCATACTCATATGGTGAATTACCACACTTTCATACTCAAACATTATTTGGTGTACAATATGTGTAAGATATGATCAAACATATTTACCATTCTTTCTGTCTACGACAAATTGAAATTTAGACTCAACAATAGCTAAAGAGGAGTGCAAGTTTCTCAAGCAAGTGGGCGGCCAATTTCAAGCTGCAAAAAATACTTAAAGGTCACAAGAAGCATGTTCTTTTGTTCGCCATCAGGTACAATCCATATTAGCTAAACAAGAGATCAGCTCAGATTGTACAGAATCTTTTAGACTCTTTACGTCCTTTTTGAGCGTAGGTTGGCCTCAACAAGTTGGACACATTACTCTGACCTTACAGCATAGTCAACCTCAAGTATGGTATCCGACATATAGAATGTCTTGGGGATCTAAATCATACTATATTCCAAATTCTAATAACCGTATGCATCCCCCATATGGTTTCCATAAGGAAAACTGTAGTGATTGTCTCATCTAAGGGCTATGAAGTGCCTAAGAAACCAGGAAAATGCAGCGAGTCTGTTATTTGCCTTTGGTTGCATAACAGCAAAAACTTCATCTTGAGCTGGACAGTTGTATGTTCAACCAGATATAGGAGCTGCATGCAGTCAAGGGTGGGGCGAATCATTGGCCCAAAACAGCAGTATTTGCAACTCAAAGATTCATTAAAAGGTGTACACTATAAACTAGTATTAGGCTCTTGGGAGGTGCGCCTCCTTTTCAAAGTAATAAAACCATCCTAAAAACTTTTCAAGTTCAGCCATCTGAATTTTGAAGCTAATTGATTAATTTTATACACCCTAACAAGTTCAAAATGAAGCACAACTGCGCACCACAGTACATCGTTGCAAAACTAACAGGTGAAAGGCATTTCTCTAGGAACACAAACATTCAAGAAGACTAATGTATTTAAGGTATCTTTGGTTTAAGGAGATTACAAAGCATGTACATGTACGGAGTAAACTGAGGCCAAAAGCAGGCACCTGCAGATATGAGACTGTTACTGAACCTTGCTCAGAAGATGTATTTGCAAGAATATCCTCCATGGCTCGAACCATGATTCCACGATCGGCATCATCTTCCTCCCCAAGCTTGCCGAGGGTGAAAGAAAGTTTTACATGTTGCCTGTTTGACCATATACCATGACAGTGCCATTATACCCCTCTAGCACACTCTACAGGCAAAAAGAAGAGGGATGCCAAGTATATACAATCAGATAGAGTTTTAAACATAACATACAAAATATCTTGCAAAACAGGCCACTATCACAAGCCAAACCAACATCTAAGCAAATATCTTTAGACACGAAGAACAAGCACCCAAAGACTCTATTTCCCTGTCTATAACACTATCTATTGAACAAAATGGGTTGAAAATGGCAGGGGGCAATGAAGGACCTCAACCACAGGCTTTGCCACTACTTCATAGACTCGTTTTTGAGAAGCAGTTTCATTCAGAGTCTCATCAACTAGAACGTCTCACAGTCCCAATTATTCTTCCTCAGCTTCAGTCGCTTCAGCTGTGACAAGTGCAAAAGACAGATCGATTAAGACAAGGCATTGGCACAATATAGAACTTGTCTTGATCTAATGCCGGTAAAGTTTCCCATGAAGTAACAAGGTACGGAATGAGAAGAAGACCTCTGGCATCAACTCCACATAATCAGTAAAATCAGCATCATTTTTTAGCTCCTCAGAGTTCCTGGGCCTAAGTCGCACAACAACTCTTACTCTTCCGGACACTGAACGTAGACTTGCATGAGTTTAAGATTTAAGAGATGGAAAGGAGGCCCCGAAAGGACATGAAAAAGATATCTTTGAAGAGAAATGTACTACATAAAAATGAAAATTGAACCTAATCAAATCTTATTACTGTACTTTCCTTCTTTCTTTTGACTCAATGATAATGCAAGTTTTGTCATGCAAAATGCACAGTTCGATGATAAAGTAACAACCTCCATTGTCATCTTTTCCATTCCAACTTGCTCGATTGCCTAGCGAAGGAGCCATAGGTATGGCCTTAGGGCGGGGAGTCGTTGGAGATGAGCTGGAGTTCAAAGAAGGAGGCCTTTCTAGTCGCACCATTCCTGTTCATGGAAATCCTCCTGAAAAGTTACCACTGGAAGAAAATGCCATTTACATCTTCGACACTGCAAAAATACTTCCACATCCCCACTAAACAAAAGAAACCTTACTGCGAGAGTGTGCAGAAACTCTCTCTCTCTCCCTCTCTCTCTCTCTCTCTAACTCACCAATTAGCACCGAAGGTTCATGCTAAATCACATCATTGATGGAGACTCGAGAGCTAATTTACAAGAATAGATTAGTTGAAATAATGGAAAATACTCCAGTCTGGAGAGTGGATGTAAAATCTTGTACTTCCTATTGTAGCCACTACCAACCACCCCGTCAAACCAATCACCCACCTTCCCCTGCATTCGTGTCACTGAAGCACAGAATGTATAATCCTTACCTTCTTTCTATTGCAACTGCTATCAACATTGATGCAACAAGCCAAGAAGACCGAATCACAAGGAATCCACCTCATCTGTTCATTGAGGTAGGCTGACGACAATTTTTCTAGAGGGGATAACACAGGAATAAAAAGCAAAGAAAAAAGAAATGTACAAATAAGAGAAAGGGACGAATGAGGTTGCTACCCTTAAATACCAATGACCTAGTATTGACAAATGTACAAATAAGAGAAAGGGACGAATGAGGTTGCTACCCTCAAATACCAATGACCTAGTATTGACAACTGTGTTGCAGAGGGTAATATGCTGATACACAGCAACACTGAAGCTAGCTTTGTGCAAACAGCTGATGAGTACCTTGTGTGTCATGCCTCAAAATGCAATAGAAAACTTGTCTTCAATCCAAACTTTTACCGAGTGAGAAACAAGTCATCCGACCATTTCCAGTAACAACATGTAACATACCTCATAGAGAAAGACCTTATCGAAAGACCATATTAGGTATTTTGGTAAAAATCTCACATTATGGGAATCTCCAAATCGACCGAATTCATGTAATTTGGGAATTTTCCACTTAAAGTGGGAAAAATTGAGGTGTGTGGCTAGTAAATAAAGTGAAAATCTCATAGGATTGTGGTGTTGATAAACACCAAAAGTCAAGAGGACGTACAACACATGGATTTGAATAATAACTATAAATTACATAAAACAAAGGAAGATACAAAAAAGATTTTGTTTACAAATTGACTAGTATAGTCACAATAGAAGCTCCACATAATTCTACTCCACATTTGATACCATATCTGAACTTTGATCCAAGTGTGGCTGATGTGCACGAGTGAGGCCTTCTTTGGCTTTTAGAGCATGTCTTTATGGAATCTTTATTCTAGAAAATGGTCCTTCTTTGTTGGGTCTCCAGGACCAAACAATTGCATCTATAGTTTCCCACACTTGTGGGTCCTTATAGTTGACAGCCCAATAACCCTTCCAACAATTACTGTAAGCTTGAGTATCTGTCATCCCACTTTTTCTCGCGCAAGGTGCCCAATATTGAATCAAGAGTTTTCTGTAGTTTGGTGATGTAGGCTCATTATCAATGTCAGATAAAGCCATTGCAAGCCACACTGGATAGATTTCTGTGTCACTCGGAACAAGCATAAGAAAGTCACCTTGGTGCACATCAGACATAGGGTCAAACTCTTCCCTTGGCCTATCTCGTTGAGGCCCACAAAAATGATCATTCAACTCTTCAAGGCCTAGGAATCTTTCTGCTCCTTGTTGCAAATTCATTGTAGTGCTTTGTAGATGAGAATATTCTTGAGTTTTTGGCCAAAACATTTCATACAAGACTCCCTCTGATATGATTGCTTTTCCAATCTCTTCAATTACCTTACTCCAATAATCTATCACGGGTCTATAATATCGCGGAATACTTGAACCATTCCCTAAATTTTTCCAAAATTTTATATAGTTCTTTAGCCCCAAAATGACTTCTTCGTGGGCCTTGACATACTCCGCCATTTGTACTAGAGGTGGATCTCCATGTGGTAACATTGGCTTGCCTTCTGTGTCTGTTTTCCAAAGGCGAATACTTCCACTCCAACTTGATACACCTACATGTGCCTTATATTGCATCATTGGTGTCTCATCTTGCATAAAGAACCTGAACTGAAGCGGTTTGGAATGTCCAACAAGTATGTCTTGTCCATCACAAAGATAGCCATCACAATATTGCTTGAAATCAGGGATCTTTGTGAGAAAAAATGGAGCTGGAGATGAAGATGAGCTGTTTCGTAATGTATCCATCAAATGTGGCAAAGTATAGGTTTGTGTAACTCTCAACTTCTCTGAAAACCTACTAAACATGGCGTCTATGTCCTCATGTGTATGCCCAACCATTAAAAATCCCAGCTGGATGGTTTTGAAAACACCCCTTGCAACAAGCATTGACAAATAGGCAAATAAGTATCGATTTTTGTTTTCCCCTGCACAATTATCCAATTGTAGCAACAAGTTCTCTGGCAATCTGCGAAATGTTGACCCCAATTCCTCTTCTGCAATTTCTGACGACTGCACAATGGGCTCTTTTCCATCACTCAAGTTATGGTAGTCCAAAGCATCCCTTGAGTTCAAAGCATGTAGTAGTGAAATATTGCTCCTTGGAAGTCCATTTGTTACTAGATCACCAAGAGGATGCTTATCTATCCTCTCGAGGTTATGTAAACAATTAGCAATTGAGCCAATTGTAAGATTTGGATCAGCTGGCCACAAACCATTCAAGACAAAGTGTCCGTAATGACCTTCTCCATGTCCATGAGTGATCATGCCAATCAATGCCACCTGCAGATTATATCCTGAATCCACACCCTTGGGAACAATGCGTAATCTAGGAATGGCAGTCTTCTTTTGATCCATCTTATCATGGATTATGCATACATATTTTTGTGGTTGAGTTTCTGAATACGTGCGCCATGCATAATATAGGCTTCTGCAACTCTTTTGTTGTGCCATGTGAACTTCTCTCTCCCTCAAGAGAAGAGCTCTCTCTTCAAGAGAAGGTTTAGCTTCTAACCTTGCCTTGATTGAGCTACAAATATTGCACTTAGAGAACTCACTCGTCTTTGTTAAAGTGACATGTGGGTACTCTTTGTTCCAAATTCTACCAAAAGAAGATTGGGATAGCTTCTTCTCATAGCCCATTTAGTCAAGTGTCGTGTTGATTTCACATAAAATATCCACTTGTTTGTATGTTGATGGAATCACCAATTGAGTCTCTCTTGAGCCATCTAGCAGTGTTCTACTTCTATGTGGCATTTTCTCAGAGTTATTTTCCACAAACTCGTTTAGTAGTGCTCTTGCTAAACTAGTATGTTGAAGTCCCCTTCTCAATGTACATGTGTTCCCATGTACATATTGGCGCACACCATTTTCAAAGTTCTCCTTGTATCGATAAAATGATGTCTTTGGTATTCCATGTAGCTCATACCATGCTCTACAACAAACAATAGAGCCATTTAGCCTGAATTGGTATCGTGACTTCTCATCTTTCTGATAACATATAGAAAGAACATCATAAACATAATTAGTGCGTGATTTTTGAGACTCTCCCCAAAATTGTTGTCGTAACCTTGTCACCATATCACGATCTGCAAATTGGCAGCATTTTTGTGCACAACAATCAATGCATGATACCCTTTGAATTGATTTGTTTGAAAGGTAAAAAGTCGAAGCTGGTGCTGCTTTTGATTTTTGAGTCCTGTTCATGAAAGTGTATCGTCTCTTCCTTGACAACTGGACAACATTACTCCCATCAAGTTTTTTTCCAACATTGCCATCGTTGGATACATCCTCATATGTAGCATGCATGCCATCAACAGGAACAAAGCGTTGTAATGGGCTCCCATTCAACATTGTTGTCTGCTTGATGGGCCACTTTAGCAAAGTGATGCTACCCACTTCAACCACATCATGAATGCTTGCATTTTCTCTTTCAATACCCACACCCACACAATCAGGACCAAGTTCCTGAAAGTTGACATAATCATGTGGAAATACATATAAGATGGTCCCTTCATTCATGGTTTGCATCATTGTGTCATCTTTTAAAAGGACCCTCTGATTTCTCCAAGACTCTCGAATCATTGCTTCAAATTCTGGGCTTGTCATAGGTATTGCATCTGTAACTAGAGGATCAGAATGATCATGTTCTTCATCACCATTGTAGCTTTCGTGTGGATCAATTAAGTTCCCATTTAATACAAAAGATTGCAAAAGAAGCTTTGACCATCGAACAGCACTCCATAATGAGCCTTGGAGAGATGAAGTATCCATTGTAGGAAAAGGTAGGACCACATCCTTCAAGCATTCCTCCACTAGTATGGAGACATTTCCCAGCCCTATCTTTGTACCACCACAAGTGGAATCTGGATCTGTTCTACACACACAACCAATACCAACGATTTCATTGTCAAGTATCATATGTACTTTCTCCCCAGATTCAAAGTCCATCCTGTAAGTAAAAAGATTACATTGTTAAATCCATAGTTATAGAAAAATACTCTTCAAACCAAAAATCATGCTACAACATGAAAAAGGTTTGCATAGGTTGGACAAGTGGTGAACCTTGAGACCAAATCCTCCTTGCTATATTAATGGAAGCAAGGTTGGACAAGTGGTGGACCTTGAAACCAAAGCCTCTTTGCTATATGAGATCATAGGTTGGACAAGTGGTGGACCTAGTTGTAATACCCACTGCCACCTATCAACTACTATAGGACTATGCTTTCCAATGTCCAAGTATCCCTTGAGTCTTTCAAGGTTGAACACGTGGTGGACCTTGAAACAAAAATCCCCTTTCTATATCAGAGCATAGCTTGGACAAGTGGTGGACCTAGTTATAATGCCCAATATCCAAGGTGAAATACCTTAGGACTTTGCTACCTTGCTTGCCAATGTTTACGTAGCCCCTCATTTCTTTAATGGAAGTAAGGTTGGACAAGTGGTGGACCTTGAAACCAAAGCCTCTTTGCTATATAAGAGCATAGGTTGGACCTAGTTTTAATACCCACTGCCACCTATCAACTACTATAAGACTATGCTTTCCAATGTCCAAGTATCCCTTGAGTCTTTCAAGGTTGAACACGTGGTGGACCTTGAAACAAAAATCCCCTTTCTATATTAGAAAGGTTGAACACATGGTGGACCTTTAAACGAAAATCCCCTTTCTTTATCAGAGCATAGCTTGGACAAGTGGTGGACCTAGTTATAATGCCCAATATCCAAGGTGAAACACCTTAGAACCTTGCTACCTTGCTTGCCAATGTTTACGTAGCCCCTCATTTCTTTAATGGAAGCAAGGTTGGACAAGTGGTGGACCTTGAAAGCAAAGCCTCTTTGCGATATGAGAGCATAGGTTGGACCTAGTTGTAATACCCACTGCCACCTATCAACTACTATAGGACTATGCTTTCCAATGTCCAAGTATCCCTTGAGTCTTGCAAGGTTGAACACGTGGTGGACCTTGAAACCAAAATCCCCTTTCTATATTAGAAAGGTTGAACACATGGTGGACCTTTAAACGAAAATCCCCTTTCTTTATCAGAGCATAGCTTGGACAAGTGGTGGACCTAGTTATAATGCCCAATATCCAAGGTGAAACACCTTAGAACCTTGCTACCTTGCTTGCCAATGTTTACGTAGCCCCTCATTTCTTTAATGGAAGCAAGGTTGGACAAGTGGTGGACCTTGAAAGCAAAGCCTCTTTGCGATATGAGAGCATAGGTTGGACCTAGTTGTAATACCCACTGCCACCTATCAACTACTATAGGACTATGCTTTCCAATGTCCAAGTATCCCTTGAGTCTTGCAAGGTTGAACACGTGGTGGACCTTGAAACCAAAATCCCCTTTCTATATTAGAAAGGTTGAACACATGGTGGACCTTTAAACGAAAATCCCCTTTCTTTATCAGAGCATAGCTTGGACAAGTGGTGGACCTAGTTATAATGCCCAATATCCAAGGTGAAACACCTTAGAACCTTGCTACCTTGCTTGCCAATGTTTACGTATCCCCTCATTTCTTTAATGGAAGCAAGGTTGGACAAGTGGTGGACCTTGAAAGAAAAGCCTCTTTGCGATATGAGAGCATAGGGTAGGACCTAGTTGTGTGTAATAACCCACTGCCACCTATCAACTCTATAGGACTATGCTTTCCAATGTCCAAGTATCCCTTGAGTCTTGCAAGGTTGAACACCGTGGTGGACCTATTGAAACCAAATCCCCTTTCCATATCAGAGATAGCTTTGGACAAGTGGTGGCCTAGTTATAAAGCCCCCTCTTTTCTTTAATGGAAAGAAAGGGTTGGAAAAAGTGGTGAATCTTGAAACCCAAACCCTTTGGCTATATATAGAGGATATCTGGACAAAGTGGTGGGCTTAGTTGTAGTATCCAATGTCCAAGGTCCAAGGTGGAACTATGTAAAGACCTTACTTCCAAAAACAGAGTCGTACAAGTGGTTTCTCTTGAAACCAAAAACCTCCTAGTGTATTAGAGAACATAGCTTGGAGAAGTGGTGGTGTTGTGGATTCTTAGTTTTAATGTTGTGAATGTCCAAAGCAAACTATTATAGGACCTGTTCCCAAATCAAGTTTGGACAAGTGGTGGATCTTTGAAACAAAACCCCCTTACTCTATATTAGAGCATAGCATAGATAAGTGGTGGACCTAGCTGCCATGGAAAATGTTCAATCTGAACTGCTGCAAACCTTGCTATTAAATGTCTAAGTAGAGCTAGCTTCTTTAATGGAATCAAGGTTGGAAGAAAGTGGTGCATCTTGAAACCAAAAGCCCTTTATTGTATTAGAGCATAGCTTGGACAAGTGAGGGAGGACTAGTTTTAATGTGTGATGTCCAAAGAAAAGTATTACAAACCTTGCTTTCCATATTTGAATTGGTCAAGTGGTTAAAACTAAGTATAAAACTTTGACCATTTTCTTCTCGAATTGCCAAAAAGCTAGTTTTAGACACCCCTAAATGAAAATGGTTTAGGGTGGCTTACTTAAACAATTTTTTTTCAAAGACTTGAACAAAAGGGTTGTTGAAGAGTAATGACAATTTATTGTGGCTTGAAGTGCCTGAGTATGTGAAAACAAGCCTAGGTTTTCCACGAGGCAAAAGGTGACATAATAAGAACATTGGAAAGTTAGGATTGACCATGTGGCCTAAACTTTGGCAAGTGAAGTGTGGTGGCCAAGTTTTGTGGCACAGTGTGCACTTGGTCCTATATGTGTTGACCACTTGGCTAAATCTAGGACCATAAGGCCAAACCTTTGGCACCTTAATATAGTATGGGACATAATCTAGAACTGCTATAGTAAATTAGTAGTATAGTATAGCTAATATGTTAATATTTGTATTATATTTAAGTATATGCTAATATAATTTATGTTCAAAATTTCACTAATGAAGAATGTTCCCATTTAGCACTCCAGATGCGGGGGTCTTAGGGCAATGCCACAATGGAGGGGGTGCAGGCAGCGCTTCCACGTGAGGTTTGGGGGGTAGCGCTCTTGATGGGGATGTGGAATATAGCGCTCTCGATGGCGGGGCTTGGGAGGTTGATTTTGGGATATTGTTCTGAGCGGGGTTCCGGGGGCAGCGCCCCGGCGGTCGGGGAGCGCCCAAAGATTTTTTTTTTTTAAGTGAATTCCTAGTATAGAGTTATGCATGTTTTCATATTTTCAACCATGATTTCTTTAATTTTGGCGTGTGAATTGGTTTAATTTTTATATTGCTTTTGTTTTTTTTAATCCTATGATAAAACATGGACTTGTAGCATACGTGGCATTCTAATAAACCCTATCAAGATTAGGCACACAGAGAGCGCACGAGAAGAAAACACGCAACAGAGAAAGCAGGCGAGCAGCAAAAACACAGAAAGCGCACAGGATCGCACACAGTTGGAGTATACGCGCGCGTAGAGGAGCAAGCTCGGCATCGTACACAACACACAGGTGGAGTGCACAGGATTGAAGTTCGCGCACAAGACAAAGAAACAGCAGCGTACACAACGCTTTCCAGAAGGGCAGGATCGGGCAGTCTTCTCAGGAGACATTGCACACCTCACGAATAGAGAAAAAACAGGTATTCTCTCTCTCTCACTCTCTGTCTTTCTCCATATAGAGAAGATGGTTCTCTGTAACTTTCTTGCACACACACTCTCTCGTCAAAAGACAGAGATACATAGTTTAAACGTATCCCGCACACATACACATATTCCCACACATCGTCTTCCTCTCTTCCACATACATAACCACAGTGAAATCTGTTATCTTGCTGTCTCTCTCTTGAAAATACATGCACATATTCCCACACATCGTCTTCCTCACTTCCACATACATAACCACAATGAAATCTGTTATCTTGTTGTCTCTCTCTTGAAAATACGTGCACATATTCCCATACATCGTCTTTCTCTCTTCCACATACATAAACACAGTGAAATCTGTTATCTTTCTTCTCTCTCTTAAAAAACAGTTATTTATCTCTCTCTCTTCTCTATCTATCTATCTGTATTTGCTATCTCTCTCTTGAAAAATACATGCTCATGTATGTGTGCGTCTGTGTTATCTATGTGTATGTATGTATATTTGTGTTATTTCATTGTAATACTCATACATAATGCAGATACACAATTACACTTAATTACGATATGCACAATAGTATATATACATACATAAATATCACAAATAACTAACACATTGTAATACTAGTAAAATTGAATGGGAAGACTTACTTGCGTGATCTGTTAAAGTCGATTCTTGTAGCGAGTTCTGGATGTATGCTGAGCTGATTTTCCTCTAATCCATTTGTAGATATGATTGTAACTTCTGTTTCTCAAAATAGTATAGTGTTGTTTAGTGATACACCTAATGGACATAAATGTTTAAACTAGGACATGTAGACCAAAAATACGTGTATTTCTTTGGATGAATATATACACTTTTTGGTGACCCTTACCACAAGTGGTGGACCTTAAGACCAATGGAAATAAGGACCTCCAAACAATACCTTGTACACCAATCCTTTTGGTATCTAGGTTGGACAAGTGGTGGACCTTGTTCAAATTCTCTAACCACTTCTCTAACATGGTGACATAATTTAGGTGTGATAAATTCATATCTATGCAAACTAATATCAGTTTAGGCTTGTTAATTTGAATTTGTTTGAATTTATGTACAATATAATGATTTGAGGTTTGCATATTTGAATTTAGGTGTATAATGATATCTTTTGTGGGTAAACTTGAATTTAAAATCAATTTTGCGTAGGAATATTTTTAAATTTAAGTAGTAAATTTAAATTTTTATAAAAAAGTTTGAATTTTAATTTGGGCGGGATAGTTTAAAATTTAGGCGGGATATTTAAGATTTGGGAGGGATATTTTTAAATTTAGGCGGGAAGGTTTTGAATTTATAGCGAGATCTCCCTTACATAAGAGAGTATAGGTTGGACAAGTGGTGGACCTTCAAGCTAGAGCATCCATGCTATGGACATGATAGGTAGGGAATCTAGTTGAATATTGTATGTATAATATATATGTAATAGATCTAGCTTGGACAAGTGGTGGACCTTGGAATAAAACCCCATGTAAAACATATCATGCACATTCCAAGTGGTCAAAAAAAATATCATTTAGAATATAGCCTTATAGGTTGGACAAGTGGTGGACCTTAACACCCAGATATTCTTCATATAATGACATAGCGTGGAAAACTGGTGAATCTTGAGACCAAACCATGCTACTAGCGATAATAGCTTGGACAAGTGGTGGACCTTGAAAGTAAACCCCCATCTACGAAATATCGTGGGTTTAAGTATTTCGATGGAGCCTAGCATCTTGGAGACATCGTGCATCTTGCTTCTCTTCATGTTTCAATGGAGCCTATCTTGGACAAATGGTGGAGCATCCTTCTCTCCATGTTTCAATGGACCTAGCTTGGACAAGTGGTGGACCTTTACTTCTCTCTATTATTCAATAGAGTTAGCTTGGACAAGTGGTGGACCTTGGAACCAAACCCCATTTAAAACCTATCATGGTCACTCCAAGTGGTGAAAAGAATAACCTTTAAGATATAGCCTTATAGGTTGGACAAGTGGTGGACCTTAACACCGCATATTCTTAATTTAATGACATAGAGTGGAAAGTGGTGAATCTTGAGACCAAACCACTCAGGCTACTAGCAATAATAGCTTGGACAAGTGGTGGACCTTGACTGTAAACCCCTCATCTACGACATATCGTGGGTTTAATGTTTTTCGATGGAGCCTAGCATCTTGGAGACATGGTGCACTTGATTTCCTCATGTTTCAATGGAGCCTACCTTGCACAAATGGTGGAGCGTCCTTCTCTCCATGTTTCAATGGACCTAGCTTAGACAAGGGGTGGACCTTTGCTTCTCTCTATGTTTCAATAGAGTTAGCTTGGACAAGTGGTGGACCTTGGAACCAAACCCCCATGTAAAACCTATCATGGTCACTCCAAGTAGTAAGAAAGAATAACCTTTAAGATGTAGCCTTATAGGTTGGACAAGTGGTGGACCTTAACACCACACATTTTCTTATAAAAGTGGTGAATCTTGAGACCAAACCACTCAGGCTACTAGCAATAATAGCTTGGACAAGTGGTGGACCTTGAATGTAACCCTCATCTACGAATATCGTGGGTTTAATGTATTCGATGGAGCCTAGCATCTTGGAGACATGGTGCAGCTTGCTTCTCGTCATGTTTCAATGGAGCCTATCTTGGACAAATGGTGGAGCATCCTTCTCTCCATGTTTCAATGGACCCTAGCTTGGACAAGTGGTGGACCTTTGTTTCTCTCTATGTTTCAATAGAGTTAGCTTGGACAAGTGGTGGACCTTGGAACCAAACCCCCATGTAAAACCTATCATGGTCACTCCAAGTGGTAATAAAGAATAACCTTTAAGATGTAGCCTTATAGGTTGGACAAGTGGTGGACCTTAAACACGCGCATATTCTTAATATAATGACATAGAGTGGAAAAAGTGGTGACTCTTGAGACCAAACCACTCAGGCTACTAGCAATAATAGCTTGGACAAGTGGTGGACCTTGAATGTACACCCCTCATCTACGAATATCGTGGGTTTAATGTTTTTCGATGGAGCTTAGCATCTTGGAGACATGGTGCACCTTGCTTCTCCCATGTTTCAATGGAGCCTACTTGGACAAATGGTGGAGCATCCTTCTCTCCATGTTTCAATGGACCCTAGCTTAGACAAGGGGTGGACCTTTGCTTCTCTCTATGTTTCAATAGAGTTAGCTTGGACAAGTGGTGGACCTTGGAACCAACCCCCATGTAAACCTATCATGGTCACTCCAAGTAGTAAGAAAGAATAACCTTTAAGATGTAGCCTTATAGGTTGGACAAGTGGTGGACCTTAACACCCAACATATTCTTAATAAAAGTGGTGAATCTTGAGACCAAACCACTCAGGCTACTAGCAATAATAGCTTGGACAAGTGGTGGACCTTGAATGTAACCCCTCATCTACGAAATATCGTGGGTTTAATGTATTTCGATGGAGCCTAGCATCTTGGAGACATGGTGCAGCTTGCTTCTCGTCATGTTTCAATGGAGCCTATCTTGGACAAATGGTGGAGCATCCTTCTCTCCATGTTTCAATGGACCCTAGCTTGGACAAGTGGTGGACCTTTGTTTTCTCTATGTTTCAATAGAGTTAGCTTGGACAAGTGGTGGACCTTGGAACCAAACCCCCATGTAAAACCTATCATGGTCACTCCAAGTGGTAATAAAGAATAACCTTTAAGATGTAGCCTTATAGGTTGGACAAGTGGTGGACCTTAACACGCGCATATATCTTAATATAATGACATAGAGTGGAAAAGTGGTGAATCTTGAGACCAAACCACTCAGGCTACTAGCAATAATAGCTTGGACAAGTGTGGACCTTGAATGTAAACCCCTATCTACGACATATCGTGGGTTTAATGTTTTTCGATGGAGCCTAGCATCTTGGAGACATGGTGCACCTTGCTTCTCCTCATGTTTCAATGGAGCCTATCTTGGACAAATGGTGGAGCATCCTTCTCTCCATGTTTCAATGGACCCTAGCTTAGACAAGGGGGGACCTTTGCTTCTCTCTATGTTTCAATAGAGTTAGCTTGGACAAGTGGTGGACCTTGGAACCAAACCCCCATGTAAAACCTATCATGGTCACTCCAAGTAGTAAGAAAGAATAACCTTAAGATGTAGCCTTATAGGTTGGACAAGTGGTGGACCTTAACACCCAATCATATTCTTAATAAAGTGGTGAATCTTGAGACCAAACCACTCAGGCTACTAGCAATAATAGCTTGGACAAGTGGTGGACCTTGAATGTAAACCCCTCATCTACGAAATATCGTGGGTTTAATGTATTTCGATGGAGCCTAGCATCTTGGAGACATGGTGCAGCTTGCTTCTCGTCATGTTTCAATGGAGCCTATCTTGGACAAATGGTGGAGCATCCTTCTCTCCATGTTTCAATGGACCCTAGCTTGGACAAGTGGTGGACCTTTGTTTCTCTCTATGTTTCAATAGAGTTAGCTTGGACAAGTGGTGGACCTTGGAACCAAACCCCCATGTAAAACCTATCATGGTCACTCCAAGTGGTAATAAAGAATAACCTTTAAGATGTAGCCTTATAGGTTGGACAAGTGGTGGACCTTAACACGCGCATATTCATATAATGACATAGAGTGGAAAAGTGGTGAATCTTGAGACCAAACCACTCAGGCTACTAGCAATAATAGCTTGGACAAGTGGTGGACCTTGAATGTAAACCCCTCATCTACGACATATCGTGGGTTTAATGTTTTTCGATGGAGCCTAGCATCTTGGAGACATGGTGCACCTTGCTTCTCCTCATGTTTCAATGGAGCCTACCTTGGACAAATGGTGGAGCATCCTTCTCTCCATGTTTCAATGGACCCTAGCTTAGACAAGGGGTGGACCTTTGCTTCTCTCTATGTTTCAATAGAGTTAGCTTGGACAAGTGGTGGACCTTGGAACCAAACCCCATGTAAAACCTATCATGGTCACTCCAAGTAGTAAGAAAGAATAACCTTTAAGATGTAGCCTTATAGGTTGGACAAGTGGTGGACCTTAACACCCACATATTCTTAATAAAAGTGGTGAATCTTGAGACCAAACCACTCAGGCTACTAGCAATAATAGCTTGGACAAGTGGTGGACCTTGAATGTAAACCCCTCATCTACGAAATATCGTGGGTTTAATGTATTTCGATGGAGCCTAGCATCTTGGAGACATGGTGCAGCTTGCTTCTCGTCATGTTTCAATGGAGCCTATCTTGGACAAATGGTGGAGCATCCTTCTCTCCATGTTTCAATGGACCCTAGCTTGGACAAGTGGTGGACCTTTGTTTCTCTCTATGTTTCAATAGAGTTAGCTTGGACAAGTGGTGGACCTTGGAACCAAACCCCATGTAAAACCTATCATGGTCACTCCAAGTGGTAATAAAGAATAACCTTTAAGATGTAGCCTTATAGGTTGGACAAGTGGTGGACCTTAACATGCGCATATTCTTAATATAATGACATAGAGTGGAAAAGTGGTGAATCTTGAGACCAAACCACTCAGGCTACTACCAATAATAGCTTGGACAAGTGTTGGACCTTGAATGTAAACCCTCATCTACGACATATCATGGGTTTAATGTTTTTCGATGGAGCCTAGCATCTTGGAGTCATGGTGCACCTTGATTCTCCTCATGTTTCAATGGAGCCTACCTTGGACAAATGGTGGAGCATCCTTCTCTCCATGTTTCAATGGACCCTAGCTTAGACAAGGGGTGGACCTTTGCTTCTCTCTATGTTTCAATAGAGTTAGCTTGGACAAGTGGTGGACCTTGGAACCAAACCCCATGTAAAACCTATCATGGTCACTCCAAGTAGTAAGAAAGAATAACCTTTAAGATGTAGCCTTATAGGTTGGACAAGTGGTGGACCTTAACACCCACATATTCTTAATAAAAGTGGTGAATCTTGAGACCAAACCACTCACGCTACTAGCAATAATAGCTAGGGATAACCATTAAGATATAGTCTTTCAAGGGGTGAGAAAGAATAACCATTAAGATATAGTCTTATAGGTTGGACAAGTGGTGGACCTTAACACCCAAATATTCTTAATATAATGATAGAGAGTGGAAAAGTGGTGAATCTTGAGAGCAAACCACTCATGCTACTAGCGATAATAGGTTGGACAAATTGTTGATCTTGAATGTAAACTCCCCATGTACAAATAACGTGGGTTTAAGGTATTTCGATGGAGTCTAGAATCTTGGAGATATGGTGCAGCTTGCTTCTCTTCATGTTTCAATGGAGTCTATCTTGGACAAATGGTGGAGCATCCTTCTCTCCATGTTTCAATAGACCCTAGCTTAGACAAGTGGTGGACCTTTGCTTCTCTCTATGTTTGAATAGAGTTAGCTTGGACAAGTGGTGGACCTTGGAACCAACCCCCCATGTAAAACCTTTCATGGTCACTCCAAGTGGTCAGAAAGAATAACCATTAAGATATAGTCTTATAGGTTGGACAAGTGGTGGACCTTAATACCCAAATATTCTTAATATAATAACACAGAGTGAAAAAGTGGTGAATCTTGAGACCAAACCCCTCATGCTACTAGCGTTAATAGGTTGGACAACTGGTGGACCTTGAATGTAAACCTTCCATGTTTCAATAGAGTTAGCTTCGACAAATGGTGGAGCATCCTTCTCTCCATGTTTCAATGGAGCCTAGCTTGGACAAGTGGTGGACCTTTTGCTTCTCTCTATGAGAAGAATAAAGTTAGCTTGGATAAGTGGTGGACCTTGGAACTAAACCCCTATGTAAAACATATCATGGACATTTCAAGTGGTGAGAAAGAATACCCTTTAAGATATACGCTTATAGGTTGGACAAGTGGTCGACCTTAACACCTAGATCTTCTTTATATAATGACATAGAGTGGAAAAGTGGTGAATCTTGAGACCAAACCACTCATGCTACTAGGGATAATAGCTTGGAAAAGTGACTGACCTTGACGTTAAACCCCACATGTAAACAATATCGTGGGTTTAAGGTATTTCAATGGATGCTAGAATCTTGGAGACATGGTGCAACTTGCTTCTTTTCATGTTTCAATGAAGCCTATCTTCCACCAATGGGGGATCATCCTTCTCTAAATGTCTCAGTGGAGCCTAGCTTGGACAAGTGGTGGACCTTTGCTTCTCTCTATGTTTCCATAGAGTTAGCTTGGACAAGTGGTGGACCTTGAAACCAAACCCCCATGTAAAACATATCATGGTCATTCCAAGTGGTGAGAAATAATACCCTTTAAGATCTAGCCTTATAGGTTGGACAAGTGGTCGACCTTAGAACCTAGATCTTCATAATATAACGACATAGAGTGGAAAGTGGTAAATCTTGAGACCCAACCACTAGTGCTACTAGGGATAATAGCTTGGAAAAGTGACTGACCTTGACGTTAAACCCCACATGTAAACAATATCGTGGGTTTAAGGTATTTCAATGGATCCTAGAATCTTGGAGACATGGTGCAGATTGCTTCCCTTCATGTTTCAATGGAGCCTATCTTGGACAAATGGTGGAGCATCCTTCTCTCCATGTTTCAATGGAGCCTAGCTTGGACAAGTGGTGGACCTTTGCTTCTCTCTATGTTTCAATAGAGTTAGCTTGGACAAGTGGTGGGCCTTGGAACCAAACTCCCATGTAAAACCTATCTTGGTAACTCCAAGTGGTGAGAAAGAATAAAGTTTAAGATATGCCTTATAGGTTGGACAAGTGGTGGACCTTAGCACCCATATATTCTTAATAGAATGACATAGAGTGGAAAATGGTGAATCTTGAGACCAAACCACTCATGCTACTAGAGATAATAGGTTGGACAAGTGGTGGACCTTGAATGTAAACCCCCCCATGTACAAAATATCATGGGTTTGAGGTATTTCAATGGAGCCTAGCATCTTGGAGACATGGTGTAGCTTGCTTCTCTTCATGTTTCAATGGAGTGTATCTTGGACAAATGGTGGAGCATCCTTCTCTCCATGTTTCAATGGACCCTAGCTTGGACAAGTGGTGGACCTTTGATTCTCTCTATGTTTCAATAGAGTTAGCTTGGACAAGTGGTGGACCTTGAAACAAAACCCCCATGTAAAACCTATGCTGGTCACTCCAAGTGGTGAGAAAGAATAACCCTTAAGATATAGCCTTATAGGTTGGACAAGTGGTGGACCTTAACACCCAAATATTCTTAATATAATGACATAGAGTGAAAAAGTGGTGAATCTTGAGACCAAACCACTCATGCTACTAGCGTTAATAGGTTGGACAAGTGGTGGACCTTGAATGTAAAACCCCCATGTTTCAATAGAGTTAGCTTCGACAAATGGTAGAGGATCCTTTCTCCATGTTTCAATGGAGCCTAGCTTGGACAAGTGGTGGACCTTTGTTTCTCTCTATGTTTCAATAGAGTTAGCTTGGACAAGTGGTGGACCTTGGAGCCAAACCCCCATGTAAAACATATCATGGACATTTCAAGTGGTGAGAAAGAATACCCTTTAAGATATACCCTTATAGGTTGGACAAGTGGTCGACCTTAACACAGATCTTCTTAACGTAATGACATAGAGTGGAAAAGTGGTGAATCTTCAGACCAAACCACTCATGCTACTAGAGATAATAGGTTGGACAAGTGGTGGACCTTGAATGTAAACTCCCATGTACAAAATATCATGGGTTTAAGGTATTTCAATGGATCTTAGCATCTTGGAGACATGGTGCAGCTTGCTTCTCTTCATGTTTCAATGGAGCCTATCTTGGACAAATGGTGGAGCATCCTTCTCTCCATGTTTCAATGGACCCTAGCTTAGACAAGTGGTGGACCTTTGCTTCTCTCTATGTTTCAATAGAGTTAGCTTGGACAAGTGGTGGAACTTGGAACCAAACCCCCATGTAAAACCTATCATGGTCATTCCAAGTGGTGAGAAAGAATACCCTTTAAGATATAGCCTTATAGGTTGGACAAGTGGTGGACCTTAACACCCAGATCTTCTTAATATAATGACATAGAGTAGAAAAGTGGTGAATCTTGACATCAAACCACTCATGCTACTAGTGATAATAGGTTGGACAAGTGGTGGACCTTGAATGTAAACCCCCATGTACGAAATATCATGGGTTTAAGATATTTCAATGGAGCCTAGCATTTTGGAGACATGGTGCAGCTTGCTTCTCTTCATGTTTCAATCAAACCTGGCTTGGACAAATGGTGGAGCATCCTTCTCTCCATGTTTCAATGGAGCCTAGCTTGGACAAGTGGTGGACCTTTGATTCTCTCTATGTTTCAATAGAGTTAGCTTGGACAAGTGGTGGACCTTGGAACCGTACCCCTATGTAAAACCCATCATGTGCATTCCAAGTGGTGGTAAATAATACCATTTAAGATATAGCCTTATAGGTTGGACAAGTGGTGGACCTTAACACCCAGATCTTCTTAATATAATGACATAGAGTGGAAAAGTGGTGAATCTTGAGACCAAACCACTCATGCTACTAGGGATAATAGGTTGGACAAGTGGTGGACCTTGAATTTAAACCCCACATATACAAAATATCATGGGTTTAAGGTATTTCAATGGAGCCTAGCATCTCAAAGACATGGTGCATCTTGTTTCTCTTCATGTTTCAATGGAGCCTATTTTGGACAAATGGTGGAGCATCCTTCTCTCCATGTTTCAATGGACCCTAGATTGGACAAGTGGTGGACCTTTGCTTCTCTCTATGTTTCAATATAGTTAGCCTATATTAGACAATTAGTAGACCTCCAATCTCTCCATGTTGTCTAGAGCTAAGCTTGGACAAGTGGTGGACCTTACTTCTCCCTTCCCTTAGTTTACTAGCTTAAATGATCACTATGTATACTTGCTTAGATCTAGCTTGAACAAGTGGTGGAACTTGTATTCACACAAACTTAATCCATTACAAAAAAGTATATGTTAAAATAACATTTGGTTTTTTTTGTTTCAGGAAAGATGGCTCCAAAAAACAGGTTGCAAGGGTTGCTGTCTCAGTTGACTATACTTGCAATGATCTTAGGAAATGGTATTTGGACATACATGGTATAGAGGGTGCACAATTTCATAAGGTGCATCTATTTATTGCCAAAAAGGATAATGACAGCTTGTTTGAAGATGTTGGACAAGTTGTGGAAGCATCTGTCTCTGTAGTTGATAGTCATCCAGAGGTGGAATGCATTGACATTCTAGTTCCAATGAATCTAGAATTTCAACTATCTCCAGGAGCATATGCATTGGAGCGCATGTCTAGAAACAAAGAAGAGACAATGTTTTCTCGAGGATGGAAGTTTGCAGAATCAAATCCAAATATCACAGCAGATCAACTTCAAAGCTCCATCATTGCCACTACAACGAAAAAAGGTGAAAGCTTCACGACCACCATCCACAAAGAAGCAAGCAAAAGTGCAGAAAGTAGAAGCTAAGCGAACTAGCTCCATTTTGGATGTAGACAAGGCATCTTTGGCATCCTCATCAACAGAGGGTTCAATGTCAAAGATGAGAATTGTGGATCCAGATGTTTTAGAAGCTGAGGCCATGAAAGGACAAGAAAAAGATACAGGTGGAATGAATAAGTACATAAATTATTTTCCTTTCCAATATAGGGAATTTGATATCCCTATTCAAAATTGTTGGCTTGCTCCTGATCACTATAATGCACGTATTATGGATAAAAAACACGCTGAAAGTGTGTTATTTGGATTTTCACGGAGTACGACCAAGCCTGCAGCATGTGCATATTTGATGCCTGTTCGAAATGCAAAATCAAAGAAGGGGACTCCTTTGGCAGTAGAAGAGGTAGAGGAGCAAAAAATTAAAGATTATCATTATTGGATTCTTGATGGGCAGCATTCAATCTATGCTGCAAAAGTTTTGCTTCACAATGAACAAAACAACAAAGAGATCTTTGAAAGACTGATTAGCGTGTATAAATTTAGAAAGGCTCGCATTGTTGTGAATGCTCCTCCATTTGTTGCAACTGCTATATCTGCCATTGCAAATGAGGAGGCTCAGGCATTGTATGTCAAGCAACCTTACAGCCAAATATTGAGACATTTACGGAGTCAATGGATCTTCGCAGGACGACCACCAAAGGCAGCAAGTGGAATTGCAGAGGGACATGCATCTCGTGCCGGATGGGATGTAAGTTATTTTCTTTGTCTTTTTGATAGTGTTTAATTAACAAATCTTGCTCAATAGTTTAATTATTTCTCTATTTCTTTTCAGGGTTTTCTTCGATTGGCAAGAATGAGTGCAGCAGCAAGTTGGATTGCTAAACAGGCACACATGGTCACGTACTCTGATTTAGTTTATGATTGCTGGATAGAAATCATTGAAAATCTAGAAGAGGAGAATAAGAAACCCCCAACAACTGTATTTAGATATCTTTGTGGCCTTGAGGAATCAGAGGTAAAGACTATTCAAGAAGAGATTAGAGATGAGAAGATTTTACTGTCAAAGAGTGCAAAGGATGGTGATGCAACTGACATGTATGATCGAATCAAGCAGTTGAAGCAAGACAAATTGATTCAAGATGCACTTCTTGAAGGCTTCAACAATTTGAATGAGTCTTCACCATGTAAAGACTGGGAGGAGGTGGTCAAAATGTATAACATCAATGATGTTGTTTATAAAACAATTTTAATGCTATGCGAGGAATGGATCAGATCTAGTTTGACGCGTGGAACAAAGAAAATGGCTTTTCCAGATGGAGCAATAAAATACATGCAATGGGCAATTCACCTTCAAAAGGAGAAAAACTGAGCCTAGAGATTTGCCATGGTCAATCTATGTGGTGAGCCTACAAATGGAAGGCAATCTCTACTTGATGCGCCACTTCAATAATAAAGTGCCTATTGGCTTATGTGTTTTAGATATGACAAAAAACGTTGGAGGCAATTTGAAGTGGAGTGAGGAGACATTTAACAATGCTTTGGATGGGATCTTGGCTATTGCTGGAGGGTCAACAGATCCTGGATTTGTCTTTCTTGCATTTGTGGATTTCACTAACTTCACAAAATTGCAATGTGCCTTTCACGCCATGGGAGATAATTTGAGCTACCATTGTTGTGGTGCATTGCATCACTTTCCATCAGCTCCTTGCAAAGGAGCAATTCAATTCCTAACAGTTATTGCCTTCTTGGGACAAGGCAATGCATTTGAAGACCTGAGAAGAAGATCAGAGGAACATCCCATGCCAATTGATTGTTCTCTTCTTCAAGTAGCAGATAACGATATGTCAGATTTGCAATATTTGGAGGCCAAAAAAAGAGCTTTGGTCAAGCACTACATTCGTACATATTGTTTTGAAGACCGCAAGCTTGTTGATGTTTTTGGTGATGGCTCCTTGGTTGCACAAGAAGGAATACAACAGAAAAAAGAAGTTATCTGCTTAATTGATAGTGTGGAGGAGGCAAAAAGCATGGAGACCATGCTGCTAGACTTTGTTAAGTCTCATGAAGATATAGAAAAATGGGCTGGACTTCAACAATCCACTTCGCAATCAGGCGACATTGTGCCTGTTACAGAGGAGTGCTCTCCACAAAGAGAAGAAGAACAACAACAACACCATCCTCTGTCAATGGAGGACTTTTTGGAAATGGAGACACGTATGTTTTGAGTTTCTTGTGCATGTTAGTGTTTCTTGTTACTGATTTGATACTCTTAATGTTAGATTTTGCTTTATATAGTATTGATTGAGCTTGTATTTTTTATCTCAAGCATTCAAGGTTTGAATGTAAATAGTAAATTACTTGAGTTTTTGAATGGTGGATCTGTAGACTAAAACTAAAACATTTAATACTCACAAAGACTTAATTACTTAAGAGCTTGAACTCAATAAGTTTTGGACCTTTTATCAATACCCCCTTGATATGATACATTAGATCGTAGCATGGTTAAATGGTGATGCTTCATAAATTGAACCTAGCTTAGACAGGTGCTGGAGCCTAAATTTAAACTAACCTTGCTAGAAGGGAGCTTATGTTTGGACTTTGAGAGAAATAGCATAAGTAATCAATTAGAGCATAGATTAGACATGTGGTGGTGGCCGGCCTTAGAGACCAAAATCTTAATGAGCTTGGAAAGGTATTTAAGTACTGCAATTTACTTAGTTTTAGTACTCATTAAATGCATAGCTTGACAAAAGGTGGACCTTACATGGATCCTAATTTCAAGAGGTGTGGTAGACCTTCAAAACAAGCTCATATAGCTTGGACATGTGGTAGACCTTGCATGAAGACTAGTTTAGACAAGTGTGGTACACCTTGTAACCAACACCCATTTGTTATATTAGCTTGGACAAGTGGTGGACCTTGCTTTTATGTTTCAATGGAGCATATTTTGGACAGGTGGTAGACCTTGTTTCTCTCCATGCTTCAATGGAGAGAAACTTTAGCTTGGACAAGTGGTGGACCTTGTTTTTATGTTTTAAAGGAGCATATTTCGGACAAGTGGTAGACATAGTTTCTCTCCATGGTTCAATGGAACCCACCTTCAGACAAGTGAAGTACCTTGAAACCAAACCCCCATAATACAACCTACTAAATAGGTTGGAAAATTGGTAGGATATGAAACCATCCATGATAGAGCATAGTATAGGTGAAAACGTAGTGGTCCTTATATCAATTACCCATGCATAGCTTGGACAAGTGGTGGACCTTGATTCTCTCTATGTTTCAATGGATCCTATCTTGGACTAGAGATATATCTTACTTAGTTCCATGCTTCAATGGATTGTAGCTTGGATAAGGAGTGGAACTTCAAACAAAACTCCACAGCATAGCATATATTAACAATTCATGGGTTTTATAGAGATTGTCCTGCCTATTTTGGAGAGTTGGTACACCTTTATTCTCCATTCTTCAATGGATCTGAGGTTGGACAAGCGGAGCTGGAGAAGTGGTCAACCTTAAAATGAAACCTCCCATGCTACAACCCATCATAGATCGTATATGTAGTGGACCTTGAAACTCTTTTATGTCCCTAGCTTAGAGAAGCATTGCACTCTTGATTATCTCCATACATGAAGGCAAGGTTGGACAAGTGGTGGACCTTCAAACCAGAATCTCTATGCAATAATAGGCAAGTGGTGGAGCTTGTTTTCTCCATGTTCCAATGGAGCCTAGCTTAGACAAACAATGGAGCTTGCTTCTCTCCATGTTTCAATGGATCCTAGCTTAGAAAAGTGGTGGAGCTTTGCTTCTCTCCATGTTCCAATGGACCATAGCTTAGACAAGTGGTAGACCTTGAAAAACACCCCTCGTATACAACATATTATGGGGTTTTCATGTTTCAATGGCTCCTAGCTTGGACAAATGGTAGAGCTTGCTTCTCTTTATGTTTCAATGGATCCAATCTTAGCCAAGGGGTGGACCTTGAAACAAGAACCCCCCCCCCATGTACAACGTATTATGGGTTTTGAAAGCACTGGGAGAAAATAATAGCTTTGATAAGTGGTGGACCTTGCTTCTCTCCATGCTTCAATGGAGCCGAGGTTGGACACATGTTGGAGAGAAGATGGTTGCCCATGAAATAAGACCATGCATGCTATAATCAATCATATGTTGTACACATGGTGGACCTTGCAATTGTTTTATATGCCTAACTTGGACAAGTGGAGGACCCTTGATTACCTCCAGATATCAACAACAAGCCAAGTTTGGACAAGTGTAGTACCACCAAACCAGAATCTATATGCTACAATAGAGTATAGGTAGGACACGCGATGAACCTTGATATCAAACCATCCATGCTACTAGAGATGATAGGTTTCACATGTGGTGGAACCTTGTATCAATGTTCTATGTGTAGTTTTTGACTAGTGATAGACCTTGAAACTAATCCCTCTAGGCTACAAGAAAAAAGAGATGGATGAGGAGGCTAGACTACTTTTGTTGCATCAATGCATCCCATGTTACCACATATACTATAGGGTTCTTGGATAAGTGTTGGATCTTGTGTCAATGCTCCATGTCTAGCTTGGACAAGTGGTGGACCTTGGTTCTCTCTATGCTTCAAATGGGCAATAGATTGGAGACACAGTGGCCTTTTTTTTCCAATGATTTTATTTTTTGGAAACCTTGGAGGCACCATGTAAGAGGCACTCTAAGTCTTCCATACAATGGACCTATTGGACTATAAAATAATGATATCTTTCTTTGATATTGTCATTATTTTATGCATAATATTTTCTTCTTTTTGCAGACACAAAGGAGTTAAGTGATAAAAATCTAGATGTATTTCACACTATGATTGGCATGAAGATCCTTTTGGGACACCAACTTTTCCTATTCCCAAAGATGTAATTTTCCATATTAACGGTGTGGATTTTGAAGTGCGACTTTCATGTATTGAAGGAGCTGGTTATGGGCTATTTGTGCATACTACCCTGGAAAGTGGTTTGACTATTCTAAACTATGGAGGGCATAAGTATAGATTTCAAGACTGGAAAAAGATATGCAAAATATTTCCAAGAGCTTATAAATATTCTCTTCTAGAGGATCCAAACATAGAAGAAGAGGAAGATCAATCATACATTATTGGTTGTGTAGAAGAAGGAAACGTGTCGGGCTATATAAATAGTTCTCACAGTACAATGTCTGTCCCAACGTACGCTATACATTTGATCCAAATTTGCCACCTTGGCATAAATGCACCTCTTCACACATCAAGTCAGAAGAATATGGCCATGTATGCATTGAGACTATTTGTCAAGTTGAAGCAGGAGAAGAGTTGTTTGCTGACTATAACTTTACTTGACATTGTAAAGTATTGTACATGGATGGAAATCTCAAGTACATGCATCATTTTCATTTTTCATGGATGAAATCTCAAGTGAATATAACATTTGATTATTGTTTAGTTTATGCTCAACGAGAATCTAGAGTGCTCTTATGCTTTGTGTGTTGTCTAACATATTTGACTACCTTGGCCATAGAATCTTGATTCTACTCTAGATTTGTGATAAATCTTACCAAAATTTAATCAATGTCTAGGTTGGACAAGTGGTGGGGCTTCAAACATTACTGTCTTAAACAAGTGGAGTTATCTTACTTGAATAAGTGGTGGCCTTTGAATCCAAATCTAAGCCAAATCTCTAATTATTTTCTTGTAGTCTAGGTTGGACATTTGGTGGACCTTGTATCCATGTTTCCTCAACAAGGGTGGCTTTTAGTTTTCACTTTAAGTACTCATCTTTAATAAAGTGTAGGATGGAAAATGTTGAGTTAGTAGATTGTATTTTAGACAAGTGGTGTTTGGTGTACGAATGCTGAAAATGGTTGCAAGGATTCTAACAACGACTTTACCTTAAATAAATTTCTTACTAGGAGTTCTACATATAAATATGGTGAATAAAATTCTAGTGGTTTTGAGATACCATTTGTGTGTGTGTTTTCTTAGATTCACAAACTGGGATGGATAACGCTCCTATGGTTCAGTCAACAACTATAGAATCCATAGATTCTATGGTTTCTAAAGTGCCCAAGATGGATGATATTTCTATACTAGAGTCTAGTGTTGTGCAACTTGAGCAAGCTTCCAATAATGAGAACCAAGAAATCGATGCTTCAAAAATGCAACATACATCAAAAGAGACTGAAAAGTCCACTCACGAGCTATTGCCAATTGGTACTACGTCATGTAGCGTAGATGTTGAGAAATCCATGCTTACAATTATATTGGATTTAAATGGTCTATTGTTGAAACGTTCCCCTCAACCATCCTCACACCACAACTCAGTGCAAATGGATTCAAAAAGATATATTATACTCAGGCCAGGTTGCATCCAATTCTTGAAGACTATTTTACAAAGGTTTAATGTTGCAATTTGGTCGACAGCTACTAGGAATAATGTGTATCAAATCCTTGCAGCACTAAACAACTTAGCTGAGGATACATTGCCTTTCTTTGCAATTTGGTCGCAAGATGTTTGCTACACCGCTCAAACTCAAAAATTGTTTAGACCCGACAATCCAAACGTTGAGGCAATGTTCAAGCCTCTAGCCAAAATTGCCATGGGGTTTGAATGTGATCCACAAAGAACAGTGCTTATTGATGACTCTCCTTACAAGGGATGTATTTCACCAGCAAACAATTGCATTTTTCCACCACAATTTGATGCTGAGAAGATGGTTGACAATATGCTCTTGGAGGAGCTACTGCCATACTTGATTCAGCTTGATGAGAGAAGGGATGTGCGTGATTTAATTGCTTCTAATCGTTATGGACAACCTATAGTGACAAATGATAGTGAATACAAACAAATCATGGAGTATTGGAAGCAGAAAAATGATGTTTGGTCAGCTAAGGTGTTCTTTACAAGAAGAATACCACCTGCAAAAGGTGACAGAGATGAAACTATCATTGAAGATGCAAGTGACACAAGCCACGCAATGAAATGAGAAGAGCCCAAATACAAGAGATCTTGGCAAAGGAGCGTACACCCATTGAAAGCATGAAGGCGTCACAATTGACCACTTTAGCTAGGCAATTGGGTTGTAACACAAAAGGAGTTTTGAAGGCAACCACAGCAAAGGCTTATATAAATAAGGTGAAAGCTGAGAACAATCTTCTAAGGCTGGATAGAAAGCAACCCTAAGGTACTAGTGACATGTCATATATTCTTGATACACATGCTTGAACACTCATGTGCATGGTATCTAACAAATCTTTCTTTTTATTCCTTCTTGCAGGATCTTACAAAGGATACTACTAGATGGAGCTCAATCAATAGAGATTTTGATATTTTTGCTCAAAATAATGAAGCAGTCACCTACATTTTTTGTTTATCAATTTCTTGAGAGACTTTATTTTAGTTTGTAATCATCAAATGAAATGAAAAGTATCCGTCTTATTAAGATTGTTGATCTTTTTCTTGTTCAAACCTTTCAATTGTGATTTATAGTTTTGTTAGCATGAGATTGTGCTTTTTTAGTTTGAAAAAAACTGTCAAAGATCCAAGTCTTTTTGGCTTTACTTAAGTTATTAATTGTGAAAGATCCAAGTTTTTTTTCTTTACTTAAGTTATTGATTGCCTATGTAATAGTCCTTAAAACAATATCGGATGGCTTTCTTGCTCCCATGTCTCACATTGGTCTTTAGGTAAGACAAGTGGTGACCTTGAAAGTATGGTCTCATATCTCGATCAAGTGAAGAGACATGAAGCTTAAATATCACTACTATGTATCTAGTGTTAAACTCCATCGAGACAAAGACTAGATAGCCAAATTGCAGTCGAGTTTAAGTGAAAAATCCATTTGAGCTAAGGTAAAACTTATAGTGCCTCATTTTTCTAGGATTCTACCCCATCAAGGAAGTTATAATCTAGCACAAACCAATTAAGACTCTTTTGGAGCCTAGATAGGACAATTCGTGGAACTTATGAAACTTATTATTGAGTTAGAGTCTAGTTTAGATAAGCAAAAGATCTTCAAACCAGCACTTGGTCTTACTATTCAATATTCAAAGTCCCTTGAGGCTAACAAATTACATACCCACTTGTAACCTAACTAATGAGTAATTATATAGATCTAAGCAAGTATATATAATGAGTCTTCAAACTAATAATCCAAGGGAAGAGAGTAGCAAGGTCCACTACTTGTCCAAGCTCAGCTCTAGACAACATAGAAAGATGCTAGTTCTACTAATTGTCTAATTATAGGCATGGAGAAATGATAGAAGGTTGACCACTTGTCCAACCTATCATCTCTAGTAAGATGGGAGGTTTGGCCTTAAGATTCACCATGTAACCAACCTATACATCATTGTATTATGAAGAGTAAAAAAGCAAAGCTCCACCACTTGTCCAAGCTAGTTCTAAAATCCACATGGAGATAAGCAAGCTCCACCATTTGTCGAATCTCTCTTCCATTAAAACATGAAAAAACTCATCTATGTTGTACAGGGGGACTTTTTTCCAAGGTCCACCACTTGTCCAAGCTAGGATCCCTAGTAGCACGAGTGGTTTGGTCTCAAGATACACCACTTGTACACTCTATGTCATTATATTAAGAAGAACTATGTATTAAGGTCCACCACTTGTCCAACCTATAAGGTTATATCTTAAATGGTATCCTTTCTCACCACTTGAAATGCCCATGATATGTTTTACACGGGGGGTTTCATTCCAAGGTCCACCACTTGTCCAAGCTAACTCTATTCAAACATAGAGAGAAGCAAAGGTCCACCACTTGTCCAAGCTAACTCTATTCAAACATAGAGAGAAGCAAAGGTTCACCACTTGTCAAAGCTAGGCTCGTTGAAGTATGGAGAGAAGTAACCTCCATCATTTTTCAAGATAGGTGCCATTCAAACATGGAAAGAATCAAGATCTACCATGTCTCCGAGATTCTAGGCTCCATTGAAACACCCTAAAACCATGATATTTTGTACATGGGGTGTTTGCATTCAAGGTCTACCACTTCTCTAACGTATTATACCTAGTAGCATGAGTGATTTGGTCTTAAGATTCACCACTTATCCACTCTATGTCATTATATTAAGAATAACTGGGTGTTAAGGTCCACCACTAGTCCAACCTATAAGGGTATATCTTAAATGGTATCCTTCACCACTTATCAAGGTCCATCACCACTTTTCCAACCTATAAGGTTATATCTTGAATGATATTTTTCCTCATCACTTGTAATGTCCATGCTATGTTTTACAAAGGGGTTTTGTTCCAAGACCCACCACTTGTCCAAGCTAACTCCATCCACCACTTGTCCAAGATAGGCTCCATTGAAACATGGAGAGAAGGATGATCCACCATTTCTCCAAGATAGGTTCCATTGAAACATTGAGAGAAGCAATCTCCACCATGTCTCCAAGCTAGGCTCCATTGAAATACCCTAAACCCATAATTTTGTACATGAGGGGTTTACATTCAAGGTCCACCACTTGTCCAACCTATTATCCCTAGTAGCAAGAGTGGTTTGGTCTCAAGATTCACCACTTGTACACTCTATGTCATTTATTAAGAAGAAATATGTGTTAAAGTCCACCACTTGTCCAGCCTATAAGGTTATATTTTAAATAGTATCCTTTCTCACCACTTGAAATGCCCATGATATGTTTTACATGGGGGTTTCATTCCAAGGTCCACCACTTGTCCAAGCTAACTCTATTAAAACATATAGAGAAAGAAAGGTCCACCACTTGTCCAAGCTAGGCTCATTGAAACATAGAGAGAAGGAACCTCCACTGTTTCTCCTAGATAGGCTCCATTGAAACATGGAGAGAAATAAGCTCCACCATGTCTCCAAGTTGCTAGGCTCCATTGAAATACCCAATACCCATAATTTTTTGTACATGGGGGGTTTACATTCAAGGTTCACCACTTGTCCAACCTATTATCCCTAGTAGGTTTGGTCTCATGATTCACCACTTGTCCACTCTATGTCATTATATTAAGAGGAATTAGGTGTTAAGGTCCACCACTTGTCCAACCTATAATGTTATAGCTTGAATGGTATTTTTTCTCACCACTTGTAATGCCCATGACATGATTTACATGGGGGTTTTGTTCCAAGGTACACCACTTATCCAAGATAAATCTATTGAAACATAGAGAGAAACAAAGGTCCACCACTTTTCCAAGCTAGGCTGCATTGAAACATGGACCTTAATACCAAATTATTTCTAGTAGCATGAGTGATATTTTGTACATGGGGCGTTTACATTCAAGGTCCACCACTTGTCCAACCTATTTCCCTAGTAGGTTTGGTCCCAATTTCACCACTTATCCACTCTATGTCATTATATTAAGAATAATTGGGTGTTAAGGTCCACCACTTGTCCAACCTATAAGGTTATATATTGAATGGTATTTTTTCTCACCACTTGTAATGCCCATGATATGTTTTACATGGGGTTTTTGTTCCAAGGTCCACCACTTTTCCAAGATAACTCTATTTAAACATAGAGAGAAACAAAGGTCCACCACTTGTCCAAGCTAGGCTCCATTGAAACATGGAGAGAGAATGATGCTGCACCATTTATCCAAGATAGGCTGCATTGAAACATGGAGAGAAGCAAGCTTTACCATGTTTCCAAGCTAGGATCCATTGAAACACTCTAGGGGGTTTTATTTCAAGGCCCACCACTTGTTTAACCTATTATCCCTAGTAGCATGAGTGGTTTGGTTTCAAGATTCACCACTTGTACACTCTATGTCATTATATTGTGTTAAGTCCACCACTTGTCCAACCTATAAGGTTATATCTTAAATGGTATCCTTTCTCGCCACTTGAAATGCCCATGATATGTTTTACATGGGAGTTTCATTCCAAGATCCACCACTTGTCCAAGCTAACCATATTCAAATAGAGAGAAACAAAGGTCCACGACTTGTCCAAGCTAGGCTCCATTGAAACATGGAGAGAAGGAACCTCCACCATTTCTCCTAGATAGGCTCCATTAAAACATGGAGAGAAGTAAGTTCACCATGTCTCCAAGATGCTAGGCTCCATTGAAATACGCAAAACCCATGATATTTTGTACATGGGTGATTTACATTCAAGGTCAACCATTTCTCCAACCTATTATCCCTAGTAGGTTTGGTCTCACAATTCACCACTTTTCCACTATATGTCATTATAATAAGAGGAATTGGGTGCTAAGGTCCACCACTTGTCCAGCCTATAAGGTTATACCTTGAATGGTATTTTTTCTCACCACTTGTAATGCCCATGACATGCTTTACATGGGGGTTTTGTCCAAGGTTCACCACTTGTCCAAGAAAATTCTATTGAAACATAGAGAGAAACAAAGGTCCACCACTTTTCCAAGCTAGGCTCCATTGAAACATGGACCTTAATACCAAATTATTCCTAGTAGCATGAGTAATATTTTGTACATGGGGGGTTTGCATTCAAGGTCCACCACTTGTCCAACGTACTTTTCCTAGTAGGTTTGGTCGCAAGATTCACCACTTGTCCACTCTATGTCATTATATTAATAATAATTGGGTGTTAAGGTCCACCACTTTTCCAACCTATAAGGTTATATATTGAATGGTATTTTTTCTCACCACTTGTAATGTCCATGATATGTTTTACATGGGGATTTTGTTCCAAGGTCCACCACTTGTCCAAGCTAGATCTGTTCAAACATAGAGAGAAACAAACATGCACCACTTGTCCAAGGTAGGCTCCATTGAAACATGGAGAGAATGATGCTCCACCATTTATCCAAGATAGACTCCATTGAAACATGGAGAGAAGTAAGCTCCACCATGTTTCCAAGATGCTAGAGTCCATTGAAATACCCAAAACCCTGATACTTTGTACATGGGGGGTTTACATTCAAGGTCCACCACTTGTCCAACCTATTATCCCTAGTAGCATGAGTGGCTTGGTCTCAGGATTCACCACTTGTCCACTCTATATCATTATATTAAGAAAAATTGGGTTTCCATATCTAAATGGATCTTTGCTTGGATAAGTGGTAGACCTTGAGACCTAAATACCCATTCTACACTAGAGCATTGGTTAAGCCTTATACACTTCAAGCATACCTTTAACAACAAGTAGTAGTTATTAGTTGACTTAATCTAGTTGAACTCCATGGTATTGAGACTAAGAGAGAGTGTAGCATAAAAAAGAGTCAGGATTTTAATTTGACTTTCTTTCTATTAATGAGTAGATCATAGATGGATTTTGGTATCTAATAAAACCTTAGGGTAGACAATGTAAAAATCATGTCTATTGTTGTGTTTGCATTAAGTGTTCTTGTTCTTTAATTTCAGAACCATTACAGAAAAATGGATTGGCTATATGCTGGCATAAATTGAAGAAAACTATTGAATTACCCATCCAACCTCCTCCAAGACCTTGTCCAAGGAATGAATCACCTCCTTATCACCTACCACTTGCTTTCAAGGACATCAAAAGAGTACTTATCTTGGATCTAGAGGGGTTACTTCTCAAGACAGTTGAAATGAAACATGGAGATTCTATGCCATCTTGGGCTCAACACATGCGACTTGTGGAGGACAAAGATGAAGTTTATCATGTGGTGCGACCAGACGCACAAAGTTTTTTGGATTTTTGTGCTGAATACTTTGAGCTATGGATATGGAGTTGCTATAACTTAACAAGGGTGCAACGCATCACACAAAAGTGTTTTCCTGAGCAGTATACCAAGTTCAAGGTGTTTATGAGTAACAAAAATTGCCAAAATCCAAATATCATGTTAGGATTTACAAGGGTTTATCACAAAAATCTGAGTGATATTTGGAAGATATTTGAGGATTTGGATGCAAACAATACCTTAATTTTTGATGACACTCCATATAGGGTGATGTGGAACATGCCAGGGACATATCTTATATTTCCAAAGATGTGGAGGCAAACTTCCGAGCAACTTCAAAACTTCTTGCAGAGAACCATAATTCCATGGTTGGTAGGATGGTTGTATGCAAGAGATAAGAGAGTCTATACATATAACACAATTGTAAATCAGTATAGTGATTCTGAGACAAATTATGTCCTTGGTGTGTACTTGTCAACACGAAAGCATTGAATAAATATGGCTATAAGATGCTTTTTTTATTCTAGTGTGTATCTTTCAACATTTGTATAATTTGATATAGTCTTTTTTTTTTTTAAAGGTGTGTCAATTTTATGAACACTTGAATGGAGTGCACCCTACTCTAAGGGGACTTCAATGTACTATTGGAGTGCATCCTATTGTAAGGGGACTCTGATGTATTGCTAGAGTGCACCCAAATTTTTGGGGACTCATTTTTTATTTGATTGGGGCCTATGTTGGGTCATATAGTAAAAGAAATTCATTTTTTGTCAATTCATATCGAGGTTGCATTTATTTGGAACTATGAAAGAATTGATGTTTGATGTCAAAATAAAACTTGTAAGTGTGGATCAGAGAATTCATGGACTTTAAATATGTGAGAGGGATCTTTTTCTTGGGCACAAATGTTTGCTTCAAGAATTTGTCATTACTACTTTATGTGAAAGAGTTTTAGAATCTAAAAGACTTGAAAACAATTATATAGTTTATGTGAAAAGATTTTTTTTAGAGATCTGGAAAAGATTTTCTTTGAAAACAAAACTATGGAATCTTTAATTTAAAGCATTATGTTCTCGTTGAATGGTACCTTAAATTATATAATATCCATCAATGTGAAAATTAATAAATTAAAAATGATTAAGATGAAAGATATAATTCTTGACGTTACTTTACAATTTGGTAATAACATATTTAACTTTCTTTTAAATGGGTGGAAAATATATTATTATGTGCATTTGGAAAATATATTATTATTTGCATTTTTAACTTTTTTTTAATATGGGTGGAAAAATTATATTATGTGCATTTGGAACTAATGCTTGACCTTCAAACCAAGATTATATGTTATTTTTTCATATACTTTTTTATACTGAATTAAGATTGTGGATGCAAGGTCCACCACTTGTTCAAGCTAGACTAAGAAAGTATATATACTGAGTCTTCAAACTAGTAAACCAAGGGGAGAGAGAAGCAGGGTCCATCACTTGTCCAAGCTCATCTCTAGACAATTAGAAGATGTTAATGTCTACTAATTGTCCAATATAGTCATGGAGAAATGATAGAAGGTTGATCCACTTGTCCAACCTATCATCTCTAGTAAAATGGGAGGTTTGGCCTTAAGATTCACCATGTAACCAACATATACTTCATTGTATTATGAAGAGTAGAAAAGAAAAGCTCCACCACTTGTCTAAGGTAGTTCCAAATCAACATGGAGAGAAGAAAGCTTCACCATTTGTCCAAGATAGGCTCCATTAAACATGGAAAACTTTATATGTTGTACATGGAAGCTTTTTTCCAAGGTCCACCACTTGTCCAAGCTAGGATCCATTAAAACATGGATAGAAACAAGGCTCCACAACTCGTCCAACCTTTATAGCTGCAAAGTGTACCGGTTGTCTAAATAGGCATGGGAAAATAATAGAAGGTCCACCACTTATCCAATATATTATCTAATAGCATGGGAGGTTTGGTCTCAAGATTTAGGAATTGGCTGACCTGTATTTATTGTATTAAGATGAATTTGGTTTTAAAGTCAACTACTTATCCAAGCTATAATTTATATTTGAATGGTATTTTCCATCACTTAGAAACCAATGATATGTTGTACATGGGAGGGTTTGTTACAAGGTCCACCACTTGTCCAAGCTAGTTTCATTGAAACATGGATGAAGACAAGCTCCACCATTGTTAAAGCTAGACTCCATTGAAATCTAGAAAATCCATTCTATGTTGTACATGGTTTTTGTTTTAAGGTCCAACACTTGTCCAAGCTAAGATCCATTGAAACATGGAGTAGAGAAAACTCCACCACTTGTCCAAGCTAGGCAACATTGATAGTAGTTGGTTTATTTTGAAGATCCAAGTGTCTAAGCTAACTCTATTGAAACATAGAGAGAAGCAAAGGTCCACCACTGTTCAAGCTAGGCTCCATTGAAACATGGACAGAAGCAAGCTCCACCATTTCTCCAAGATAGACTCCATTGAAACATGGAGAGAATCAAAGGTCCACCATTTTCCAAGCCAAGATCTAGTTGTCCAACCTATAAGGTTATATCTTAAATGGTAATCTTTCTAATCACTTGGAATACCATGATAGTTTTTTACATGGGGGTTTTGTTCCAAGATCACCACTTGTCCAAGCTAACTCTATTGAAACATAGAGAGAAGCAAAGGTCCACCACTTGTCCAAGCTAGTCTCCATTGAAACAAGGAGAGAAGAAGCTCCATCATTTCTCAAGATAGGCTAGCATGGATAAGTGCACCTTGAAACCAACTTCCTATGAGGCAATAGAGCATATGCTACATTTTTATGTATGCCCCATGCCTCAAATTAAGAAGTTATAGATTAGAAGTGGACCTTGCTTAAATGTCACATGCAATAAATTAAGGAAAAATAGCCAAGTGGATTGTATTCCTCAATGGATCCTTGCTTTCACAAGTTGTGAACCTTGAGTCACTTTTACATTAACTTGGACAAGTGGTGGACCTAGAAACCAAGCTCTATGTTGAGATAAGTTGTAGGTAGGACTTAGAACATAGACAACGATAATGGATGCAATATACTCCTCTCCTAATAATCCAATTGATTGAAACCATGATATTTTAGTTGTTTTCATTGTGTATTGTATGTGCATAAAGTGGAATGAGACCTTAAGAAAACTCAAATTTTTGACAAAATCTCTATATTTTATACATGATATATTGAAAGTTGTCCAACCTGGGAATTGGGATTTTCCCACTTTACCTAATATGGTCTTTCGATGCAAAAGCCCCTCCAAGCCTATAGTATGTACTGCAGTTGTATCCCCAATACCATCTGAACCTTCCTTGCCATAATCAGCACACCTCTTCTGGAGAGAGGATGCCCTCTCCTTAGCATCCAGAACTGGCCTTGTAGAGTCAAACCCACTGGTCTGAGCAGATCCATTTACTGGCTTATTGATCAAACCGTTTTCGCGCACAAGATCCACACAAGATCAAAACCGTTTAGCACATCCTTGGTGCTCTTGATGTTAAGTTTTGGTTGATTTCAATTCAAACTGGAGTCCATAGCAGTCCCAGCCAAACCAGGGAGTCAATGGAGCATTTGCTATTTGAAACGTGTAACTTAGCCTTATTGTCCCAACTAGATTGGTCCATAATGTGGGAGGACCTGTTGCAAGGGCGCGGTCCATCATTAAAAGATGTACTCGGGCTTGCCTCAGAAGCTCAACTGTCTTTTGAATAATCCAATTCTTTCAAAGGGTAGGACTTCTCCTCCTTTCGGAAAGTTGAAGTCTTGCCTCACACACGTCTCCATGGCGATGTGCTACTCGCAGCCCAAAGTTTATTGTGTGTGTGTATGCGTGCGCGTGCACGTGTGTTGTGTGATGTGTGTGTTTGTGTGCGAGAGAGAGAGAGAGAGGGCTCAAGAGTGAAACTGTGCTTGCGGGGAGTGGGGTCGGCGATGGGAAGAAACACCGACAGTGCGTCAGTCTACGTAGGGCGGGGAAGAGGAGAAATAATCAAAATGGCCCAATATTTTCTATCAATTTTGACTTTGATATTTATCGCTGGGTGCGACTGAATCCCTCTCTTCCCCCATGCCCTACTCACATTGTGTGGACTCGGCTCAAAAAACCCTTTCCCAAGGTTCTCCATTTGTGGGAGGGGTGCTAGTTCTCTTGTTTCTCGAACCATTCTGCAATCAAAATGGGCAATAACTTCTATCAATTATGACCTTTGATATTCTACCGCTGGGTAGCGACCTGAATCCCTCTCTTCCCCCACTGCCCCTATCACCCGTGTGCGATGGCTTCTAAAAACTTTCCAAGGTTATCCATTTGTGGGAGGGGTGCAGGGGAGATGGTCGAGAAACAAGGAGAAGCGAGAGTCTGCAGAAAATATAGGTATCCTCCTTTCTCGTAGCTCTAAAGAATTGTAGCAAGGTTCTAAAACCGATGGAGAGAAGAAAAAGAAGAAAGCGGCTTTATAGCTTGGGTAATTGTCATCCACTCCCCCATTCGCAAGGGTGGACTTAGCTTTACTTTCCGTGTCGCCCATGCAAAAAGGTTATATCAAAGTTTACATCTACTAGCTCTTGCTCGCTTTACCATCGATACATGTGTATGTGTGTGTGACAATTGTGAAATCGCGACATGGTCTTTGCAAATACTTTTTTGGGTATTTGCCATGTTTGTCGATATGCAGCGAAAGTGGTTGATCTCCAGGGAATAGGGGAAACCCATGCTGCCACCTTGCTCCATTCGTGGACTTCCCCAAGTTGTGCATATCCCCGCAATAGGTGCATTTCAAGAGATGACATCCCCGATAGGAAGCTCTCAAAACGTTCTGTGCTTTATGAAGAAGTGCATAGTTTGGATACATGGACCAAGGCACCCACAAGTGACAAACAATTCCCTAACTTGTTGGAATTCCCCAATCAATCCACTCATGAGACAACATTGCATCTAGAGAACAACCTCAAACTTGCATCCGTTGATTGGCTCAGATTGGGAAACTTATTATAGATTACAATGATGGTTGTTAAAGCTGGTATCGTGGGTGAAGAGAAACTCTTGACATGCATTGGTTGTGCTATGAGTTTGCTTTGACAAGAGAAGAGAAGAAGTGACTTGTTACGATGTGTAAGAAGAAAAACAATAAATAAAATGAGGGTGCGATGTGGAGACACAGGCTATTCAGACGGTGGTATTAATGATGATGCTGTTGAAGAGGCTAATGAGGATTTGAATGTCCAAGATATTGATGCCTACTGACTACACAGGAAGAAGCTTAGTCAAGTTTATTGGTAGCATAAACCCCTACAAAATCTAGGAAAAGTTGTTGAAACAAGTCTTAAAGATGTTAGCTAAGGAACGGACAGGGAGGTACCATATTTTTCATTTTGATATAGCTATCTTAGTTTGCTAGTGGAGGAATTAACTCTTTGAAATAAAGAACAACAAACTCATGTGAAAGATTCTTTAATGGCTTGTTGGGTATGTGTCTAATGGATAACACTTAATATCCCCCCCCTCTATGCATACAGTACGAGCATGACATAATGGGGGCTACCCCTATTGTATACACTTATGATGACCTCTAAAAAAACCCCCCTCATGTACACTCACGTGTTACCATACAGACATCCATGTGAATCCCCGGGGCTCTGTACGGAGCCGGCCGTGTGTATCTTAATCGGCAAATATCTTGGCGACCGGAAAAACTTTCCGCTCTCACATGAACTAAAAAGAACGATGTGTCCAAAAGTGAGAACTTTCAAGCCCGTGAATTCATTTCATTTCTGTCACCTCAGCTGCAGTTTCCCAATCCGGTATGGATCTGCAATCAACTCAAACTTTGAACTGCCATAACTTCTTCACCGTAGCTACAATCGACGCGCCGTAAAGACAGGACGGTAGAGCACTTCAAGCACTGCAGTTTTAGTTCATAATCTTCCATCTATGCTCCCTTCAAGAATACTCATTTTTGGCATCATTTTCGGAATCTATTGGCCCTTTTAACTGCATTTGGCATACATTTAGCATTGAACTTGTCCTGTTACCAGGCCTTAACCATTGTTCATTAATCATGTAAGCTTCAAACAACTTGATGTGCACTTTTCGAGCATCTTTCTTAGCATGGGAGCGGAGCTTCACGACACCGCTTATACAGAGGCGGAACAGTGGGTGATGGCTTTAGTCATTTCCTTCAGGAAATTCAAAGTGTATTTGATTGTTCATAAATTTTATGTATTGACAGCTAACAATCTTTTGTCTGAAGTGGTGGTACACTTGAAGCCATGGAAGCAAATCATAAAATGGGTGATAGAGCTTAAAGAGTTTGAGTTCGAGTTCAAAGTAGATCACACGAGTCGGTCTCATTTGGCGGCGGATATTTTAGTCAACAAAGAGGTCAAATTACCAATTTATCCAAGGGTAGTGCGAGAGGAGGATAAGGAGGAGCGAGACTTGGAAGGGGCGTTCACTACGTGGTTTGACGGCGCTTACAGAAGGGTAAACACAAAATGCGGGTGGAGATGTGGTCATTCAAGATCCACACGGCAGAGTCATTTTTTCCAAAGCTTAAGACTTGGAAGAGGTGCACACCAACAATGAGGCGGAGTATCTTACTCTATATCTGGGACTTAAGTAGTGTATTGAATTTGGCATATCAAGGTTAGTAGTGAAAGGTGATGCTCTGTTGGTTATCAAACAAGTTTTGGGAAAATGGTAGGTAAAGAGGGATTCTCTCAAGAATTGGTTTTTCTCTACAAAGAAACTATTGAAGTTTTTTGAGGAGGTGCAATTCAACATGTGAGAAGGGAATAGAACTAGGAAGCACATTGGTTAGCTAGCGATCATGTGCAGACTCAGGTGTCAAGTTTTTATGTGGCACCGGCTACTTATGCAGGTAGAGAGACTTTAAAAGACATCGATGATTCTTGAGTACAGGTCAATGTTCCGAAAGGCTTTCCAAACTACAAAAGAGGAAAATTGATCAAAGAGCTCGAAAGTTCACTCTGATAAGAGAAAATCTTATAATGCATGGTAGAGATGGAGTGCTATTGGAACAGTGCCACAAGGAGAGTGGACATTAGGTAAGGATCAACTCTTGTTTTGTATCTTAAGAAGTGGGTTTTGGTGGCCTTTTGTTGTGCGAGATGTGCATTATTGGTGCAAGACATGCCATCAGTGCCAAGTAATGGGTGAAAGGCGACTCGTAGCCGAGCAGCAAGGAGCTATCATAGCACATGATGCTTTTGAAAAGTGGGGTTTGGATGCTATTGGTCCATTGCCCAAGTCAGCAAGCGGTAAGAAGTATGTTGTGGTGGCCATTGACTACCTTACCAGGTGGGTTGAGACTAAAGCGATTAAAGAGGTAAATGCACATACTGTTTCTCAGTTTATTTTTGATTGCATATGTTGTTGTTTTGGAGTACCTTGGGTGCTCATATCTGATCATGGACAAAGGTTTAGAAGTAAGTTGGTGCGTGCCCTAGTAGAAAAGTTGGGGATTCAACATCGATTCTCATCTCCATACATACCATCCACAGTGCAATGGTTTGGTGGAAAGTGCCAATGGGCAGATAGTCAAGATGCTTACCAAGTACATCTATCAGCAGGTTGAAGGGTGGGAATCTAACCTTGACAAATGTTTGTGGGCTTACAAGACTTCTTACAAGGTGGCTACCAACTTTACTCCTTATGAGTTGGTCTATGGCAAAGAAGTAGTATTACCTGTACATGTGCAATTAGGGGCTCTGAAAGGTTTGTGGCGGATTGATAAAGCTCATCAAGATGTTTTTCATGATAACATTACAAGTCTTGAAACTTTGAAGATGGATCAAGAAGTAGCAAACAGACTTTTATGTGAAGCAGCGAGAGAAAGAATGGCAAAGTTCAACCAACATTTGCCAGAAAAGATGATTAAGAAGGGCGATCTAGTGATGAAGTATGAGAGCTATCTTGACTTCACCTTTATAAGAAGTTCAGAAAGAAGTGGACATGGCCTTACAAGGTCCATCAAGCTTTTCCCAATGGTACCTATGCATTACTAAGGATGGATGGTCGTTTTCTCAAGAATAGGGTTAATGGTGTGCGTCTCAAGCTATATTTTGAGAGGGAGTTGATGCCAATAGTGCATCATGTTCTAAGGGAGGGGGTTGGGCAACCAAACTAAACGGTCTTCTCACATGCTGGAAATAAAAACTATGTACATACAGTCAAGTTGTTTTGGCTTTCCTCATAATGTGTTCAGTGTTTGCAGTTTGTAGGGGCATAACAATCTTATGTGGTTGAACATAAATGTTCAACTAGGGGGTGGGAAATGATGTTACAGCCAAAGTGTGTCGACCATAGAAGATGGCATGGGAAGATATGTGCAGGTTAGCAGAAGCATGGAAAAGGGCAGGAATAGATAGGAAGAGCATGTGCTGACAGGTGGCAGTGGAGATGTATGATTAATGCAGCTTATAGGCCAAGAAGGTCTCCAGAAGGGGCTAATTCACGAAAAAATGAAGGGTATGCAAGGTGCAGATTTTTGGTCCAAGAATGTAGAGCTTGGAGTGTTGAAGGAGCAGGTCTAGACGGCTCATCAAACCGCGCTACAAAGCCCAACTTATTAAAGATTCAGTATGTTGCAGATTCTTGCCAGACAGGGCAGTTGGGGATGGATGGTCCAAGTGGAAGTCAAGGTATAGGTGTGTAGTGCTCAATTTATGGAGACTATATGTATTTTCAAATTGCAGATAGGAGCCACGGATTGCAGCTTATGGCCATGTGAAGTTTTACAGGGGGGTAAGGTGGTGCCCACCTAACCACGTGGGGAATCATGCAATCTGGCATCTTTTGAGCCTCAACAAGGTTCTAGAGCAGTGTATGCATCAAACGAAGCTAGCAGGAATTAACTACACGTCAAACAGAGCCCGGAGTTAAAAGATATAGAAGCCGGAAGACTGGGGGCACTTGTTCGGGATTGATTGCAGATGCTATGATCGGTTTTTGCGGCCTCTGTTCGGGGGCTCAAAAAGTATTGAGTTGTGGTTAAATTTGGGATTTTTCAAGTCAACATCATGCAGTTGTGACCGGGCTTTGCTGATTGGGAACCAGAGTTCCGAGCCACAAATGGCAAGTTGTTGAAGGTGAGGAGGATTTCTTTACATCAAATGGATTAACAAAAAAAAGGGTTTGGAGGGTGATCCCCAAGGGGCTGCCATGTGGCCTAAATTGCCCCACATTCATTAGGGGGAGGCCGGATGGCAGGGTCCTTAACCCATACGAGGGCACCCATTTGAGACATGTGAGGTGAGTGTGAGCTTCTTGGCGATGATGTGTGCCAAGTGGCATTGTGCAAGTGGCGATTGGTGCCGGTTTTGGCCAAGGGAGGTGACGGCAGTTCCTGTGGGGCATCCTACGTTGGTCGGGCGTGCTGGCATCGCCGCAGTCGGTGGTGGTTGTATGATGACATGGCAGGTAGCACCCACTTAGTGCCGGATTCACATGCGCCCTCTAAGGAGCCAATTTTCTTTTAGGGCAAGGTGCCCCCCCAATAGCGATGTCACTATTGCTCTCATGGGGAGGGGTCCCGCCAGTGGACAACAAGAAGGACACAGTGAGAATTTGATGGCTTCAAGGGTCGATACAAGGGGCTTAGCCCGCCACAAAGATCAAGCAAGAAAAGAGAGAGAGAGAGAGAGAATCAATCCGAGAGGAGTCCAAAATACCAAAAGTGCAAGTGCAAGTGGAAGGAGAGCCGGGCGGCCAAATTGGACAGAGAGAGGTGCCATGCAAAGGTTGCCCAAATAGACTATGCCAAGTGGTGGCAATGCAAAAAAACTTCTAAAGGAAGCTTCAATTGGTTGTACGAGCTTGCTAGCTCCTTATTTTTTTCTTCTTCAGCATTAGCCAAGCCTTGTAAAAGGACATAAAAGTGATTTTTTGAGGGCTTTTTTGCCAAAGAGTTATTGGAGGTTTGCAAGCCTGTGTATTTTACGCTTTCCATTGAATCTGTATACTTGAATTTATTATCTCCCTATGCAATACTACTAAGCATTTGCCCCTATTTCTCATGTCGCTTCTCCCCATCCCCCTCCTTTTCTCTCGCTCTTTGTGTATTTGCCAATGCTTGCAGAGGGTATGCCTGCATCTTGAAGAGTGTTACCAAGAGGGTAGAATCGGGGTGTTTTGTGAGTTGGAAAGGGTGAATTGAGCAGTGTGGGTGCATTTGTGTTGTAAGGGGTTTTTGCAAGGTGTGAGATAGTTGTTTCGTGTGCTAAGGTGGATCTGGTAGTGCAAAATAGCCAATTTGAAGGTGTTATTTGAAAGGTTAGGGGTGTTGTGGATACCCTAAGCTTTAGGGAGGCTTTGTGTTGTGTGTCGGGTGTGTTTCCTATTCCCCCTCTCCACCGCAACGGCATACTACTTCTTGTTGTCATTTTTGCACATTGACAAAATCTTCATCGTTACACAAATTCTTTGGCATCTATGAGTTGGAAACCAAAAACCAACCATCAATATAGCTCTAGTTGTGGTTTTGTGAGAGAAATGACCTCCTGCAAGACCGACATGTGCTTGTTCCAAGACAGGGAGATATTCATCCTCATGGGCACATAGTCTAAGTTGTTGGTCCTTTCCTCATCTATAGAGTTGATGATCGATCATCGCGTAGTGGGCCGCTTTAAACTCGATTGCTCTCTGACTTTTTTACTCATATATTTAGGGAACGTCCTATTTGTCAGATATTGTACCAGTATGTACTCCATCTTGTTGCATCAAAGATTTTTGATGACGTGGGATGAGTAATGGCTTCTTTTTCCTTACATTGGGAACAATTTTTCACATAAGCATGAACATCTCTCTTCGTAGTGGGTCACTAAACTCCTAACCATCTAAAGATTTCATATTTTACAAAATGGAGTTGTACTACCATCATATGGGCTTGATTCAAATAGTTTTCTTGTCCTCAAGGATAATGCACAAAAGTAGAATCAAATCTTTGTTGATACAATCTTCCAGCCAACAACTAATATAGGGTGGATTTCTCTACCAGCCATGGTGTGATTGGAAGCGAGATCTGTGAGTCTACTTGAGCTAGGGTCATTAGAGATACAAGGTTTTCTAACTTAAAGGGATCATTTCCATTGAGAACATGTATGCATCTGGTAAATGATTATCTACCCCTTTTTGGTGCTTCCCTCGAAGTCTTCCTTGATAGGTGTTCAACTCTTTGGTGTGTGGTACACTTCTTGGCTACCACTATCTACCCCTTTTGGTGCTTCCCTCGAAGTCTTCCTTGATAGGTGTTAAACTCTTTGGTGTGTGGTGCACTTCTTGGCTACCACTATAAAAAAACACTTTAGTAGGATAATAAACCATCTTACTATCCTTCTCGTATTGCATGGCTTGTTCATCAAATAAAGTAGGGCTTGGTAGTTTACAAAAAAGACAAACTTGTTTGCGAGCAAGTAGCGTCAAAATTTATTGACTACATACACCATTCAAAGGCCTCCCCTTTCAGTGGTGGTGTAGTCTTTTCCACTAGGTCTAGTTGTCTGCTAGCATAAGAGAGAAAAATCCATTGTTCCCTCTCTTGGTTGAGCTAATATGCATCTAATAGAAAAATTTGAAGCATCGACATGCACATGGAAAACCTTGTTCTAGTATGGAGTTTCAGAATTGGTGCTGATGTCAAGGCTTATTCAAGCTTCTGGAAGGACTCTTCATACTCATCCATCCATTCAAAAGCAGTAATGAGTCCATAAATGGGTTTAAAATGGATTTCTTGTTTATTGAAGTACACACAAAGATCATCCATATAAACCTCTAGGAAATTTTAAAGATATTCCTTGAATGCATGGCTCATTAGCCACTAGAATGTTTTTGGTGCTGAGGACCGCTTTTCAAATTTTTCTTCACCTCTCTCTTGGTATGCACTTGGTGGCAAGGCTTCAAGGACCCTAAGAGGAGGAAGGACCTGATGCATGAAAATCACAAAAAACATATCCATGTATTTATTTTGTAGATAACTATGGTTTTGAAACACTTGGATATCAAAAATAAGGAGAGGTAGGAACAAACCCTATGAAAAAGAAAATTTAACTGGATGCCGATTCTACCCGATTGTCACTACTTGACGCTCACTACAGGTGAAGAGTAAAAGTCAATAGTGAAACGGAAGAGAATCGTATGAATTATGGAGTTGGAGTCAACAAAATATTATCAAATTCAAGCCTAATTTACTTGTGGACACAAGGCTTGCACGTGAAGTCAAGAGGGGACCACCCAGAAGACTTTTGGAAGGGAAAAGACATACATATATTTTTATGGGATTTTTCTCTATGTTTTTCATTCCGAATTCGAAAAAGTTTTCAGCAACAAAGTTGTAGGCGTTAATTGATCTTTCGGTCCCTATTTGTGTTATATAATTTTTGGAGCTACGGTTTGGGAGATATGGTCGAAATGGTGGAGCCTATATGTCCACTTGGAAGAGTTCATGGTTATCCAACTCCACACACACAATTTCTTATAGATTTATTCTTATTATTGCTATATTTTCTCTTATTTTGTCAAGATTATCTCAAATGCTATAAGGAAGCACATGTGCATAATGTGGAATCCAAATAACATAAAAGACACATTGCTCCGCTCCCAGAAACCATCTAACCTCAGTGATGCTAGTGAAAGAAACATGCTTTCTTTCATTCTTTGGATGGCATCTACCTTTGTTGGACAAGGTATCCTACCATATGGTCCGCACATGTGCCCCACAATGAGCACTTCATTGACACCAAACATATACTTTTTCCCTAACAGTGTAAGATTCACTGCTTCCAACCTAGACAAAATTTTATCACAATTATTTATGTGATTTACCACAAACCTACGACATCCCCTGAGATCCAAAGATTCATCTTTCTCACTTTCTTCACATCCTTTGATAGGCAAATCATCAATGAAAGGCATTGTAATTTCAGGAATGAAGTCACGTAAGACCTTATTCATCCCGATTTTGGCTTATAATAGCACTCATTCTTCTCATTCTTCTCATGGACATTTCCACATTGAAGGAGTACGAGCGGAAGTGCGATGCGAGAGAGAGTGCGAGAAGAAGAGCACAACGATATGGTGAACTCGCTATACTGTAATGTGTAGAGCATAGTGAGTTCTTATTAGGTTTTTACAAAAGAATATGTGTACATACCTGGCGGCCCGCCCACTTACCTAGGCGACCACATTGGGTTTTATACCCCAACAACCTCCCACTTAAAGTCCAATGTGGTACTTTAAGTGTGAGAGAAGCTACTATACAAGCTAATATACAAGAGATGTAGAGAAGTGATGTACTACCCTACACCTAACTGCTTGCAAAAATGCGCAAAGCTCTCTGAGGGAAGTCCTTTTGTAAGTAGATCAGCAGGATTTTCTGTGGTGTGAACTTTGACAAGCTGAAGTTGCTTATCCTCGAGCATTTCCCTGATGAAATGATACTTCACATCCACATGCTTTGTCTTTGAGTGATAAACTGGATTGCGAGCCAATTGTATAGCACTTTGACTATCACAATATAACACAGGCATCTCTTCTTTGATTCCCAAATCTGTTACTAGTCGATTAAGCCAAATTGATTCTTTGCATGCCTCTGATGCTGCAACATATTCAACCTCTGTAGTAGACTGAGTAACACAATCTTGTAATCTAGAACGCCATGATACTGCTCCACCAGCCAATGTAAAGACATACCCTGACGTAGACCTTCGATTGTCTAAGTCACCTGCATAATCTGAGTATGTAAAACCCTTTACACTTAGCTCCTGACTCCCATAGCATATACGCATACTCTTTGTAGCTTTCAGGTATCTCAATATTCCTTTCACTGCCTCCCAATGTTTCTTGCCTAGGTTTGACATGTATCGACTTACTACTCCCACTACAAATGCAATGTCTGGGCGAGTCGCAATCATTGCATACATCAAACTACCCACTGCAGACGCATATGGAATCTTATCCATTTCAGCCTTTTCTTCCTCAGACACAGGACAATCTTGTTTGCTAAGTTTCACATATGGTGGCAATGGAACACTCAATGCCTTTCCCTTCTCCATATTGAAACGTTGCAAAACCTTGTCAATATACTCTATTTGAGATAACCAAATCAACTTCTTTGATCTGTCTCTCTCAATGCGCATACCAAGTATATGACTTGCCTCACCCATGTCTTTCATGTCAAACAATTTTGCCATCTTTGACTTCAAAGCTGAAATTTCTTCCAAGTGCTTGCCAGCAATCAACATGTCATCCACATACAAAATAAGGATCAGCCAACTGCCATCCTTAGCCTTCTTTGTATATAGACAGTGATCGAACTCAATACGTTTGTAGCCTTGAGAAAGCATAAACTTGTGGAATTTATGGTACCATGCCCTCGGTGATTGTTTTAAGCCATAAAGACTCTTTAACAATTGGCATACCCAATCTTCCTTGCCTTTCTCAACAAACCCTTCTGGCTGCTGCATGTAAATTTCCACATCTAAATCACCATGCAAGAACGCTGTCTTGACATCCATTTGGTGCAACACCAAATCTAATATGGCAACCAATGCAAGAAAGCATCTCAATGTAGTCATCTTGACCACCGGAGAGAAGACTTCATCAAAGTCAATGCCTTGTTCTTTCTTAAAGCCCTTGGCAACAAACCTTGCTTTGTACTTTGGCTGACTATCATGAGCAGTGATCTTAGACCTGTAAACCCATTTACAAGGTAGAGCCTTTTTGCCCTGTGGTAATTTAACTAGCTTCCATGTCTTGTTTTTATGCAGAGCTGTCATCTCTGACTGCATGGCCAATTGCCAATTCCCGGAGTCCTTCATTTGCACTGCTTCCTTGTAACATGAAGGCTCATTGCAATCAGTCAACATGACATAGTTCATAGATGGAACAAACCTATCAGGAGGTTGCGTGATACGTCCAGATCTACACACAATAGGTGGCTCAGGCTCAACCACAACCTGTGGTTCCACTCTATCATGTCCTTGCTCCTCTTGAGCCCTGACATTTTGTCTTGCACGTGCAGGTCCATCTTCTTAGAAGACAACTCTTCTAATCTCCTCAACCCTCTCTGGTTTAGAATGATATTTGGATTCATTAAAGTGAACATCATTGCTGCGGACAACCTTTCTGGATTCGGGATCCCAAAGTCTGTACCCCATCTCACCAAAATTACCATAGCCTAGAAAGATGCACTTTCTACTCTTTGGCTCAAGTCTGTTCCTAAATTCCTTTGGAACGTGAGTATATGCCTCACAGCCAAAGACTCTGAGATGCTTGTATGAGGGCATTTTGCCTGACCATACCATCTCTGGCACTGAATCCTTCTGCAAAACCTTGCTAGGAGATCTATTTACAAGATGAACAGTTGTTGATACAGCTTCAACCCAAAACCCATTTGGCAGATGTGCATTAGACAACATACTTCTGACCTTCTCTTGTATGGTCCTATTTGTCCTCTCAGCAACACCATTTTGAGGAGGATTGTAAGGAGCAGTAAGATCACGTTTTATACCTTTTGACTCACAAAAGTCCTGAAAGGCCTTTGAAACATACTCTCCACCATTGTCAGTGCGTAAGCATTTAAGCTTCTTGCCAGTTTGATTCTCCACAAGTTTCACAAACGTTTTGAAAACACTAAACGCTTCATCCTTGTGCTTGAGAAAGTAAACCCATACTTTCCTCGAGTAATCATCTATAAATGTCATAAAGTAAGAAGCTCCCCCTAGAGATAGGTTAGGCATAGGTCCACACAAATCACTATGAACAAGTGCCAACTGTGTATCTCTTCTACTGCTTCTATGCTTATGTGGCTGCTGTGTTTGCTTACCATACAGACAATGTTCACAGAATTCAAAATCATTAAATGAAAAGCCAGGCAAATAACCAGAACGAGACAAGATTTCCATTCCCTTCTTGGACATATGTCCTAACCGGCTATGCCACAAAGAAACGTTCGGCTGCTCGGTTACATTGATTACATTTTTAGAGACATTTGATACATAAATCATGTAAAGTCCTCCAGACTTTACTCCATGTGCTACTGTCATAGAACCCTTGGATATCTTCCACATGTTCTGTCCAAAAGTGGTGACCTAGCCAGCATCATCAAGTAAACCTGTGCTGATCAAGCTCTTTGTAATTGCGGGAACATGTCTCACATTCTTCAGCGTGAAAGAAGAGCCATTCTGAAACTTCAATTGAACATCTCCAACACCTAAGATCTCACATGTCTGCCCATTGCCTAGCCGAACATGATCTTTAGTGGTCACATAAGAAGTAAACCACTCCTTGTTTGGAGACACATGAAGTAATGCCCCTGAGTCTATTATCCAGTCACTCAGTGCATTTCCATCAGATGCTGTAAGAAGAGCTGAGTCCATTGTATTCTTCAAGAAGTAGATGTCTCCTGACACTAGACTGTCATCCTCTGCAACAGTGTTTGTCACATTTATTTCTTGAATCTTTACTCAGGACTTGTTCTTCTCACCATGGTCTTCAGCTTTCTCTTTGCCTTTTTCTGCTTTCCATTCTCTGCAGTCTCTTTTCATGTGACTCATCTTGCCACAATGGTAGCATTCTATGTCACTCTTGCCTTTAGCACTGCGGGACTTGCTACGAGACTGATTCCTCTTTCCACCTTTGTACTTTTCTTTGGTCCTTCCCTTGACAACTAAGGTTGTTCCTTTGCCTTTGTCCATTGTCTTTCTATTGGTTTCTTCAGTAAGCAGACTTCCTTCTACACCTGCTATGTTCAAACCATCTGGAGGTGCAGAATTACTCAAAGTTGTGCGAAAAGTGTCCCAACTTTCCGGCAATGTGATCAACAGGAACATAGCTCTAATAGGTTCATCAAACTTGACACCTTGACCTTGTTCCATCTAGCTTCTTGATATTGTAAAGAGCAGTGTCCTGTGATCCAGCCATAGCTACGCTTCACAGTGGTTTACTTTCCTGGGAAAAATTCGGCAGAGTTTCCCCTGTAAACTGACCTCTGAACCAATATCAACCTATCAAATGAACCAAGAAAGCTTCAGATTCTACAAAAATTTTGGCAGAGTCTCCTTTGTAAAATGGCTTTGGTGTACTCAAAAACAGACCAAAAAACAGCTCAAAACACACTGTCTCTCTGACACTGTAAGCTGCGGGTAAACCTATCCTGCACCTGTACTGTCTCTCACTGTCCTGTCACTGTCCTGTAAGCATAGACTGCGACAATGCCTCAACGGCAGTAAAGCAAAGATGCAATCCCAACTGTCTAACTCACAGTCAATACATCCTAGCTGCCTATCTAAGGGTGCTCTAGGGATCGCTCCAAGACCTGTATCACCAAAAGGATCTCAACATTCGAGAATCCCCCAGCTCAATAAAACCTCACTCGACCCTCAACAAAGGCTACAGTAAATCTGACAGTACATAGACTTCCCACAAAGTCATACATCCACAAATTTCCCACTGTATGTTGTAACCGCTGCGACTGTTGTTTGCTGCGTGACTCACAGCCAGCAAACCCTCAACAGACATACATCATCTCTGACAATACATCCCATGTGGAAGTACCTGCAATGTCAGGATGAAATCTGGAATATCAAGCAACAAACACAAGCTACCTGATGAACTAGTGGATGTCGCCTACAGTCTGTGTGTAGATGCGCCCGTGTCGTATGTGACATGCCTCCAAGAACTGTGAGCCGTCCTTCGATGTGTAGACAGCCACAAATCAACACTCTGGGAGTGTCGATATCCTCAGCACCTGCAGTCGTAGGCCAAAAACCCCAAATTTGCAGAGTCGGATCTGTACCTGTCAAGACCACGTAGTCGAAAATGGCCTGCGTAGACCTTTGTCGAAGCGGAACGGTGGCCAAGATGACCTCAGAATGAAATTCTGACAACACCAAGCCCTGCAGGCTTTCCCACGAGATTTGGGGCCGTGTCTTCGCCTGTCGAATTTCACTCCAATCTGAGTTGGTGACTCTAGCCTTCTGCAGTGCTGCCCCGAGCCTCGATCTGAGCTCTGATACCAGTTGAAGGAGTACGAGCGGAAGTGCGACGCGAGAGAGAGTGTGAGAAGAAGAGCACGACGATATGGTGAACTCGCTCTACTGTAATGTGTAGAGCATAGTGAGTTCTTATTAGGTTTTTACAAAAGAATATGTGTACATACTTGGCAGCCCGCCCACTTACCTGGGCGACCACATTGGGCTTTATACCCCAACACACATTGTATTTTGGCTTATAACAACATTCTTCTTCTCATGGTTTGTCCATTTTCCTTCAATGGTGGACCATTTCAAAGGTTTTTTTTGTCTCATAGGTTGTCCCTAAGGTGGACCCTATCCTAGCCCTCTCATAGTAGGCATCCTTTGCATGTTGTTCATGCGCTTAAGGATATCTTCTATAGCATTGAATGGAGCTACCACAACTAGTCCTACTTGTGTTGGAACATTAGATGTGGTTTGCTCACTCTGTGCATCCTTAACAATTCTTTTCTCTTTAAAAAGCTTGCAATTGTCTCCCAATCCAATTGCGTCCAAGCTGCATGCTTCCAGAGTGCTGTATTTTTTTCTATACAAAATAGCATGCAAGTCCTTATTAAGTAGCCCTCTAAAAACAATGAGACGAGTCTCTCCTCGGTTGGGATTTTGAACTTCGGACATATCTCAATATATTGTCTCATTCGACACACACAATCTCTTACCATTTCTCCTTGTTTCTATTTGAAGTTGTACATTCTTTCCACAGTGCTATGTTTGATTCCCATTTTAGAGCAAGCACCAACAAATATCATTGCCAAAGTTGGTAGATTGTTTATTGATCCAGGAGGTATAGTCTAGAACCAAGTCAAGTCCATGCATTCTAAGGTCATTCCAAACCCCTCAAACTATGTGTGAGAGTTTGTTATGTGTTCAGCTCTCTGAACTTGTCTGAAGCTTGCTAAGTGGTCACATGTATTTCTTGACCCATTTTTAGAAATATGTCGGTCTGACTCTACGGTTGTTTTCTGGCTCTTCTAGTTGGTGTTTTGCCCATTAGGCTTTCAAACCAGTTGCTTGGTAGGTGTGACCTGTGTGGACCTCTTCTTGTCCTTATGTCACTCTTTCTTCCCCTGTTGAAGGTGGTTTTTGCATCTCTGCCCTTGTTTCCATCATTGAGTTGACTGCCTCTGGTGGTGCTTCCTCTCTGATTGACCATGCTATCATAGGTTCCTTCTTTTGCCCCCATGTTCTATTCAGTTTTAGGTATTGTCCTCGTAATGAATTCTTGAATTGAATATCCTTGGTATCTAGTTTATTCACTCTCCTTTGGAGTCATCATAACAAAATTGTTGTTATACAATCCCTAAAGAGGTGAGTGGGAAGCTCTCCTAGACACTTATCTCTTGTCTTGAAAATATACACAATCTTCAAGGGTGTAGACTGCCCTGGTTTGGCATGAGCAGTTCAAATTAATTCCATGAAATTGTTGGCTTCCCAACAATAGACACCAAGCCTAGGGTTGTCATTGGGTATACTCTTTAGAGGTTTAGTGTCTATCAAACCATATCCCTCTAACTCTAGCACAAGCGGTTCTTCCTTTACAACCTTGGTTGGAATTAGAGTGTCAACTTTCAATCCCCATCTGTCTATTGAATCAAGATCTTGTATCTTGAGGTATTGCACCCCATTTTGATACATATAGAAAGTATATTGTTTGTTTTGTCTAACCTCATCTTTAAACTCAACAATGTGTTCATCTACCTTATGCAAATTCCTTGCTAAGATCCAAATAAATCAGGGCATCATACTTGTTAGTCCTAAAGAAGGTCAAAATATGCTTGAACCATGTGAGGTTCGAGTCCTTAAGTGAGTCCAAAAAGAAGACATCTTGGAACTTGAGTTGGAGTAAGTGTCTAGCACCTCTTCGGCTATAGTCTTTGAAGGTCTCCATTGGTTAACACTCTCTTTCGTGGATGCTCTACTCCTGTTTTCTCCCAAATTTCCCAACACTCTACTAAATCTTAAGTTCATATGTGGATTCAAACAACTTAATTGAGTAGGTACTTCAATCCTGGAAAAATGCCTTTTGTTTTAGGCATAGTGCCTCCTCTCTATGTCTAGTTCTTTTTCTTGCCAAGACGTGATTTCTTGCGCACCACCACTTCAAATTGTATGTGATTCCAAAAATTTTAACCCAAAATCATAAAATATCTAACAACTACACTCAATGTGTCCCAAACTCTATTATTATGTGCAGGGCATGTTTGGTGTGCTTAAGATGGATACACCTTACTGAGAGAGTAGATCTAACTTTGATCACTTGTATGGGGTCCTCATAGCCTAACGAAGATAACATTGGTGTCAAATGAACAAAGTTATCCTTCTGGTGAAAATTTTATCTTTGGCACACCAAAGAAAAATTTTCCCTATTTCGATATTTTTGCCCAACGTGACTTGTCTGGGTCTCTATATGTGATTTCAAGCTTTTCCAATGAGTTTCACAAGGTTTGGATTGTCCACCCGTGTTTTGTTAGGAAATAAGACATAGCTAAATAGATAATTGAGTAGATTACTTAATGGAGGGAGACAGATTTATATGCACGAGATTATAGAGTAGAGAGAGAGAGAGAGAGAGAGAGAGAGAGAGAGAGAGAGAGTACACACGATATACGTGGTTCACCCAATGTGGGCTACGTCCACGGGAAAGCAGCCACTCAATGGCTTTAGTACTTCAAAACAAGAAGTAGTTTACAAAGGGATCATACCCTTAATGGAGCTCCCGCCTTGCTTCACTCTCAGCACCTCACACTCACCTTGTTGCATCAACTTCACACTATGAAATGTGTGTAGAAATGGCCTCCTTTTATAGGCCAAAAGGGTTGCCCTCTCTTATGAGAGACAGCCATGTGTAGCCGCCCTTGTGCGAATAAGTCCAAATTGGACCCTCCAATCCGCCCATGTGTGGCCGCCCTTGAGAAGACAAGTCCGCTTTTGAATTCGGCCACCGGCCATTGACTTCTGACCACCGGCCAACCGACCGGTTGTTTTCCGACCACTTTTTGGCCGCCGTCCGGCCATAATATTCCGGCGAAAAAAAAAGTCTCAGGGGCGGAGGCCCCCGAGGCCTTTAAAGTTGCCCCTGATTCTTGTCCGTGAAAATTTTGGTTTCCGGTGAGTGATTTTCCTTCACGCACGATGGCTTCTCCTCATAATGGGGGCCTTACAAATGTGCGCTTTTACCACAGAAAATTACAAGGGTAAATCAGGCTCCATACTTAACAATCTCCCACTTGGAGATTGATCTCCAAACCAAACCTGTGACTGCTTTCCATTCTGGCTTCTTATCCTTGAATGCCGATTGAAGATGAGCAAAAGCTCAACTTCTCCTTGTTGACCACCTTTGTAAACATGTCTGCAGGATTTTCACTTGTATGCACCTTTCCTAGCTTTAGTTGTCCCTCTTCCAAAAGAGTGCGTATGAAGTGATATCTCACCTCAATGTGCTTTGTCCTTGAATGAAAGGCTGAGTTCTTCGCAAGATGGATAGCACTTTGTCTATCACTGTACAAGACACAATTGTCTTGTTTGAATCCAAGCTCTTCTAAGAATCTGTGAAGCCACATAATTTCTTTGCTTGCCTCCGTCATTGCTACATACTCTGCTTCTGTGGTAGAAAGTGAAACCACTTTCTGCAGCTTTGAAGCCCAGCTTACAGCTGTGCCTCCAACCGTGAACACATAGCCAGTAGTGCTCCTTCTAGTATCTTTGTCACCTGCCATATCTGCATCAGCATACCCTTCTAGAAAAATATCAGTTCCTCCAAAATACAAAGCATTTGTTGTTGTCCCTTTTAGATACCTAAGTATCCACTTCACAGCTTTCCAATGCTCTTTACCTGGGTTTTCCATGAACCTACTCACAACTCCCACTGCATGTGCAATGTCTGGCCTTGTCTAGACCATAGCATACATTAGAGAACCTACCACTGCAGCATATGGAACTTTAGACATATAGGCTATCTCCTCTTGTGTCTTTGGACACATATCCTTCGTTATTTTCAAATGACCAGCCAAAGGTGTAGAAACTGGTTTTGCATTTTGCATTGCAAACCTTTCTAGTACCTTCTTGATGTAATTTTCTTGAGATAGCTTTATTGTCTTCTTCGTCCTGTCCCTTGATATTTTCATACCAAGTATCCTCTTTGCAGCACCTAAATCTTTCATTGAAAAAGATTTGGACAGCTCCTCTTTTAGGTCTTTGATGTCCTGCATGTTAGCACTTGCAATCAACATACAACATTAGGATGATGAATTTTCCATCTCCCAAATTCTCCGTGTAGACGCAGTGATCCGAGTTGCATCTTGTGAATCCATGATCCAATATCCATCGATCAAACTTCAAGTACCATTGTCTTGATGCTTGCTTTAAACCATACAAGCTCTTCTTTAATCTGCAAACCATTTTGTCCTTACCTTTTTTTGTTTGTTTTCTTTCCAAGTAATCTTTGTACATATTTTGTTCGTTAAAAATTACATCCCTACTCCTTAAGATTTTACCATCTTCAGGATTCCATAGGCGATACCCAAAGTCTCCTTCTCCATAGCCAATGAAGAAACACTTTTTGGACTTTGCATCTAACTTTGATCTTAGGCTTCTATCTATGTGCATGAAAGCCTCACACCCAAACACTTTGAGAAATGCATAATTCACCGGTTTACCTGTCCATGCCTCTTCTGGAACTCCCCCATCCAATGCCGTTGAGGGTGACCGATTGATTAAGTACACAGACATACTCACAGCTTCCGCCCAAAGCTCAAGTGGTAGGCCTGCATGTAGCCGCATGCTTCGTGCTCGTTCCATGATTGTCCTGTTCATCCTTTCGGAAATCCCATTTTGTTGAGGTGTCCTTGGGGTTGTCCTTTGCCTCCGAATGCCATTGCTAGCACAAAATCTTTCAAAAGCTTGGCTGCAATATTCGCCTCCATTGTCAGATCTGAGGCATTTAACCTTGGTACCTGTTTCATTCTCCACAAAGGCTTTCCACCTTTGAAATATGGAAAATACATCGGATTTATTCTTCATGACATAAACCCATGTTTTTCTAGTCGCATCGTCTATGAATGTTACATAGTACAATGAGCCACCAAGTGATGGTGTACTTGCAGGACCCCAAACATCAGAATGAACCAACTCAAGTTTTTTATTTTTTCTTTCATTTCCTGATTTTTGAAATTTTACCCTCTTTTGTTTACCATAAACACAATCTTCACAGAACTCTAAGTCCACTTCTTTCAAACCTGGTAGAAGCTTCTTTGTTTGAAGGATTTGCATTCCTTTGGCACTCATATGCCCAAGTCGGTAGTGCCACACCGCACTATCAACTTCTGTAGTTGCTGCACAAGCTGAAGGTTGCGTGCTAACAGTACACAAGTAAAGTGTACTGACTTTTTCACCCTTGGCAACCACCAAAGATCCCTTTGAGATCTTCCATCGTTTGTTTCCGAATGCAATGTTGTGACCTTCATCGTCCAATTGTCCTGTAGAGATCAAATTTTTGCGAAGAGAAGGAACATGCCTAACATCTTCAAGCTTCCATTCATTTTCGTTAGCAGTTTTGACAGAAACTGTACCTTTGCCAACAATCTCACAAGCTTCATCATCTCCCAAGTATACATACCCAAAATTACCTTTGGTGTAGTCTTGGAAATGTTGCTTGTGTGGTGTCGCATGGAATGAAGCCTCGGAATCTACTATCCAAGAATTAGACACATTGTCTAATGAGAGAATTAGAGCATCTTGCTCTACTTTACCTGCCACATTGGCCTCCGATGTTGGCTTGTTGTCTTGAAACTGTGTCTCCTTCTTCTTCTTGGACCAGCAATCCTTCTTGACGTGGCCCTTCTTGCCGCAGTTCCAACATTCAAGAACTGACTTTGTGCGTGACTTGCTCCGCCTTGAGCGATCACGACCTTTTTGGTTTTTGAACCTCTCCTTTAGCCTTTCTCTTGTTTCCACTGATAGTGAAGCACTTGATGATTCTCATGTGCTTCTCCTTCGCATTTCCTCGCTTAGGAGAACACCCACAACATCATCAAACTTAAGAGTATTTGTGCCAGAGATAGAATTACTTACAGCCATCACAAGGCTTTCCCAACTATCCGGTAGAGATGATAGTATAAGGAGAGCTCGCACTTCGTCATCGGAATTGATTTTCACTGATCGAAGTTGACTTATTTTTGTGTTAAATTCATTTAGGTGTTCTACAACTGAACCATTCTCTGCCATCTTTAGATTGAACAAGCGCTTCATAAGAAATACCTTATTGGATGCCGATGGTTTCTCGTAGAAGTCGTCAAGTGAATTCATCAAGTCCTTCGTGGTCTTCATCTCCGAAACATTGAAGGCCACCATTGACGCCAAGCTTAACCAGATTTTTCCCAGTGCCTTTCGATCAAGGACAATCCATGCTTCATGTGCCATTGTTGCGGACTTCTTCACAAGACCGCCTAGTGGCAAATAGAGGTCCTTCTGGTAGAGATAGTCTTCAATCTGCATCTTCCAATGTTGGTAGTTTTTGCCGTTGAACTTCTCAATCTTGAGCTTCCCTTCCTCCGCCATAACTCCCACTCAATTCAAGGAATCCTTTCCTTGAGATAATTTAGCTACGAGCAAACCTTGCTCTGATACCAGTTGTTAGAAAATAAGACGTAGCTAAATAGATAATTGAGTAGATTACTTAATGGAGAGAGACAGATTTATATACACAAGATTATAGAGTAGAGAGAGAGAGAGTACACACGATATACGTGGTTCACCCAATGTGGGCTACGTCCACGGGAAAGCAGCCACTCAATGGCTTTAGTACTTCAAAACAAGAAGTAGTTTACAAAGGGATCATACCCTTAATGGAGCTCCCGCCTTGCTTCACTCTCACCACCTCACACTCACCTTGTTGCATCAACTTCACACTATGAAATGTGTGTAGAAATGGCCTCCTTTTATAGGCCAAAAGGGTTGCCCTCTCTTATGAGAGACAGCCATGTGTAGCCGCCCTTGTGCGAATAAGTCCAAATTGGACCCTCCAATCCGCCCATGTGTGGCCGCCCTTGAGAAGACAAGTCCGCTTTTGAATTCGGCCACCGGCCATTGACTTCTGACCACCGGCCAACCGACCGGTTGTTTTCCGACCACTTTCCGGCCGCTGTCTGGCCATAATATTCTGGCGAAAAAGAATATTCCGGTGAAAAAAAAAAGTCTCAGGGGCGGAGGCCCCCGAGGCCTTTAAAGTTGCCCCTGATTCTTGTCCGTGAAAATTTTGGTTTTCGGTGAGTGATTTTCCTTCACGCACGATGGCTTCTCCTCATAATGGGGGCCTTACAAATGTGCGCTTTTACCACAGAAAATTACAAGGGTAAATCAGGCTCCATACTTAACATGTTTTGCCACTCTTTTGGATCCCGTTGAAAAGGTTTTCAATTTTTTTGGTGCTTCTTGCCCTTTCTCAGCTCCAAACTTGTCCAAACTTGCTCTGAAGAGTTGTATAATGTTCCAATAGACCTCTATCAATTACAAATTTTGTAGAATTTACTCTTCGGTGTGGTAGGTCTATCTTAGGCATGCCAAAAATTTCTTGAGAATTGTAGTTTTTTGCAGATTTGGTTTCACAACAGTATTTCCCTTGGTTTGAGGTCTATCCTTGCTCTGGTTTCAATGTTTGGTCCAAAAATTGCTTTACTTTCCTTATTTTCCTCACACTTGGCAGTTTTTTACCAGATTTGGACCCAACAAGGTTTTTAGTGGTCTAAACGATACCAAAATCAATGGGGGTGGTCTAAATAAGTTTTTCTTTCATCTTGTATGTCCAGTTTCCTAGTTTGATCCCCAAAAAGCCTCTGTCTGCACCAAAGATAAGTTGGACAATTTTTAAATTTTTTTCGATGCACCTCAAATCACATGCAGTCTTGACTATTTTCTACTTAGCCCACTCCTACTGAACTTGAAAAAAGAGTGCGTCATGTGGAAAAAATTAACTTTCCTTACCAAATCTCTAATGTGTACTTAGGTGATACCCTTCCCAACTACTACCTAGTCTCAAGGACCCTTCTCCTAGTTCTTCCTACTAAACTAACGCTCCTGAGGTCTGTACTCAATATCTTTACTATCAAGCACCTCTCATCAATGATAAAGTCAAAAGTGTTTTACTCTAGTTAAAACTAGAGGAACTAATGGAACTTTTTGTGAATGCTTTGGATTTTTCTCTAGTCTAGGTTGCCTCATCCCCAGAAACAACACCAAAATGTTGGTCGTCTACCAAGCCTCACCATAATGATGCTAGTAAAGTGAGAACCACATACATAACATGTCAATATGTGGGATGTAGCTGACCAACTATTGCATGGAGACTACATAAGATAGCTTATCTCTCGAAAAGTGCTTTCCCAATTTTCTCTATCGTATCTTTCTCAAGCAATCATTAGTTACTCAAAATTAGTAAATACGGCCAATACTCTACCATATCACTTTTGAGATAGCTAGGAGTGTCCAAATGGACCCAAAATTGCTACACTAATTCAGAAGGTGTTAGGCCAAATGGCTCTCATACCCCAAGTTGTTGGTTCAAGCCTCCCGGGGGTGGGGGGAGTAACCTCATGTACTTGAGTTTACATTGTACCCGAGTTTACATTTTTTCCAAGTTTACATTGTCCATGAGATCTTGAGATCTACGGTGCTCAATCATCCCACCGTAGATCCCATCTCCTCCCATGCCTGTGTGAGATAAAGACAAGTCCCCCCCCAACCCCCTCTTTCTTTTCCTTTCATTTCCATTAGTCCATGAGCATCTTCTACGATTCTCATTAAAAGAAATGAAAAGATCATTTGAAATATGTCCTCACTCCTATTTCTTCTTGTTCTCTTCTCTCTTATCTCTCTCTCTCTCCTCCTTTCTTTTCTCTCCCTCATCCTTCTCTCTATACTCTCTTATTATCTCCCTCTTCACCCTCTATCTTTCCTACCTTCTACATTTTCTCCCATCTCTTTTCTCTCATCACTTCTCTCATTTCCAAGTCTCTCTCCACTATCTCACTTCTACGTCCCTCTTACATATCTCCCTTTGGGCTTCCTTCCAGCTAGGACCATTCCCACCACCACCAAGAGGGTCTATCAATGAGCCCTCTCCATCAAGTAGATTCCACACAAGACATCCACTGGGTTTTTTGTACATACCGTCAAGGTCTAGGGTCAGGGGGAAGTACATCTGGACCACTGAATTCACAATTATTATACACGGTACTAATCTAAGCTAGCCATCATTGGATGGTTGCCACATCAACACGCAAAAAATTATTGGTCTCTGATGCCTATAAAGACATTGGTCAGCTTGCAATGATAGCCTATGTAAAGATGATAACTTAGCATACAAACTCATGTCTCTGACTACAAAGACAGTGATCAGCTTGCTATATAAACATGAAGCTCATCATTAATTATGTTAGAGAAACTAAAATAGAGAAAAATAAAATCACAAGCTGACAATTTAGCATAGGGAATTTTAACCAGCTCTTGACAACTCAGCATAGGGAATTTAAACTAGCTTCAAACAACTCAATCTACAGAAATTAAACCACATGCTCACAAACCAGCACATGGAAATTAAACCAATTGCTAACAACTCAGCACCAAGAATTTAAACCACCTATTGATATCTCAGCACAGGGAAATTGAACCATCTATTGACATCTCAACATAGGGAAATTGAACCAACAGCTAACACGTCATCTCAAGGACGTTCAACCAAGAGATGAAGAACTCATTCATCATCAAAATATTGCATCTTGTTATTTGCATTACGTCCGAGTAGGTGTGCTATAGTATCACCATGACAATTACACATAAAGTCTACAAAAACTTCTAGTAGACCCAATAATGATAGGAAAAAGAAGTCTTATGTGCATAGATTCATTACTTCCTAGAGTCACCAATTGGCATGTTCTCCTTGCCCACATACACATTCACAACACAATTATTAATGCTACAACTAGCAAAGAAGGACATTTTGTCGCTTGGGTCACTTCGCGAATGAGTCCCAAGAGCATGAACACACTTGATTGGAAGATCTTGAAGACTATCTTTTTCAAAAGGGATGTCACCGCCAATCTTGTATGGAAAAAACTACATTCCATCAGAGATTGCACTCCAACATGTTCTAGTATACCCTTTCAGCTAGGACCATCCCCACCACCACCAAGAGGGTCTAGCAATGATCTCTCTCCATCAAATAAATTCCATTGAGAATTTTAGTGGTAAATTGACTAAATTTGAAGGTGTATACACCAAATTATGCTAATTTTCTCTAAATTTTGTAGGTTTTCTCACCTTCAATTTTGGATTACACTAAACCTAGGTTTTTTGCAAGCATTGCACAAGCTTCAAATGTTCACTTGGGGTAAATCCATCCCGTCGCGTGCTGCAACGCTTTTTGCGCAAAAGGGAGGTGGGGAGAAGTGTTAGGCACAGGGAAGGCTCAGCTCAATGGCGGCTCTGAAAGTTGGTGCGACAGGAAAACAAATTTTTTGTGCGTAAAGAAATGCGGTGCCAATCACAGGTCAGCCAAGGGAAATCTGGAAGCGCCAGCAGGGAATTGGGATTTTTCTTGCAACATTACTCATATATCTTAGGTATGATTCAGACCCCTTTTCCTCAAACATTGGTTGTGGGAAGGTTTTTGTAAAGCAGGGTATAAGAGTCTAACGTGTTTGTGAATTTCAGTTCAATGGCGCCTTTGAACTTAGGATTTTGTGTGTGTTGCAAAGGCAGATACTGCTTGTTCAAATCGTCGCAATATTATGCGGCCAACATATCCGCCAATGCCATAAATTATTCTTCAAGGATTGTTACTGGCCTAATGCAGGGGAGTTAAGGATGGAGTTCCCAACACACACACTCTTATTCCGTACATACATACATATATATAATATACATGTATTATGTATGTACATATATATGCATCAGGTTGTGTATGTGTATGGATAGCTTCTATGAGATGTATTCATGGGTATACTACTTAATCAAATGTGAAAAAAAAATCATATCATGCTTCTGAAGGACCAACCTTATGCAAGTAATAAGATGTTATAAGAAATGCAGCTTGAAAGCTTAATGGAGCATAGTGACCATAAGAAGCACCTAACAGCTTTACTCGATATGGCATTTGTTGCATTACTTTTTCAAACTGGTCAATTGCGCTTGCAGATATCCTTTCTCAAATAATCCCCTTGTTTTAGAGCCTGAATGGGCATGTCAAATGAGAACCCGTGACTTCCAAAGAGAAGTGAACATTCTTGAATGATATTGAGTATAGACTAGAAATAAGCTTACCTTGGTGCACTCTGCTTTGATCTTTGGATCAATTTCAAGACCCACCTTCTTGTAGTATGCTACAAGAATCTCCTTTGTTCGAGCATTATGAGCATGTTCTTCCACTTCTATCTCAAGTTGCTCACCTGGCTTGATAGTTCAGCCACCTCCATACTGCCATTATTGGGTGTGTAGAGTTAAAACTTCTGAGTCTAGGATGAGAAGCATGAAGAAACGACAAAAAATGTGGCTATCATTGCATGAAAGAAACTTCGAGAAGTAGGAAAACGACACAAAAATCAAGTCTTTTACATAGAGTAGATAAGTCTACGTGGCCTTATCAATCCGCTAGCTCCTCCTAGCCAGATCAATGGCTGGTGATCTACGGAACATATACCTATGCATGCTATGGTGATCTCTAAGGTTGATAGCCTAGGCGCTATCATACTGGTCCGGCTATTTTACATGCATAATGCATTAATAATATGACTTGCTAGCATAGATAAACCATGAGAAAAACGAGATTGATCTAGATACACACAAGAAGTTTTGACTGAGGGAACACTTTCTTGAGAGCTCTAGTAGTGATAAGAATGGCCATTTGGAGACAGACAAATCATGTCTACAATGCACTGCGATGTGATGCTCAAATTCCATGTCATTACATAATATAGTGCTAGGATGGTAAGTAAGATCTTCAATAAAGCAAGGATTTTGTTGTGTGTTCAATGTGTGTTAAAAGAAAGAATTCCATTTGATGGGCTAATGTTGTGTGTTCAATGTGTTTTCAAAGCAAGAATTCCATTTGATGGGCTAATGTGTTCAAATTGCACCTCCATTAATTCCCAAGGAACGGGATTTTTGGATGAGAGTCTATCGCCAATCCCAGGCAACACATAGTCGAGGGCTTAGAGATATAGGTTTTGACAGAAGATTTGATTACATGACTAACGCAGAGATCCTTGGCATAGCACTATCTAGGTGTATCCTAGTTAAAAGACTTAAAAAGCAAATGTGGTTCACAAAAATCAAAGTTGCAACATTAAGTGTAAGAGTCAGGAACCTTCATGATAGTGTCTCTGAAGTCTTGGGAAGAGGTGATGTGAAATTTTTTTGCATGGATATGATCAATGCGCACAACCTCATTTTGTTTGAGGGAAAGCAAGCATTGTGGAGATTTCTCATGTATATCTCGCAAAACATTGGAAGAGATCCCCGGGAAAGAGATACTCTGACACGACAAGGAGTCTCTTTGAGGCTGTTAAATTTTGGGGAGGTACAAGAATGCACAACTTTCTCACTTTGAACCTTGGGGGATCCCATATTTCAACCACCATGAGGGCAACAAGGAAGTCCATGTGTTATAAACAGGGGTCACGGAGGATATATTTCAACATGTGGCTGAGGTTTACAAGCTTGAAATGGGTAGAAACAACATCCCGATGGGCAGTGTTCCTGTTATTATTGTCGAAGATGAGACTGTTATAAATAGGATGGTTAGGTGGAATGCAAGGGATGATGAACTTGTTGGCTTTTGTGGATGTAAACAAGAACACAATTGTGTAGGAGGTTGTGGTGGTCGTTGGTTTTGGCACAGGTTCTTATTGTAAATCCACTTATTCATTATCTCTACCAAAGATTGTCCTGGTGATCCAGCTGACATGTAACCAATTTGATTCAAAATTTCATTAAAGCGAAATGGAATGCAGTAGCATTGCTTTGGAATCGGCATCTTAAAAATTGTAGATCCTTTGATTAGTCATGCTTATGATGGGGATGCTCAAAGAAGGAAACTCATGAGAGATGACTACACTTCTCAAGTGGGTATAATTCGATTCTCTATTCCTTGGAAAGGGTGGTCATTAATAGAGAACATAGATTATGATGGAAGTATCTTGGGATTGCATGACTCGGACTTCATCCATAATGGGAAAAAGTTGGTCAACCCTTTAGATAATGCTTCTAGAAGACTTATCCTTCGCAAGGATATCGCTACATTGAATCGTGTTACTCTTGTATATCAACATTTTAAGGTTGATGAGCATGGATTTCAAGAGGGTGATGTGGAGAGAAAGGACTGGTAAAACTGGAGATCAGCCCAAAGATTGGCAGGACGTAAGGTGCAAGCACGTCTGAAGGATTTGCGCATTGGAAGTCAATTTCAGCAAGAAAGAACACTTGGAACAGAAATGTATCTTTCAATAGTAGCCTCATATATTGATATTTTTTGTCTCCAACTTTGTCATTATTTGAGAGAGTGAAAGCTTCCAGCAAGGTTTCCTTCTTTTTCAGGTACTCAGTGTTTAGACAAGGTGTCATTCTTTATGTTTTCCATTAAAAGAAGGTAATAGTTATTCATTTTCTAAGAAATATCTTGTGTTGTTTCCTTAGGATGTGGCACACTTGGATCATGAAATAAGCGATATACACTCTCAAGGAGAATTTCATAAGCAAAGAACATGCCTTGATATTCAACTCTCTTGCCACTTTGTAGTTCTTCTAATCAAGCTATTCAGAGAAAAGTATACACATCTAGAAACTCCTTTGTCTGCAAAGGGGTCAGACAGTTTAAAAATTTCTTTAGCAAAGTTGGCATTATGGTTAGAAATGAGAGGAGTTATGATGGAGTTGACTTGCTAAGCAATGTTGGTGTGCTAAACACGATTGTCAAGATTAAATCAAGCTCCATGCTTGTTTTTCCAACAACACACTCTAAGCAAGAAAGCATATAGACTGTAATGAATCATGCACCTGGCGTTCCATTAGTCAATCTTGGTGACTACATTTCTGTAGCTTGTGATAAGGAAACAATATGATCTTTAAGAGGGATTTTGTGAAGCGAAGGATGTGTGCAAAATACTAGGCATTCACGATATCTCTTGGTGCCATGACACATGGCAAGAGAGAGATCTTGAAGATATAATGGTTGCCAATGCAGATGACTAAATTTTGGATTATGGAGTTGTTGATGTCATTCCTCTTGAGATAGAAGAAGGTGCAAATGAGTTGAGTACATGTGACAAAGATGAGGTGATAGTCGCAGAATATGAGTTATGCCATGTGTTTGATGAGATAGTTGATGAAGAGGAGAAAGTTAAAAGCCAGGTTTTTTCTTTGGTAGAGATAGATGGCATGAAAATGTGTATGAGTACTCTTGTGACTCAGCTAAATGGAAATACAACTCTGTCTAAGGACAGAGTAACAAGGGTGAAAAGTGGGATTTATTCTTCAATGGATAAAACGATCAGGTTTCAAACATGAACTTCTATTGTAGTAGGCCTAGATTGTGTTTTTCTATTTGAGGGTTTTTCTTTCAAGATGACACAAGGTGCAAGAGGAAAGGAAAGATTTGTAGCACTAGCAAAGGCGCAGATAAAGGTACATGGTATCTTGGAAGAGTTGTGTGTATGAGAAGAAAAGTGGGAGCTCCTATGAAAGAGACCAGGGGTCCTATTGATCTTCTTGACCGGCTTGCAAATGTAGAGATACATCTTGCATGATATCAAAAAGCTAAGGGGGCAAAGGAGGTACAAATATGATCTTTTGGACAATCAATGTGTATCCTTGGAGTCTATAATTTCGCTTGCAAACTTGGCATATGATTTAGATAATAAGAAATACCAGCTTGATGCTAAGGACTACAAGGTCTTCAATGAGTATGTGAAAGGTAAATTGACTTCATTTGCAAATTAGGTTCAAGCATGTGAAAGAGAAAAGTTCATGGGATTGGTTTGTATAATAAAGATCTATATTTATTTTCTAATTCTAAGAGTAACTATTTTGAATCTTATAGGTTGATAGTTATGTAGTTGTTTTTGTTCAAAATGTTTAATCTTTTAATGGGTTGTTTTGTAATGTGTTTTGATTTGATAAGTGAAGTTTCTCATGGTTGTTTTAAGAGTATGCATAATTTGTTATTTAGAAAAAAATCCATTTCATATATGTGCCTTAAATCCCATATAGGAAGCCTACTGAGTAGGTGGCTAGTATTATATGTTTTGAGATTGAGATTTGTATCAGTTTACAAGGCAAATGCTACCCATTTTTTGACAAATTACATTGCATTGATTGGTTTATTTTAGTTCAGTATTTATTATATTTGTTGCTTTTCATGGTGGTTTGTTATCTCAAATGAAATAGTGGGCCATGACATTCCGACGAAATCCGTATGAGGGCGGATGGCTCATTGCAAGGACTGTTAAGAGCAGCTATGGTGTGTGCCACCTTGGTGCAGCCATAGCGTGCATGCAGGTGCAAGGCAAGGAGGGTGAATGAAAGCGAGAGGGAGAGAGAGATCGATACAGAGAATGAGAAAAAAACTCTTGTAGTAATTTTATTCAATAGCCTTTGTACATATAAAGCTTCATAGCCATGCAAATTTCTAACTATAATTGAATCTTGCATGCATGCCTCAAGGGCCTGTTCCCACAGGTTGACATCAAAATAATTGAGGGCTTGGAAAACTCAACAATGCCCCCCTCAAGCCAGAACTAAACAGACCACTCTCATGATACCTCGAGTTTTTGGTGTACTCGGCAACCGTGAGTTTTAGGTTTTCTCATGACCAAGGATTTTGGTGTATCCATAACCTGATGCTATGATAGTAAACCCCCCCTTGAACAGATAGGGTGTAGGTCAAAAATTAGCTACCAATGAGTGGAGTTTTTGGTTCACTGCGGTTTAAGGTGTACCTAGTAACCTCATGAAAAGCAGGACAAAAATGGGTTGAGAACGAATATTTTTGAGAGGTCTTACCACTTTGCATGTGTGGAAGTGTCTATAACCCGTACAAGTTTTCTAGTTTTTTTTTTCATATGACTGACGTATGATGAGAGAAAACAAGGCTTTCAACAAAAACTAGATGGTTATGTTGATATTGGACAAAATTGAAAACAAAACTGTGATAGGAAATTGTTGCTAATAAAACAATTTTCTTTGTCAGCTTTATTTTTGCATTAACAACCTTTCTAAGCATATTCTAACTTTGTCTGCAGTATCTAGTTGACTGAGGAGGAGATTGAATGCAACCAAATAGTATCATGGATTCTCTTTCCGGATGCACTATAGACTTGTGCACATTGATCTCAAAACTTTTGCTCCACAACAAGTTGAGGGCTCAAGATTGTTTGGACAATAGCTTCTTGAGAGAGAGCATGGTTGATAAGGCCGCCTACCGCAAGAGTCATCCGCCAAGTAATGATGTTGGATCCCATGTAGCGTTTCGAGAGGCTAGCAAATAGCTCCAATTGCACTGCGTGCTTGCAACCCGTTGAAAGGCTAAACAACGTGCGTTTTAAGATGATGTCCCGTTGACTAAGCATTCCAAGTATCTACGAGTCTTGCCAACAGTGTTCCAGCATGCGTTTTGAAATGCCTGCATTAGATTTGATCTTTGTCATCAATAGGGCCTACACCACGCAGCACACAGCGTTTTGTGCCATGTGCTTATGGCCCCCTCTTGAGACGCTTGCGTTTTCTCTGCCTGCTGGCTTGGCACACAGTGCCGATGCCTTACTAGCGCCAAGGATCACCACGCTTGTGGCTCTGATACCAGATGTTAAGAGCAGCTATGGTGGGTGCCACCTTGGTGTAACCATGGCATGCATGTGCAAGGCAAGGAGGGTGAACAAAAGCGAGAGGGCGAGAGAGATCGATACAGAGAATAAGAAAAAAAAACGCTTGTAGTAATTTTATTCAATAGCCTTTGTACTATAAAGCCTCATAGCCATGCAAATTTCTAAATATAACTGAATCTTACTTGCATGTCTCAAGGGCTTGTTCCCACGGGTTAACATCAAAATAATTGAGGGCTTGGAAAACCCAACAAGAATGTCCATATCTTTTCCGTATGTAGAGGGGTGGGTTATGATGTAAGATATCGTACATAGAGGACTTTCTCTAATTTGGAGACACGCAGGTGACTTCCTCCCATTATTAATAGTGAGTCCCTCGAGGCTCTTAGACACATGTCATGGTATCTATGGAATGCACGTTTAACTAATCAAATTCCTTCATCTTTTTTTTTCTTTTTTTCTTTTCAGAACTCACAATGGTGAGTATATTATATTAGCATATTTTTATATTTTTTACTTAATCTTCTACTCACGATTGTGAGTTGCAAAAAAAAAAAAACATAACCAAACAATTACTCAAATTCCTTTATCTTATGTCAAACCACTTGTTAACATTAGATCCGCACACCCACCTTGGAGTTTTTGATATTGGCCTACCGCATCTTCCAAACTCTATATAGACTTGCAACCAGTGTTCCGGAAAAATGTGTCCCAGCTTAAAATTGTGCCATTTTCAATTTCAAAAATGCCAGCTAAGGACGAGGGGAAAGGAGAAATTCCGCTTCAAAAGAGAGAAAAATCCAAAAAAGCAACCTATTTTTCTAAAATTTTCTCTTGGCAAATCCAAGGAAAGGAGTTTTGTATGTTTGGAAAAATGATTTTTCCTGGACACTGCTTGCAAAACCAACCCCCCCCCCCCCCCCCCTTTCCCCCCGCCGCCCGGTTTTACAATAGAGAAACTAGGCATTAACTTTATGCAAGTGACACAAGCCTTTGATACCAATGTAACTACTTGCGCATGGTGTTTTTGCACATATGCTTTATAAACACTCAACTTAAAGTACATGCAAAATAGGTTCTGCTAATTTTACTGCTGGCTTGAATTATAAGAGGGTATGTTTGAAGATACTCTCTGTGACATCAAAAGAAAAGTTGATTAAGGCAAGGATGTCAACGCTTTTGGGGGGGGGGTTGGGGGGGGGGGGGGGGGAGAGAGAGCGAGAGAGAGATGACAGTGGGAGGGCGAAGACACAGAGAGAAATAGAGGGAGAGAGAATTTTTTTTAGGAAGAACTACCAAAATACCGTCATGTTAAGTATTAGTGTATAGCATCCATAAGAGCTAAACTTGGACGGGAGCATTATTGTTTTTGTCCATGTGAGCTTGCAAGGGACAAAATAGTGAGCCGAGGATATTATAATTTATTGGCCTTGCCAACCACCATAAAAGAATGCACTAGCCTTTCCATCATCGTTGAGTTGGAGATCACTAACCGGATAGAGTTCAGAATTGGTAACGCTCTCACTGATTTCATCTGGGCCAAAGAACTCTATAGTAAGACTCTCATGTGTATACCCAAATCCTATCATGTATGCAGCCCATGGAAAGCCATCAGAAGCCGGGAACCCACTGCCCATTTGAGTTGGGTTACCAACTACTGCAACTTGGACCTCTCCTCCATATTGCACCTCATCGGCATTATTAGTTTGAAAGTTGGTTAGTATAGTGGGATCCCAATGTCCCACAACAGTGTTATCTATCATAAAGTACCATAGTCCATCGTTTGGATCCTACATTTTAGCAAAAACCAAGCTATTTGGTATTCTTAAACACTCTCTCTCTCTCTCTCTCTCTCTCTCTCTCTCATAATAATTTTTGCTATAATTCCCACATTGCAAAATACGACAACATCATGAGCTATTGCGAGGGAGGGTGCGCATGCCTTGCTTGGTGCGGTTAGGGGCTTGGTAGTGTCGGTCCCAAACAACACCGAACTAGGCATGTGCTCGCTCCTAAGTAGTAGCTCATGATGTTGAACCCTATAGTGAAAAATCATGAGAAAAGATCTCCTTTATCACATTGGAGAATGTCGAAAACTCGTTGAGCGTGCGTGCGTGCACACACACACAAGCGCGCACATGCATTTTATACCTTGTAAATGCCAAAATAGTGCGATATTTGTGTATTCGCATTTCCTGGTACAGAAGCCCCTAATGGGAACTTTTCTCCAAGTGTCCACGTTGTGTCGGTTTGTACAAAGCCAGGGCATATACGATTGAAGCACCCAGTTTGGTCATAATTATCATTCTATTTGAAGACAATTCATGAGAGTCAATATAGATACATATATTGCAGTTAAATTAACTTTGAGGTTTCAAAGAAACATTTTTTAAACTGAAATTTGCACGTTCAACATTAGTCCCACAGCTATGTCATTGAAAAATTTGCTTATGAATGCAAATTGGATCAATGGATCATATGACAGACGTGTCGGCATTTTTCGGTTACATACCGTCCAATAGATGAAGAGACGTGGATCACCATCCCCAAACACTCTGGGCTGCACCTAGAAATATACAAGGAGTGACAGAGTGAGAACAAAGTAAAATATTAAGAACCATTATTTTGGTTAGGAACAAAAAAAAAAGGGTTAGTTGCTTACAATCCAACCAGCCTCTAAAGTGGAATAGTTGTCATTATCCTCACGATTTACCACGACCCAAATCTGGGCAATACTGACTTCACCATCTTGTACAGAAGGGGTGTTGATGCTTATTCTCGATACAGCACCAGTGAAGTAGCCTGGTGTTACCGATGAGTATATAGCATACTACAAAACAAGACCATGCTCCCTTACTGTTTGAGACATTATGAGTTCAACCGTCCACTAGAGCTTCCATGCACATGTCATAAAATGATAACCCCGCACACCTTTGTGTGTGTGTGTGTGTGTGTGTGTGAGAGAGAGAGAGAGAGAGAGAGTTGTAGACTAATTCTCATCATAATTCCCACATTGTAGACTACATCATGAGTTGTCACGCGGGAGGTAGCACGCGCCTAGCTGGATGCGGTTGGGGACGAGCACTCCCCTAACCCCGACCACACCTAGCTAGGCATGCACTCCTTCCCGAGCAATAGCTCATGATGTAGAACCTTATAGTGAAAAATGATGAGAAAGAGCTCCTTTCTCACATTGGAGAGAGGAGGAGGAGGATGATGAGTAGCGAGTCTAGTCTTACGAGGTGTTCCAAACCCGAGTCAGGAGTCTTGATATGAACAATGTCCTCAAAGATGTCACCCCGCTGGACAGCCATCGACTCTGGGTGCGATGAGCAACCGGTGGGAACCTCTGCTTCAAAATGAGCTCGAGCAGAGTTGGTCAGTTTCCTCCACCCAGAACTAGCCGTAGGAAATCGTGCACGAGCCTTTCAAGGGACAACAACTAAAGTTACTCTCTCTCTCTCTCTCTCTCTCACACACATTTATCATCTCTCTTTCCCTCTCTCTCTCTCTCTCACACACCTCAGCAAACGAAGCCGACGTGGAGATCGAGTCGTTGCCGGGGGAGAGCCGAACACAATCGATGAAAACGCCATTAGAGAGCTGCATGAAAGCAAATAACGCCATTAGAGAGCTGATCAGCTGCGCTAAATAATTAAAGGGCTTTGCACCTGGTAGGACTGCAGGGTGGCAACAGAGAAGGCGGGTGTGGCTTGCTGCTTAGCTCGAGTTAAGTTAGAGAGCGAACGCGGGTATAAGCTGCTAGAGGCAGAGACGGCGCTTAATATGGCGAAGCAGCTGATGAGCACGTAATATACGTGCTGTAGCAGGCTCTTTCCCATCTCGATAGGATTCACAATCAAGAAGCCGCATCTCTTCCCCCTATTTGTATTCCTCTCTTCGTCGTAATTAACTCCTCTTTGGATCCCTCCCAAGGTAAATATACAATCTCGCCCTAGGACGGCTTTTACATAAGTTATTCCAATGATCTCCCTCTTCGTCCTAGCATATACTCTTAAAAGTTCGTTTTCTCTGTCTCTCTCTGTCTCTCTATAGCATATGCGGAGTATCTATATGCATTATAACTAGTTTTTATTGATTGATTTATTGTGGAAATGGTGTGAATTAAACAAGAGGAATAGTGTTGTATCTTTTATCTCATATCGTTCTTTATTGTGAAGGTTTCGAAGCATCTTTTCTCGAAGCTTTTGTAAAAAAATTTATGACCTGGCATCACAAATGAGATTTTGCATTAAAAGATGTATGGAGGTGAAAATTTATACATTATAATAAAGATGGAGAGACATGCATTTCGTGCATTTGAGATGTTTGTGCCAATAAAAATAAAAAAGACCATATGTATGTATTGTGTGGAGTTGGCACTATTCTCCAGATTTGTAATAATATTGTAGGGAATGTACTCTTTCTTCATCACTTTTATTCTTTCTAGTGTTGAAGGGAGACTTATGTTTCTCCTCGAGTGTTGGAGGGACTTCCTTATTGTAAAAATACTACAATTGTACGAGAACTCATTACCAACATGGATCATTCTACATTGCCATGTTGTGGTGTATTGCCGATATGTCCCTTCGTTAGGCATCACAAAAATTATTCAGTTTTTGTCACATTCATCTACAATCTTTATAATAAAAATGATATAAATTCATTGCTTTAATGTGTACATGATGTAATCTAAGTACTTTTAAGATAACATAGAGAAAATCAAAATGCGACATATAACACCACTAGGATGCTTTGTCACTAGGGACGCTTTTTTGCGTTGCATAAGCGACAAAAGTAGCGTCGCTATCAACCTTGTTATAGAACCGTCCCATAAGCGATGCTTATAGCGATGCAAAAATGTCCTATAAGCGATAGAAAATGGTGTCGCTTATGCTACGCTCATCATTGCTTAAGCGACATAAATAATAATCATTTTCTGGAGTCATTTAAGCGACGTAAATTGCTCAATACGTCGTTTAAACGGCACTATTTCATTCTTTTTTTAAGCACATATTTGTGGGATTCTTGGGAGCCCAACCATATTTTACTTGCTTAATTATCTAGGCTCTCTCTCTCGCACACACACAAGGCTTTCTCTTTCTCTCTCTCTCTCTCACACACAAAGCTCTCTCTCACATACACAGAAGTCTCTCTCTCTCTCTCTCTCTCTCTCTCTCTCTCTCTCTCTCTCATACACACACACACACACATACACACACAAGGCTCTCATCGGATAGATCTTTAAGGTCTCTTGGAATAGTTTTCTACAACGTTAAAATTCTAGTCTTCTCTCTCTCTCTCTCTCTCTCTCTCTCTCTCTCTCTCTCTCTCTCTCTCTCTCTCTCTCTCGCTCGCTCGCTCGCTCGCTCAACAACAAGATTTGAAGTGGCAAGTACACACTCGGGAGTGTTCTACATACGCTACAACAAAAAGAAAACCGGTGAATTTATAGAATGATCACGGTATGTTCTTTTTTCCTTGACACTATACGGTTTTAAAAAAACGAGTGAAATAAACTGAACATGAATGACAAAACTTGAGAGTATAAACAAAAATGATTGTTAATGAAGAAACTTAACAGTATTATATTGTAAGTAGACTAGAACTCACTGAAGCAAACTGAATATATAGATCATCAATGTATGTATATAAACAATGTCAGTTTCAAAACATGATCATCTATCTAGATGCCACTACGACTATGTATCAATGTCAGACTCGTCTGAATGATCCTCATGCCCCTCAGCACGTGAAGGTTGTCCCCCAACGTGTGAAGAGGCTGCAGCGCGTGCGCGCTGCTTGTCTATCCTCCTACGTACCTCCTCCTCTCTCGCAATAGCTCAAGATCTCTCTCACGGTGAACCTCCTACGTTTGTAAAAGTTAAATTAAATCAATTGACAATTAAAAACAAATTTGAAATTCATTTTAACTTGAACAGATAACTCAAAGTTACAAACACGTTGGTGAAAGGATGCACTACAAGGCTCTGTATCCTTGGTATGTTGCCGTCTCCATCTCTATTAGCATCAGAGTTCGATCGTAATCTTTGGTTTGTACAAAACGGATCCAAAGTTCAGGATTATTCTTATTCAGATCATTCTCAAAACTATGCTATGAAAATCTACAAATATATACTCAATGCGGCCCAAGTGGGACGTATGGCCGCTCGCCACTCTAGCATGTGCTACCTCCTACGTTGCATTCATTGGAAATAAAATGATATTAAAGTTACATTAATGCATTCACTATCCACTATGAAACCATTTTTCTTCATGTATGGTTGTACATTATATACATATCGTTGTGCACTTATTTTCATATCCTCAAGCTATATAAAACATGCCGACTCATGCTTTGTTAATCCCTAAAAACTTGTAGAAAAAGCTTCTTCCTTCTTTGGGTCAGGCGAGTGGAGTTTGGTGAAGCTTTTGCAATGGTTTGAAAGGGTCCTTTTGTGGCTAGATTTTTTGAGTTTCTATGGTTTCTATTGTATATTTTGTCCCCATCAAGTGTTGATCAACTCGACTCACCTTGTAGTGTCTACGGGCAGGCAAGGGCTTGTAGGTCCAGAGCCTTGGAGATTGAATTGAGCTTGTGGGTATAATTTTCATTGAGCTCTTGAGTGGTGGTGAGTGAGGTGAGGAAATTAAGTGAATACCTTGTGTTGTGTTGAGGTGTCTGTGTGTGTGAGTGTGCACACGGTGTCTTTTGATCCATCATCCTTTGGTGATCCTGCTGGGAAGCAGAACTTTGCCAGTTGTGCACCTAGGTGAATTGGTTTTGTTGTGAATTTTGAGAAATATTGAAGAAAAGTGGTGGTTTGGTTGAGGTGCGAGACTTCAACTTTTGTGGAGTTACTCACGCAAGGGAGAAGCGACTTCAAAAAGATGGCATATAGTCAGTCAGTGTTCATAGGAAGGAGGATGTGAAAGACTGGATTTCTGACTTTGAGTAACATACACTTGGTATCCACACACTATGCACATTGTGAATGACGAAGCAAAGCTTCATGTATTTCCTCTTGGACTCAAAGGAGAAGATCACAAGTGGTTTGAAGGTTTGGAGGGAGATAAAAAGCAAACGTGGGAGCAGGTGAAGCAGGAAATTTTTGACAGGTCTGGGAAGAGACTAACATCGTTAGAAGCAATGAAAAAATTGAAAGGTTTGCAACAAGATGTTCATCTAACTTTCAAAAGTTCTTGCAACACTACAAAGGACTCCCGGGGAGGTCACCTAATAAAAATGTAACCTATCACGTGAGTTCAACAGAAGGGTATTTAAAGTTCTTCAAACTTACAGAAATATATATACAAAAGGGCATTATTTTTTCAAATTTGAAAAAAATTTACAAATTTTGAAAGAAAAGGATATATTATATTCCTAACAAAATTCACAGATAGGGATTTTACAAACATGTCTTGAACGCACATGATATGGTAGTTCTACACATAGTGAACCCCCCAAGAAAGGACTTTGGGTGCAATTAGAGGCAACACCCCTAGTACGTCCAGGAGATTTCTTTAAAGTGCGTCATTTTATGGATTGTCTTCATCCAAGTGTAAGGGAGAAGGTTGATCAAGAGGATCCTACTACATTTGAAATATCTTTAGAAATTCGGGAGGGCAAAAGCAAAAAGATCAAACGAAGGTGGGAGCAAGATATGACACATGTTAATCTAGTGGTGCAACCAGTGGTTCCTATGGCAATGGATGATAGAGTGGATTGAGTGGTTCAAAGTTCAGACCCTATTACAACTAAGGCTTTGCATGATCTTTCTATTTAGTTGCAAGGATTGAGTATTAACATAATGGATAGGAATCAAAGAGAAGAGTGGCCATCTAGGAGAGGTAGGGGACGAAGGCTACAAGGTAGATGCTACAAATGTGGTGAAGAGGGCCAGTATGCCCCGATTGTCCTAAACCACCAAGAGAGCTAGGAGGGATGTATCCCTTGTATGGGTGTAGTCGAGGGAGAGTAGAAAAAAACCATCAAGAGCAGGCACTAGAAGCACCACCGTCACAACAACAACCACAAATGTTGTCTGCAAATGGAGAAGGTAGGTCTATCAACATCATTACCCTTGAGCATTAAGATGTGGATGTCTTGGCCAATAAGAGAGATAGGCATGATAGGGAGAAAGAGACAAAATAAGAGAGGGAAACAAGATCAAGGAAATGGAAGGTTAAATTAGAAGATCAACCAGAGAGTAGAAAGAGGTGGAGACAAAGGGAAATAAGTCCAAAGGACTATCCTCTTGGTCGGGGTGTTGAAGACTGATATTTTCAACGACATATGAAATCAAAAGGCCAATATATCTTTTGGTCAATTGGTGGCTTTGAACGCTAAATTGAGGAGGCAATGGAAAAAATGTGTGAGTACATGGCTTCCTTCCAAAAATGAAAAGCATCAAAGCATGGTTTCACCCTAGAGGGTTAGTCGCTAGGTGGATAGGATGCCAATAGTTGAAGCTATGCTGGGAAAGAAGAAGTAAGGCTCCCAGGTGTGTGTCATGACCGAGGCTATCATGAAGGAAGTAGGTATCAAGATGTCAATGAATGATTCAATCCGTATGAAGATGGCCAACCACAAAAAGTCAAGGTGTCTTGGAGAGCCTACCAAAGTAAACGTAAGGAGCATGCTAGGAGAGGACTTGACTGAGAAGGAAAAGAAAGAGTATGAAGACATGTTTTTAGAGTTTCCAAACCTATTTGCCAATGAATATACAAAGTTGCAAGGAGCAATAGGGGTTGAGCATAGAATCAACTTCAAAGAAGGTGCCAAGCCAAAGGTTCAAAAGCTTAGGAGGTTGGGGGTCATTTATGAGAGGGAACTTTGTGAAAATGTAACAAAGCTTTTGAAAGCAAATTTCATCTTTTGAGTGGAGGAGTCTGAATTGGTCTCTCCAGTAGTTATTGTGCCCAAGAAGAATGGAAGATTTAGGATATGTGTTGATTTCAAGCCTTTTAACATAGTCACAAAAAGAAATCATTATCCACTACCCTTCTAGGATGAAATCCTCAATCAGGTTGAAGGTCATGAATTCTACTCAATCATGGATGGGTTTTTTGGCTACTTTCATATCTGAATAGCTATTGAAGGTCAATTGAAGACTACCTTCATTACTCCTTATGGTTGTTTTGCCTACAAGAGAATACCTTTTGGACTAGTTAACGCAAATGCTACCTTCCAAGGGTGGATGGATAGAGTTTTTGGTCCCTACTTGGGTAAGTTCATTTGAGTTTCCATTAATGACATTGGATGTTACAGCTCCAGGGTCACACATTTGAAGAAGCTAAGTTGAGATTTGAAAGGTTTCAACAAGAGCATGGGCAACTCATGTAAGAAACTAGGCAACTAGGCTCTCTTGGATCCTCCTCCCAACCTCCCTTTATAGGTGGGCTCCTAGCCCCTTTCCCTAGACGGATCCCCTGTCCACACTGCCTAGCCCGGCCCGTGGCCTTAGTCCTTGCCTAGCCTAGTTCTTAGGGTACAGGACCCGTGTCCTGACATTACTCCCCCCTTAAAGAAGAGTTTTCGTCCTCAAAAACAAAAGTGGGAAACTTCTTCTTAATAACACTAATGTTTTCCCAAGTGGCACCTTCTTCAGGTCGGTCTTTCCACTTGATTAAGGCTTGTTGTCGTACATGATGGCGTGTACGCAACTCATGATAATCCATAACACGTTCAGGTTCATGCGGTAACGTAGGAGGTTCAATGTAATCAACCAAAACCCTGTTGGTCAATGACGTTGTCGTCCCCATGTAACCGCTTCCGTAAATGGCTAACATGAAACACCGAATGAATGCGAGAGTGTGATGGTAGTAGTATCTTGTAGGTGCGATCACCAACTCGCTTGAGTATTTTAAAAGGCCCACACTACCGGGGAGATAATTTAGGTGTCGGTCTAGTTTTCATACTTTCTGAATGTTTTGGCACACGTAAAAATACTTTCTTCCCTTCTTCGAAGGTAACTTGCCGACGTTTCTCATCAACGTATTTCTTATAGCGATCCTGTGGTTGTCGGACATTCTGACGAGCAAGTTTCAGCATATCCATGTGGTCTTGGAGAAAATCCTTAACCTGTTGGAGTTTTTCGATTGCCAACCCCACCGTAACTGGTGACCTAGGTTGAAACCCGTACATGAGCATGAAAGGACTGAAGCTCGTTGTGACATGCTTAGAACTGTTGTAGGCAAACTCGAAGTATTCTTCCCAGTCTGTCTGTTTTTTGCTAACGTATGCTCGAATCATATCCTCTAGCACCTGGTTAACCCGTTCCGTTTGACCATCTGTTTCTGGATGGTCAGTTGTACTGAGGTTGAGTTGTGTACCCAATTGTTTAAATACAGCTCGCTAGAAGTGACTGTTAAACTTTGGGTCACGGTCACTAACAATATTACTTGGCAACCCATACAATTTGTACAAATTGTCCACAAATAATTTTGCTAGTTCTGGTGTCTTAACCGTTGATTTGGTCAGAATAAACTTACATAGTTTAGTCAACCTATCTACGACCACCCATACTGAGTCATGACCTCGTATAGTGGTTGGTAAACCTACTATGAAATCCATGGAGATACTTTCCCATTTTCCATTGGGAATTTCCAAGGGATGTAAGAGTCCTCCTGCTTTCACGCGCTCTGCTTTGTTAACTTGACATTTTTGGCAATGCAAGACATAAGCTTGAACAAAGCCATAGAGACCTAGCCAGTAAAACTGTCGTCGTACGAGAGAGTAAGTTTTTCTAATCCCCAGGTGCCCTGCACTTGGACTATCATGACATTCATAAAGAATTTGGCGCCGAATGTCTGTGTCCATCGCTACACAAACTCTCCCCTTGTGGAGTAGGTACCCATTGTCGATGGTAAAATTCTTCCATCGCTGTAGTTCATCACTTGATAAAGGAGAACTAGGTGTAGAGGTTAAGTGCGCACTACCTGCGTTGGAGTGAGAAGGATCCCTCTTTTGAACATGGCTCCACACTTTGGAATATGTTTCATCTTGCTCATATTTGCCCTTGACAGAATCTAAAAATACACTACTACGAAGTTCAGTGAGCAATAGCGAATTGATCTCTGGCATTCGACTGAGAGTCTCTGTCACTATATTGTATCGGCCTTTGCGATACCTAACTTGGCGTCATATTCCTGAAGGATCTCGGTCCACCTGGCTTTTCGACCCTTTAAATCTGTTTGTTGTGTAAACCATTTGATGCTTTCATGGTCAAACACAATCTCGAACTGAGCACCATACAAATAGTGACGCCATGTCTTTAAGGCAGACACTATTGCATAGAGTTCACGTTCGTAAGCAGAGTAATTCTGATGAGCTGCATCCATCTTCTTACTTTCAAATGCAATTGGTCGTCCGTCTTGTAACAGGACCGCTCCAATAGCACGGTCAGTGGCATACGTTTCCAAAACGAATGGTTTCAAAGGATTGACAATAGCTAGTATAGGAGCTGTAGCTAATGCATCCTTGAGTGTTTCAAAACTGTGTTGTTGAGCGGAACCCCACTGAAAAGACTTACCTTTGTCTTTTAGTTGGTCCGTCATAGGTACAGCAAGGTGAGCATAGTTTTTAACGAACCTTCGGTAAAAACCTGCAAAGCCTAAAAAGATCTGTAATTCTTCCAGATTTTTAGGAGGTGGCCATTGCCGGATGGTATCCACTTTAGATTGATCCATGTATAGGCCATTAGCTGAAATAACATGCCCTAAATAATGAATTTCTTCCTTGAGAAAATCACATTTAGATTCCTTGGCATATAACTTGTTTGCTCGTAACAACTCAAACACCTTCCTAAGATGTTGTAAGTGCTCTTCTTACGAAGCACTATAAACTAGAATGTCATCGAGGAACACAATGACAAATTTGCCCAGATATGGTTTCAAGACACTATCCATAAGTGTCATGAATGTTGCGGGCGCATTGGTTAACCCAAAGGGCATCACCAAAAACTCATAATGTCCAAACCGTGTTCGGAATGCCGTCTTAGGTATATCAGCAAGCCGAATACGGACTTGGTGATATCCTGACCTCAAATCAATTTTTGAAAAAATTCGTTTATGTGTTAACTTGTCAAATAACTCATCGACCCTTGGCGTGTCCTGACATTTGAACCTGAACGTGTCGGCGGTAAACCTGAGTAAATCATTACGAAAAACATCTTAAAATTCCTTTAATAATTTTTGTAACTGATTAGAAACTTTTGCTTGTGTAGAATTAGAAATTGGTGGAATAGAGGAGAGAGAAGCATGCGGCGTTGAGGAATGTTCAACAAACTCAAGATTGAAAAGAAAATGAGACAGTGAGTAACACAAGAAAACCTGGTCTATTTCATTATCAGAAACGAGTTGCATCAGCTCAGTAGTACAAATCAGTGGTGATGATGGTATATCCTTTTCTCCTAACAACAACACATATGCGCCATGGGAATCAAACATCACACTGTTGTGCTCGTAGCTACGCTTCAGTGATGGACCTAGGCTATGCAACCACTCCCTACCAAGAACCACATCAGCCCTTTCCATGTTCATAACTTGAAAATCCAAACAAGTAGAGTACCCTTGTACCTCCCCCATATCCTTTAGGAGTAAATTTAGGGTGTGTATTGCACATCCAAGCCATGTCATTTCTGAGTACTTTTTCATAATGGCTAAACCCGCTCCTTTGTAGTTGGAAGCATTATCTATACAATAGTTGTCACAGTCTTCAGTCCACCCAGTCAACAATAGCTCGCTCATATACCTTCGTCAAGTAGAGAGATGTCTTCTCTTTCATTGAGGTGTCAATGGCCTCCAAAAACATTGCACCTTTGGGAAAAATTACCATGACATTAATCAATGGTTTTTTCAAACAGCTGGTCCATTCATGGAGCACTATGGTGCAGTCAAACTCTAGAACAAATTCAAGCACCGTTTGCTTAAGAATCGCTTCTGTACTGCTCTTGACTTTGTCCACATACTCTGTTTGCATTTTATTATAATCAAAATAGATGAATCCTTTTTTTTGCAGTTGACATTAGTGCATCTTTGAAAATAGGATTTCTTATGGCATTAAATGGGATTCCACAGCCATGAATGCTTCTATCCACTTTAGATGTATTCGAGCATGTCATGTTAAGCGAATGCTGCATGTAGAGCCCTAGGCGTAGCGGCTCTTCTGGATGTCTCGGGACTTGCATCCATCCCTCCCATGGCACCATTTGGAAAAGTGTAAGGACTTTGAGGTGTTCAGATTGTTCCCATTAAAGGTCCTTGGCCAGCTCGCACGTCCTCTTGATCTACACTCACTTCTTCTATGTTGACAGATGACCCACCTGTCATACCCTTCTGTCTCTTAGGGAGAAGTCCTGACTGTTTTCATCTTTTTACATACCCTGCAAAATGGGCCCATATATCTTTAGGTGGTGCTCCACATTCTTTCACATTGGGGCTAGGGCCGAATAAATTTTCCTTGATCATGCGAGTTGCATTGCCGTGCCACTTATGCCCACAATGTTTGCATTTTATAAATGAAACTCTATTTCCTCCACATATGTCCACTCTTTTCCTCGCACCATGCTTTTTGACTTCAACAAAATATATCCTACAATCAATAGATACACTATGATTATAATTTTTCACCATAATCGTGCAATGAGAAAGACAAAAGGTTATAGATATGATTTGCTAAATTAAAATGATGAATGAATAGTGTTAACATAATATTTTAGGAAAAATCACCAATGGATATGAAATTCCTGGCTACTAGGAGGAGGTAAAGAGTTTTTTCTCAAGACAACTTAGATGAGCGATGGAGTCATCTCACATTCCACTATCTATGTCTCTTGGAGGTAGGAGCTACTGCTCAAACACAACCAATCAACCCTAAAATAATTGAAGCCTCTAATTTCTATATCAACATAGAGGTAAGAGAATGAGCTCAATAACATCCATGTCACTCCTAAGTACTATGCATGACTAATATTCACTAGGAGGTAAGAGCTTCCGCTTGATCACAACCTAGTGAATGCTATAGGTGATCCACCATATTCATTTAGAGGTAAGAGAATAAACTCAATAACAACCAAGTGAATCCTACTTCATACCTCAAACCTCACTTGGAAGTAAGAGAATCATCTCATAACAACAAAGAGGCACTAAGTGGACCTATTGTATGTCTATATGGAGGTAAGAACATTTGTTCATGACAATCAAAAGACCCTACATGTATGTGTATATCTTATCCATACTTAGAAGTAGGATAGAATTATACATTTGCACTAAGACACTATAGCTTAAAAAATAGCCTCTAATGCTTATAATTATTTATTTATCCACTCTTAAACAAATAGAGCTAAGAGTATAGCCTCTAGTGTTTATAATTATACACTCACACTAAGACACTATAGCTTAAAAGATAGCCTCTAGTGCTTAGAATTATTTATTTATACTAAAACAATAGAGTTAAAGAATAACTTCTATTGCTTAGAATTATAGATGATTCAAATCTATCAATTTTTTTATTTTTATTGTTTTAACATTAAATATAATCTATTCTCTTAAAAAATCAAAGGATTTTTTAAGTGGTGACAATTCAACCTTTCTATGTTAGGGGGTAACCTGACACGTTGGTGAAGGCAATTATACCTAAAACACGTAAATCTGGGCTTTTAATACTATTTCAAAATTGACTAATATTGTTTTCATCGATACCCTGTCGATCAATAGTCTTTCGATCGATATGTAAACAGTGAAACGTTATTTTGAATAAAGCTGACATGGCAGCAAATAATACGCGCGAATAAATCTTTGAAACGTATTAATCGACCATTATTCACGAATAAAACGAATGTCAAATAACAAATCATGCAACCCAGAAGACTAACAATATGATCAAATCTTCTAGCAATTTGGACATACACTTCAAGACCTCCCTTGCCAAACTTGCACTTCATACCTGCTTCACTACCCATGCTTGCACCTACTAGCCCATACATACCTTCTTGCGCCCTCTATTGTGGTCAACACACTTTGCTTTATTCTTCTACAAATTGCACACACTGGCAAACACGATGAGAAACCAAATCCATATATACAAAGTTTTATTCTTGCTCCTACCAAACCTCAAGTGGGTTGCCCCACCCCTTGCATCATAGCATGCCTTTCACTTGGATCAAGCACTTGGCATTGGTTCCTTCCATCCACCTATAACAACTTCCCATAATGCTTTACCCTAGCATCTAGTTAACCGTGCTCATAGGCTACCCATGGCCTACCTTTTCTTCCTTTTAGCAACACCATTTTTCCGAGGCATATATGGAATTATACATTGGTTATTTATCCCACAACTAGCCAGAAATGCATTAAATTCATGAGATATACACTCCCCACTTGATTGGAACGAAGGGTGCCCATAGTACATTTAGAGACATTTTCAGCCATAGCCAGAAATTGCTTGAATCACATAAACACTTTGGACTTTGCCTTAACCGGATACACCCATGCATGCGTGGAGTAATCATAAATAAAATTCACAAAGGAAAGGTAATTGCCCAAGGACGGAGTTTGCATGGGCCCACAAATATTATTATGCACAAACTGCAACTACACGTAACCCTAATTAAACCATCCTTTGAAAACTTCAAACATTGTATCTTACCCAAAATACAGCCTTCACAAATATGCTTAACAGGTGCTTCAAAAGGAGGCAAAGAAGCAACCACATCATATTTCTACAAATGCAACAAACTAGCAAAATTCAAATGCCCAAAATGTGCATGCCAAAGTTTTGCATCTGCAATAGCCTTTGAATCCACAACTTCCTTTGCAAAAAATTTCCCACACTTGTCATACAAAGTGAGATATACAACGCATGACATAAGCCTTAGAATCCACAACTTCATTTGCAAAAATTTTCCCACACATGTCATACAAAGTGATATATACAACCCACGACATAAAATGCATGATTGAGGAATCTCATCCCCAAAATTGAGATCATGAAATGTACATCTATCATCTATCTTACCCAAAATACAGCCTTCACAAACATGATGAATAGGTTCTTCAAGAAGTGGCAAAGAAGCAACCACATCATATTTCTGCAAACGCAGCAACAAACTAGAAAAAATTAAATGCCCAAAGTTTTGCATCTGAAATAGCCTTAGAATCCACAACTTCATTTGCAAAATTTTTCTTACACTTTTCATACAAAGTGAGATATACAGCCCACGACATAAAATGACTGATTCAAGAATCTCATCACCAAAATTGAAATAATGAAATGTACATCTATCATCCATAAATTTCACAACAAGACCAAGTTAAGCAAGTGCAGATATAGAAAAAAGATTCTTCTTGATCCCAGGTACATAAAGTGCATCAACAAGTGTGAAAAAACCACCATTCATAGCAATCAACACAATCTTTTTAACTCCCTTGACTGGATAAGAGGCATTGTTGTCACAAGTGACTAAATTCCCATGAGGGACATCCTCAAGCCTCTTTTGCCTTCAATTTAGGGCACTCCTTGGTCAAGTGATCATTATCTTTACAATAATGGCAATGCATCTTGTTTTTTCCCTTTTCACCAAAATTCCTAGACGAATTGATTTCAACATAAGCATTAGGAACAAGTGATTTACCACTTGCAGAAGAACCATGAGATGTAATGGAAATGGCCCATGAACTTTGAGAATAGCGGAATTAAGAGAAATAGAGTGAGCTTTTATATGAGACTACTTTGAGAACATAGAGTGTGAACTTAATTTAGCGGTAGCAACATAACCATTATACTTAATTAATTTGGCATGGACAATACTTTTGCAAGAGAGAGAAAGAATTAGAGAACTTGACAAAAATTGAGGACCGGATTTATGTGGAGCCGGTCCCCCCTCCAATAGGCTTCTGTATTGTAGATTCTTCCATGAAGAGAGACTTGGTATAATACCAAGCCTATTGGAGGGGGGACCAGCTCCACATAAATCCAGTCCTCAACTGTTGTTAAGTTCTCTAATTCTCTCTCTCTTGCAAAAGTATTGTTCATGCCAAGTTAATTAAGTATAATGGTTATATTGCTACCGTTAATTAAGTTCACCCTGTATGTTCTCACATTAGTCTCATAAAAATGCATAAGTAGTGTCAAACATGTGAGTGATATGCAATGCTTTCTCATCGGGATTATTGTGTATATGCACTTGCACTATGGCCTCCTCGAGTATCTTAGGGTCTTGGGTTTTGACAAACTTTTTAAGCTTTGTTATCAACCCACGGATAAACCCACACACTTTTTGAAAGGTACTTCAACTTTCCAGCTTGAGAATGACATCACAATAGTGTGAGATATACTCCAATAGTGTCTTATGCTGATGCATAGAGTACTTTTTCCAAGTAGACCAATTTTTGTCTGTTGTGTTTGTGGATAGAAATTCTTTTCTGAACACAGGCTCAAAGGCTTCCCAAGTCTAGGGTATGATGCCCTTCTCCTTGAGAGACATCCACCATTTTTAAGCCTTTCCTTCTAGTGCCAGACTCGTTTACGGTGCCTTCACCACATCTTGAGTGTGTCTAAGATCATGAATCCCATCCCATTTGCTCAAGAATATATTCATTGTATCTTTGTTGCCCTTTCCTCTCCCCTAAAAATTGGTGGCTTGGTATTCTTTAACAATTCATCCACCTTCTTTTGAGAGAGGGGTGCAACCCCTATAGATTGTAGCCTTGCTCCTATAGACCAAGTGTGCTCCCACCAGAACTGAGAAATGTAGAAACCCAAGTTTTTCCATTAACTTGGCCCTTGGGTAATTGTTGCATGAATTGTATAAACGTATAAGACATCTTGGTGACATTCTCATTAAACTTTCCAAAATTAAACTCTGAAACAATCATGCATGTTTGCAGTGCTCTAAACTCTTGGATGTCAAGCAATTTGAAACTATCATCTAACCTTGTTGCCCTGCAAGTACCCTACGTGACAGTAGTTGATTGTGGAGCATTAGCGAATGGAACTTGTCCAAGATTCTCAAAATCAAACATATGTGTTACCATATACATGTGGTAGTGATGTGTGTGAACACACTAGGATCGTCGGGGCATTTTTTTCCTCTTTGCCATTATTCTAGGGCTATCTATCTTTCCATTGAAAACTAAGTAATACACTGTCCATTGTGTGCCTTGAGCTTCCTTCGTCTTCTCCAAGTTGTGTATGTTTCTCTGCAACCCTAATTCCAACAATTGGTATCAGAGCAGGTTGCGTCCTCCCGGGCTTAGTCGCCAGCTGCTCCAGTACACGGCTGCTCACTTTCTCCCATTTCAGTGAGCTTTAGCGAGCGTCTGCTCAGATTTTTTATTTGGGCTCATTTCGGCCTCCATTTCCACTACAGGAAGTAGTACTACACAAGCTATTTCGTCATTTTGTGCAGAATTTCTGTCAATGCCATTTTCTGCATAACAGGTGCCTTGTAGTCTTCTACGGTTTGTGCTATATAGCACGTGTTGTTCTCACTCGATTTCTCCTATTTTCGAGCAGTTTTCACATCAGGTGCATCATTTACCATGGCTGACAACAACAACACAGATGTGTTCAAGATGTTTGCTGCTGAGGACAGGTTGGATGGGGACAACTACCCTATGTGGGCTTATATGATGCAACATGTACTTGTGTCAAAGGGCGTCTGGAACATTGTGCAGGGCATTGATGTACGTCTTGGTTCTGAGGATGTAGGCGATGTTGAGGATGTTGCAGGTCTTGCTGCAAGGATTGCTGCTGTTAGAGTTGTTTTGCCTACAAGAGAACAAGCTCGTTGGGATGTTAAGGATGCGCAGGCTCATGCATTGATTGCGTTGTCTGTGAAGCGCACCATTTTTCCTCACATCCGTTTAGCGAAATCTGCAAAACAGGTTTGGGATATCTTGGCTGGTCTTTATGCAAGTGGCAATGAGGCTAAAATTGCTTTGCTGCGTAAAGAGTTGGAGTCGAAGATTATGCATGAGGAAGATGATATGGACACTTTCCTTGCTAGTGTCAAGGATATCAATGAGCAACTTATTTCTGCAAAGGTGAAGTCATTTCAGACAGTTCCCTTGTGCAGACTGTTCTTGATGCCTTACCAGATTCTTACCAGACTTTTGCTAGTACTTGGAGACTTATGACCCAAGGAAATCCTGAAGTGGTCAAGTTTGATGTATTATGCACATTGTTGTTGCAAGAGTCACATTCCACAAAAAACAGGACTAGGCAGCGTGCAGTTGAACAAGCTTTTATTGCTTCTCAAAGAAAGGGTGGTAACAGCAATGCAACCACTTCTTATGGTTCTACTGCGAGTGGCAAAAATTCTGTTCCTAATGCTTCTGCTGGCAGCAATTCGTCTGGAAATTCTGGTGATAAAGGCAAAAAGAAGATGCGTTGCCATTATTGTAAAGCCAATGATCACTTGATCAAGTCGTGTCCTAAAATAAAGGCCAACGAGGCTAAGAAGAAAGAGGGTGGTTCCACTGAAAATGCTGGTTCCACTACAAATGCAGCCATTGTTGAGTCTTTTGTAAAAGGAGATTGTAATGCTGATGTTGATGCAAAATGGGATTTTAGCGCAGAGTGCACTTACAATCCTGCTGTCCATGATGCATGCTTGTCAGTTGTTGTAGATTCACATGTGTGGTATTTTGACAGTGGTGTTACAAAACACATTACCTCACATCGTGAATTGTTTACCTCTCTCGAGTCTGACCCTCATGGGAATTCTGTCACTTGTGCCAACAATGCCTCTTATCCAGTTCAGGGTGTTGAAAAGATTGTGCTTACTGCTACAAATGGCAGTTCCTTCACACTTGTTGATGCACTTTATGTACCTGGGATCAAGAAGAACCTCTTGTCTGTATCCGCACTTGCTAGACTTGGACTTGTAGTCAAATTTGTGGATGACAGATGTACAGTTCATGATCTCAGTTTTGGTGAGGAAATTGTTGCATCTGGCCTTTTGTGCCATGGGCTGTATAAGCTCACTTTGTATGAAAAGTGTGGACAAAATTTTGCAAATGCTGTTGCAGATTCAAGGGCTATTTCAGATGCAAAACTTTGGCATGCACGTTTTGGTCATCTGAATTTTGCCAGTTTGCTACGTTTGCAGAAATCTGATATGGTTGCTTCTTTGCCGCCTCTTGAAGCACCTGTCAAACATGTTTGTGAAGGCTGTATTTTGGGTAAGATGCAGCGTTCTAAGTTTCCAAAGGATGGTTCAGTTCGGGCCACATGCAGGTTGCAGCTTGTGCATAGTGATGTTTGTGGGCCCATGCAAACTCCATCCTTGGGCAAGTACCTGTACTTCATGAATTTCATTGATGATTACTCCATGCATGCATGGGTATTTCCGCTTAAAGCGAAGTCCGAAGTTTTTATGTGCTTCAAACAATTTCTGGCTATGGCTGAAAATGTCTCGAAATGTACTATGGGCACCCTCTGTTCCGATCGAGGGGGGGAGTATATGTCTCATGAATTTAATGCATTTCTGGCTAGTCGTGGGATAAAACACCAATGTACAGTGCCTTATACACCTCAGCAAAATGGTGCTGCTGAGAGGAAAAACAGGTCACTAACGGAAATCGCACGATGCATGGTCAAAAGTCAAGCTTTGCCGCATTCTTTTTGGCTTGAGTCCATCATGTGTGCCACTTATGTACTTAACAGGTGTCCAACGAAAGCTTTGTAGTCTATTACTCCATATGAAGCATGGCATGATAGAAAGCCTTCTATTGAGCACATGCGTGTTTTTGGTTGTTTGGCATATGCTTTGGTGCCACAAGTGCAACGCAGAAAATTGGATGATAAGGCTGTCAAATGTATTTTTGTTGGTTATAGTGCTGAAAGCAAAGGTTACAGGTTGTATCATCTGCAAACAAAACATATTCTAGTTTCTCGGGATGTAGTGTTTGTGGAAGATTCTGTTCAACCCTTGCTGTCATGTACTAGAGACAGTAATGTAAGCTCACAAGACATTTATGACACTTTGTTGCCTCTTTTCAATGGTGGAAATATGAATGTAAGTTCCAATGAGGAAAATGTATAGCCTATGGGAGTTTCTGAATATGTTCTAGATCAGCCTATTACTGATGCAGATGTACATGATGTACTTGATGAGGAAAGAGCTGAAAATGAGCAGGCTAGAGGTATGTCAAAATGGTTGGTGCACACTTTGCGTGATAGTAAATTGCATGCACCTTTGTCTAGTCGTACTCGTTCAGGCTCTTGCCATGCATCTTATGCATCAGATTGTTATGCTTTGGTTGTGTCTAGCTTACATGATGTTGAGGAGCCTTTGTCTTTTGATGAAGCACAAAATTCAGAAAATTGGATGGCTGCCATGCAATCAGAATATGATGCACTCATAGAAAATGACACATGGACTTTATGTGATTTGCCTCCTAGCAAAAAGGCCATTGGTACGAAGTGGGTTTACAAGTTGAAACGCAAGCCAGATGGTGAGATCGATCGCCATAAGGCTCGACTTGTTGCAAAGGGTTATGCACAGCAAAAAGGCATAGATTATGAAGATACTTTTGCTCCCACTTGTAGTATGACTACTGTGCGTTTTCTATGTGCATTGGCAGGTCATTTTGGTTGGGATGTACATCACTCAGACATTGTTACTGCTTTCTTGAATGGTGACATATTTGAGGAAGTTTATGTAACGCAGCCTCGCGGTTTTTTCATAAAAGGACAAGAGGACAAAGTGTGCAAATGGTCAAAAGTCAAGCTTTGCCTCATTCTGTTTGGCTTGAGGCCATCATGTGTGCCACTTATGTACTAAACACGTGTCCTACGAAAGCTTTGCAGTCTATTACTCCATATGAAGCATGGCATAGAATGTGTGTTTTTGGTTGTTTGGCATATGCTTTGGTGCCACAAACACAGCACACAAAATTGGATGATAAGGCTGTCAAATGTATTTTTGTTGGTTATAGTGTTAAAAGCAAAGGTTACAGATTGTATCATCCGCAAACAAAACGTATTCTGGTTTCACCGGATGTAGTGTTTGAGGAAGATTCTGTTCAGCCCTTGTTGTCATGTACTAGAGACAGTAATTTAAGCTCACTGGACATTTATGACACCTGTTGCCTCTTTTCAGTGGTGGAAATACGAATGCAAGTTCCAGTGAGGCAAATGTACAGCCTATGGGGGTTTCTGAAAATGTTTTAGATCAACCTATTACTGATGCAGATGTACATGATGTACTTGATGAGGAAAGGGCTGAAAATGAGCAAGCTAGAGGTATGCCAAAATGGCTGGTGCACACTTTGCGTGACAGTAAATTGGATGCACCTTTTTCTAGTCATACTCGTTCAGGATCTCACCATGCATCTTATGCATCAGATTGTTATGCTTTGGCTGTGTCTAGCTTGCATGATGTTGAGGAGCCTCTGTATTTTGATGAAGCACAGAATTCAAAAAATTGAATGGCTGCCATGCAATCAGAATATGATGCACTTATAGAAAATGACACATGGACTTTATGTGATTTGCCTCCTAGCAAAAAGGCCATTGGTACGAAGTGGGTTTACAAGTTGAAACGCAAGCCGGATGGTGAGATCGATCGCCATAAGGCTCTACTTGTTGCAAAGGGTTATGCACAGCAAAAAGGCATAGATTATGAAGAGACTTTTGCTCCCACTTGTCGTATGACTACTGTTCATTTTCTATGTGCATTGGCAGCTCATTTTGGTTGGGATGTACATCACTTAGACATTGTTATTGCTTTCTTGAATGGTGACATATTTGAGGAAGTTTATGTAACCCAGCCTCGCGGTTTTGTCATAAAAGGACAAGAGGACAAAGTGTGCAAATGTAAGAAGGCTTTGTATGGGTTGAAGCAATCTCCTCATGCTTGGTATGAGAAAGCTGACACTCATTTGGTCAAACAAGGCTTTCGTAACAGTCCAACAGAAAGCACATTGTATGTAAAGCGTGAGGGTGATGTACTTCTCATTGTGTTTCTTTATGTCGATGATTTGCTGATCACTGGACCAAATGAGAGACATATTGTTGAATTTAAGGCTGATTTGAATGCTACTTTCAAGATGAAAGATTTGGGGCCTTGTGTCAGAAAAGTTACATAAAGACATTGCTACGTAATTTTGGACTTGAGGATTGCAAACCTATTGCCACTCCCATGGAAACAGGTTTGAAGTTGAGTCTACATGATGCTGGCGATCCTGCTGATGTCACTCTTTACCAAACTGCTGTTGGCTGCCTCATTTATGTATGCAACACGAGGCTAGATATTCAGTTTGTAGTCTCACAGGCCAGCAGATTTATGCATAGCCCAAGGTCTTGAAGGAGTACGAGCGGAAGTGCGACGCGAGAGAGAGTGCGAGAAGAAGAGCACGACGATATGGTGAACTCGCTCTACTGTAATGTGTAGAGCATAGTGAGTTCTTATTAGGTTTTTACAAAAGAATATGTGTACATACCTGGCGGCCCGCCCACTTACCTGGGCGACCACATTGGGCTTTATACCTCAACAACCTCCCCCTTAAAGTCCAATGTGGTACTTTAAGTGTGAGAGAAGCTACTATACAAGCTAATATACAAGAGATGTAGAGAAGTGATGTACTACCCTACACCTAACTGCTTGCGAAAATGCGCAAAGCTCTCTGAGGGAAGTCCTTTTGTAAGTAGATCAGCAGGATTTTCTGTGGTGTGAACTTTGACAAGCTGAAGTTGCTTATCCTCGAGCATTTCCCTGATGAAATGATACTTCACATCCACATGCTTTGTCTTTGAGTGATAAACTGGATTGCGAGCCAATTGTATAGCACTTTGACTATCACAATATAGCACAGGCATCTCTTCTTTAATTCCCAAATCTGTTATTCAGCCTCTGTAGTAGACTGAGTAACACAATCTTGTAATCTAGAACGCCATGATACTGCTCCACCAGCCAATGCAAAGACATACCCTGACGTAGACCTTCGGTTGTCTAAGTCACCTGCATAATCTGAGTCTGTAAAACCCTTTACACTTAGCTCCTGACTCCCATAGCATATACACATACTCTTTGTAGCTTTCAGGTATCTCAATATTCCTTTCACTGCCTCCCAATGTTTCTTACCTGGGTTTGACATGTATCGACTTACTACTCCCACTGCAAATGCAATGTCTGGGCAAGTAGCAATCATTGCATACATCAAACTACCCACTGCAGATGCATATGGAATCTTATCCATTTCAGCATGTTCTTCCTCAGACACAGGACAATCTTGTTTGCTAAGTTTCACATATGGTGGCAATGGAACACTCAGTGCCTTTCCCTTCTCCATATTGAAACGTTGCAAAACCATGTCAATATACTCTGTTTGAGATAACCAAATCAACTTCTTTGATCTGTCTCTCTCAATGCGCATACCAAGTATATGACTTGCCTCACCCATGTCTTTCATGTCAAACGATTTTGCCATCTTTGACTTCAAAGCTGAGATTTCTTCCAAGTGCTTGCCAGCAATCAACATGTCATCCACATACAAAATAAGGATCAGCCAACTGCCATCCTTAGACTTCTTTGTATATAGACAGTGATCGAACTCACTACGTTTGTAGCCTTGAGAAAGCATAAACTTGTGGAATTTATGGTACCATGCCCTCGGTGATTGTTTTAAGCCATAAAGACTCTTTAACAACTGGCATACCCAATCTTCCTTGCCTTTCTCAACAAACCCTTTTGGCTGCTGCATGTAAATTTCCACATCTAAATCACCATGCAAGAACGCTATCTTGACATCCATTTGGTGCAACACCAAATCTAATATGGCAACCAATGCAAGAAAGCATCTCAATGTAGTCATCTTGACCACCGGAGAGAAGACTTCATCAAAGTCAATGCCTTGTTCTTGCTTAAAGCCCTTGGCAACAAGCCTTGCTTTGTACTTTGGCTGACTATCATGAGCGGTGATCTTATACCTGTAAACCCATTTACAGGGTAGAGCCTTTTTTCCCTGTGGTAATTTAACTAGCTTCCATGTCTTGTTTTTATGCAGAGCTGTCATCTCTGACTGCATGGCCAATTGCCAATTCCCGGAGTCCTTCATTTGCACTGCTTCCTTGTAACATGAAGGCTCATTGCAATCAGTCAACATGACATAGTTCATAGATGGAACAAACCTATCAGGAGGTCGCGTGACACGTCCAGATCTACGCACAATAGGTGGCTCAGGCTCAGCCACAACCTGTGGTTCCACTCTATCCTGTCCTTGCTCCTCTTAAGCCCTGACATTTTGTCTTGCACGTGCAGGTCCATCTTCTTGGAAAACAACTCTTCTAATCTCCTCAACCCTCTCTGGTTTAGAATGATATTTGGATTCATTAAAGTGAACATCATTGCTGCGGACAACCTTTCTGGATTCGGGATCCCAAAGTCTGTACCCCATCTCACCAGAATTACCATAGCCTAGAAAGATGCACTTTCTACTCTTTGGCTCAAGTTTGTTCCTAAATTCCTTTGGAACGTGAGTATATGCCTCACAGCCAAAGACTCTGAGATGCTTGTATGAGGGCATTTTGCCTGACCATACCATCTCTGGCACTGAATCCTTCTGCAAAACCTTGCTAGGAGATCTATTTACAAGATGAACAGCTATTGATACAGCTTCAGCCCAAAACCCATTTGGCAGCTGTGCATTAGACAACATACTTCTGACCTTCTCTTGTATGGTCCTATTCATCCTCTCAGCAACACCATTCTGAGGAGGATTATAAGGAGCAGTAAGTTCACGTTTTATACCTTTTGACTCACAAAAGTCCTGAAAGGCCTTTGAAACATACTCTCCACCATTGTCAGTGCGTAAGCTTTTAAGCTTCTTGCCACTCTAATTCTCCACAAGTGTCACAAACGTTTTGAAAACACTAAACGCTTCATCCTTGTGCTTGAGAAAGTAAACCCATACTTTCCTCGAGTAATCATCTATAAATGTCATAAAGTAAGAAGCTCCCCCTAGAGATAGGTTAGGCATAGGTCCACACAAATCACTATGAACAAGTGCCAACTGTGTATCTCTTCTACTGCTTCTATGCTTATGTGGCTGTTGTGTTTGCTTACCATACAGACAATGTTCACAGAATTCAAAATCATTAAATGAAAAGCCAGGCAAATAACCAGAACGAGACAAGATTTCCATTCCCTTCTTGGACATATGTCCTAACCGGCTATGCCACAAAGAAACGTTCGGCTGCTCGGTTACATTGACTACATTTTTAGAGACATTTGATACATAAATCATGTAAAGTCCTCCAGAGTTTACTCCATGTGCTACTGTCATAGAACCCTTGCATATCTTCCACATGTTTTGTCCAAAAATGGTGACATAGCCAGCATCATCAAGTAAACCTCTGCTGATCAAGCTCTTTGTAATTGCGGGAACATGTCTCACATTCTTTAGCGTGAAAGAAGAGCCATTCTAAAACTTCAATTAAACATCTTCAACACCTAAGATCTCACATGTCTGCCCATTGCCTAGCCGAACATGATCTTTAGTGGTCACATAAGAGGTAAACCACTCCTTGTTTGGAGACACATGAAGTGATGCCCCTGAGTCTATAATCCAGTCACTCAGTGCATTTCCATCAGATGTTGTAAGAAGAGCTGAGTCCATTGTATTCTTCAAGAAGTAGATGTCTCCTGACACTAGACTGTCATCCTCTGCAACAGTGTTTGTCACATTTATTTCTTGAATCTTCACTGAGGACTTGTTCTTCTCACCATGGTCTTCAGCTTTCTCTTTGCCTTTTTCTACTTTCCATTCTCTGCAGTCTCTTTTCATGTGACCCTTCTTGCCACAATGGTAGCATTCTATGTCACTCTTGCCTTTAGCACTGCGGGACTTGCTACGAGACTGATTCCTCTTTCCACCTTTGTACTTTTCTTTGGTCCTTCCCCTGACAACTAAGGCTGTTCCTTTATCTTTGTCCATTGTCTTTCTATTGGTTTCTTCAGTAAGCAGACTTCCTTCTACACCTGCTATGTTCAAACCATCTGGAGGTGCAGAATTACTCAAAGCTGTGCGAAAAGTGTCCCAACTTTCCGGCAATGTGATCAACAGGAACATAGCTCTAACAGGTTCATCAAACTTGACACCTTGAGCTGACAACTGACTATAGATTGTGTTGAATTCATTCAGATGATTGGGCATAGGTGTCCCTTCTTTCATCTTCAAGTCAACAAGCTTCTTAAGCCAGTATACTTGTGAAGCTGCACTCTGCTTCTCATAAAGATCACTCAGCTTTAGCCATGCTTGATAAGCCAACATCTCGTCTGCTACATTGAAGTAAATGCTTTCTGCCAAAGTCAGCATAATGGTAGAAAGTGCCAATTCATCCATTTTGTTCCATTCATCTTCGTCCATATCTTCTAGTTTTATCCCCTTGAGCTTTATAGGTTTTATCTGCTTCTTTTGTACCAACACGTGCCAAATCTGCTTCTTCCACAATGGGAAATTGGTTCCATCCAGCTTCTTGATATTGTAAAGAGCAGTGTCCTGTGATCCAGCCATAGCTACGCTTCACAGTGGTTTACTTTCCTGGGAAAAATTCGGCAGAGTTTCCTCTGTAAACTGACCTCTGAACCAATATCAACCTGTCAAATGAACCAAGAAAGCTTCAGATTCTGTAGAAATTTTGGCAGAGTCTCCTTTGTAAAATGGCTCTGGTGTACTCAAAAACAGACCAAAAAACACTGTCTCTCTGACACTATAAGCTGCGGGTAAACCTGTCCTGCACCTGTACTGTCTCTCACTGTCCTGTCACTATCCTGTAAGCATAGACTACAACAATGCCTTAACGGCAGTAAAGCAAAGATGCAATCCCAACTGTCTAACTCACAGTCAATACATCCTAGCTGCCTATCTAAAGGTGCTCGAGGGATCGCTCCAAGACCTGTATCACCGAAAGGATCTCAACATTCGAGAATCCCCCAGCTCAATAAAACCTCACTCGACCCTCAACAAAGGCTGCAGTAAATCTGACAGTACATAGACTTCCCACAAAGTCATACATCCACATATTTCCCACTGTATGTTGTAACCGCTGCGGCGGTTGTTTGCTGTGTGACTCACAGCCAGCAAACCCTCAACAGACATACATCATCTCTGACAATACATCCCATGTGGAAGTACCTGCAATGTCAGGATGAAATCTGGAATATCAAGCAGCAAACACAAGCTACCTGATGAACTAGTGGATGTCGCCTACAATCTGTGTGTAGATGCGCCCGTGTCGTATGTGACACGCCTCCAAGAACTGTGAGCCGTCCTTCGATGTGTAGACAGCCACAAAACAACACTCTGGGAGTGTCGATATCCTCAGCACATGCAGTCGTAGGCCAAAAACCCCAAATTTGCAGAGTCGGATCTGCACCCGTCGAGACCACGTAGTCGAAAATGGCCTGCGCAGACCTTTGTCGAAGCCGAACGATGGCCGAGATGACCTCAGAATTTGGGGCCGTGTCTTCGCCTGTAGAATTTCACTCCAATCTGAGTTGGTGACTCTAGGCTCCTGCAGTGCTGCCCCGAGCCTCGATCTGAGCTCTGATACCAGTTGAAGGAGTACGAGCAGAAGTGCGACGCGAGAGAGAGTGCGAGAAGAAGAGCACGACGATATGGTGAACTCGCTCTACTGTAATGTGTAGAGCATAGTGAGTTCTTATTAGGTTTTTACAAAAGAATATGTGTACATACCTGGCGGCCCGCCCACTTACCTGGGCAACCACATTGGGCTTTATACCCCAACAGGTCTAAGCATTGGCAGGCTGTCAAGAGGATTTTTGCTACCTTAGTGGAACTTTACATCTTGGCTTGGTTTATCCCAAGGGGGGATCATTGCCTCCAGACTTACATGCTTTTTCAGACTCAGATTGGGCTGGTTGTTTTGACACGCGAGTGTCCACAAGTGGTTTGTGTTTCATGCTTGGCAGTTCATGTATATCATGGTTGCGCAAGAAGCAACCTACTATGGCCACTTCGAGTTGTGAGGCTGAGTACAGGGCAGTCTTCACAGCTACAGTTGAGTGTGTATGGCTCAGACGCCTTATGGATGATTTAGGTGTTGGATAGGACACTGCCAACACTATCCACGTTGACAGTCAGAGCGCATTAGCAGTTGCGAGAAACCCAGTTTTTCATGCTCGCACAAAGCACATTGAGGTGCATTACCACTATGTCAGGGAGAGGCCCTCAGTAGGAGAGATCATCTTGGCTTATGTGCCAACACAGGAAAACCTTGCAGATCTTTTCACAAAGGCATTGTCTCGTGAGAAGCTTGAATCTTTCCGCAAAGCTTTGGGCTTACTCCCCTTTGCGAACTGATCATGTCCTTAGGGCATGGCACTTCCCTTTACTCATGTGCCCGCTCTCGGTCACCGCATCACTCTAGGGGGGATTTGTTACCATATACATGTGGTAGTGATGTGTGTGAACACACTAGGACCGCCGGGGCATTTTTTCCCTCTTTAGGAGGTTTTTTCCCCCATGCATTGTATATACGCCCATCATTCTAGGGCTATCTATCTTTCCATTGCACACTAAGTAATACACTCTCCATTGTGTGCCTTGAGCTTCCTTCGTCTTCTCCAAGCTTTAGTGTTTCTCTGCAACCCTAATTCCAACAATATGCTACATGTGAACATCCAAATCCATGGCAATTTTGTGTTGTGCTGGCAAGAGAAAAGAGGTACATAAGAGAAAGTGTTGTCGTGACTAGATATAGATCAGACTCAACTATAAACCACCACAATTAGAAATGATAAGCCTTGCTAATTTATTCCACCAATTTGTAGCATCATCCCAACTTGAGCTTCATGGCTTTGTAAATGTCTATTGGAAAACAACCGTGTTGGATTTTGATGTCATAAACTATCAATTCAAAGATAGCAACAATACTTTGCTAATACCACCAATTAATATGATATAGCTCTTTGCAACTACCATCTTGAATAGTTGGTAAGGGTTTCCGAATACTCTGGAAGAAAGGTATACCTTTAAAAACTTTCAAAAGTTTCCAAAATTTGTACTGAAATTTTGTACTTTCAAAATCTGCAACGATTTCGTACTTCCACTTGCCATAGCTTGCCTTTGCCCATTTTTCTCCAACTTCTTAGCCAAGGATGGCATGTGGGCACCCTCCCTAAATTGTTTTTTGAACTTCAAGGGCCAACCCTAACTTTCTTGGGCGCTAAGTGAGAAAGGGAGCTTTAATCTTGGCTATGGCAATGGTCGACTAGCACTAAAGGGAGAAAGAGAGAGAACTTCCCATGCGTAGCAAACTGGGCCAAGTCCTTGTGACGTAAACTTCTTAGTAGCCCAACACTAACTCATAGAGAGAGAGAGAGAGAGAGTGAGTGAGTGATTTGGTGAAGTTCTGCTCCTACCCTCTCCACCCACTGCTAAGCCTTGCTTCCCATGGCATCATCGTCACCTTCCTCACACCACATGCGAAAGCTTTTCTTAAAAAAGAAGACAATCTCCTTCCTTGTCTCAGAAAAAGCATGTGTCTCTAATACCAATATGAGGCAAGGGAGTGAACTCTAATCTCTCCTCCCATCCTCTTGCCATTAAATAGGCAACCCTCGAGCCAAGCTCAAACTTGGCTCTTGACCTCTAGGCCCTTGGCCTAACAGGGAGCTATCCTCCCTCTTGGGGCCTTGCACTATAATGGGGGACTTTGACATGGTAGAATCCATTGAGGACCACTACCTTAGAAAGGGCACTACACTCAATGGCCAAGAGAAGATCTTGTGGGAGGCCCTCAAAGACAACCTGCAACTATGGGACATAGGTCAAGATGCAGAGTTCATTGGGAACTAGCTAAGAAAGCTAGGCTCGACAGATGTTACATAGCATTGTCCCTAGCTGCAAACTTCAATCGGCTTAAAGCTAAGCCTAAGCTGTTGAGATGTCGAGCTCTACATCTTGAGCTGGCATCCACTACGGGTCTTGGCCGCTTACGGCATTTACTCATCACTGGCACGTTAGGTGACCGACACGGAGGATCTCTGCCAGTGATTCTATAGCTGGACTACACTTATAGTGCCAGCCTAGTACGCTTCTAGCGAGTTCACACTTAGTGACCGCATGTACATATGTGCTACTTTTCAGTTTTAGCACTTAGTCATTTTGTACTCTCTTTTCTGTGCGAAGAAGAAGAAGCTTTCCATCTCTGTGTGCTTTGTGCTTGTCTTGTGTAGCTCTCTTGCATCCTCTTTCTTTACATAAGCACACCAGGTGCTTATCTGATCATTATCCTCTCTATATTGCGATGGATGACTAGGCATCCAAAAGTAGAAACCATTGGTTCCACACGGACCCTTCTCTCTTTTCCCTTCCCAAAGTTCATCACCAAATCTCTCACATTTGGACTAACCAATTTGATACCCACAAGAGCCCTCCAAAGCTTGGGGACATGCCATAAGAGATATCCAACATTGCCTTACTCAATTTCGGAATGGAGTCACTAGATTTGCAAGCAAAGAATGGGAATGCTCCATGATCAGCTAGCTCATTTAGAGACAGCTCCACTTAGCCCTTCGGCACAAGCCACATCACAAAAATGGGCCCTAGGCTCGAAGGTGAGGAGGAGCTTAATCTCAAACACATATAGCTCCTTTTCAAGGAGGGGTCGGCATGTGTGTTTGATAAACCCTCCAAAAAATGTTCAAATCACTAAGGAGGAAGAATGCTAGGGAGATCTATCCCCTATTCACGCTCTACGACCATAACATCCCTAAGTAAGTGAATAATGTCAAGTTTTCCATGAATCACTTTCAAAAATTGTTTAGCCCCAGTGATGTCCCAAACAATTGAGGCATATAGGTCCAATAGAGACACACTTTGGGCTTCTTGTACGCATGTCATCCCCACCCCAAGTGGTAGCACGTTGGTACAGCCAAAGTGTGTCAACCCTAGAAGGTGGCATGGACAGATATGTGCAGGCTAGCAAAATCTTGGCAAAAGGTTGGAGCAGCTAGGAAGATCATGGGCTGACAGGCAGCAGCGGAGGTGTATGACTGATGCGGTTTGTAGGCCAAGGAAGGCTCCATAAGGGTCCAAAAGATCTTATCACAATCATTGATATGGTTTGCCACATACTTGCGGCACCCCCTCGAGTCGAGAGCCACATCTATATCACCTACATCACATCCTTTGATTGGCACATCATCAAGGAAAGGCATTGTAGTTTGAGATATGAAGTCACGTAGGACTTTGTTCATACCATTCATGATATGTGAAACTGAATTAGTTGCTCCCTGCGGTAAGGTGCACATCCTTACCAGGCCCAAAGGTGTCCTCATGGTAGTCAGGTCCCTGCTTTCCATTGCTAGTTGGAACTGATCATACCCTGAGTAAAAATCTCCCATAGAATATATTGCCCTTCCTGCAAATGCCTTTGCAAATTCATCTACAACTAGCCCTGTACCCACATTTCTGATTGTCACTTTATTTACAGGTTGCATATCCTGAATAAAGCGTAAAGAACCATGTTTCTTCGGAACTGTGAACCACCTGTTTGAATATGGAGCACAAGAAGGCTCCAAAATACCCATCTTGATCTTTTCATTAAGCAGCTCAATGAGTTTTGGCAAATGAGCCTTTGGAACTGGAATAGGCCTCAAGTTCCAAGGTACATGAGGGATAGTGAAGATCACCATAGGAGCAACAATGGATGGATCAACACACCCTATCTCATGAGGCTCAAATGCAAAAGCTTTTCCATGTTTGGCAAGCATGTCTTCAAAGCATATGTTTTCAGCTTTTGTCAAACTGTCCTCGCAACCAACCTTTAACTCCTTCAAAGAATCCTGCATGAACTTGTGTCCAATCCTGCATGAACTTGTGTCCAATCTTGCTTGGATCACGAAGGCTAGGTTGTAAAGCAGCTTGTTCCATCTTATTTGTGCAATCTTTTGGTAGAGGTAATGGCACTAGTTTCACTTTCTTTGCCACAGACTTATCCTTAGTCTCCACTCGTACATCAATACCTTGAGCATTTTTGAAATCCTCAATGACTTTGTACATCTCTATTGACCGAACTTTCACAACCTCACTTCCCATCATATGAAAATTGCAATCCACTAAAGACTCCAAGTCTTGCATAGTATCCACAAACAAACACTCATCAAACACACCTGCAATGCATTCACCATCTTCTAGAAAAACATTCATCTTTAAAACTCTTTGTACACTATTTACATGTAGTCGTTCACCCGCTTTAAGTCCTCCACTTTGTAAAAGCAATAGATCCATAGTCTGTTAATCCTACAAAATCTATAGGAAATATCTCCTTTGTATATACATCATGCGAGAACCTTTCCCTTCTTGTACCACTGCAATCCCGCTCTACAATGGTACATGGCCAAAACCCCTCATATCCTTGTAGTCCTTGAATTTTTTGTTTGTCTTTGGCAAGGGTTGCTCTCTAAGACTTTCACGGTTCCTTTCATGGTCCACACAAACACTAAGGAACTGTACTGCACGCTTCCCCCGATCCCTGCTCCTTATCCTAGCATAAGCTGACCCATCGTCCATTACCTTGGTTTCCATGCGAGTAACAATGATGTATGGCTACCCAAGGATAAGAGGGTATGTAGACATATCCTATACAAAGAAATTCTTGTCATCTTTCACATCCCCTATAGTCACCTTTACATTTGGACAAGCTCCGTACAACTTTCTTGATGAGTTTTTTGTTGCACGGATCATCCATCCATGATTTATATCAATTGGCCATTTTCCCTTTTGATATAAACTCTTTGACATAAGATTAATTTCTGACCCATGATCTATCACAGCGTAATGAGTCTCCCACTTTCACTAGGGTCTCAGTAGTGCTCTTGCCCAGTGACTCTTCAAGTAGTAACTCTTGTGAGTGGTCTCAACTTCATCTTCATCGTCCAAGAAGTGAACCTGTTTTACTCCTCCCCTTGACTTGTAGCATCCAGCAATAGTTTGATCACCTTGCTCACCATAGACTTGTACTCCTTGTGTATTTAAAGTCTCTTCTTCACCCTGTACATGGATAGATTCAGTAAGAGACTGCCGCTTCCTCTTGATGATATCAATTATCTCTTCATGGAACTCCCTCTTTGCTATTCCAAGGACCTCACCCAATGTAAATTCCACCTTCCTGTTCAAAATCCTTTCTTCCAAAACCTTTTTGAGATCTTTTTCCGCCTCTATGTAAGATTAGATCTTGTAGGCTGGACCCTTTGCTTTAGCTTTCGTTGCATCCTTCTTATTTTCTTTAGAGGCTTCTTGCATAGGAAATTCGGGGACAGGGATCTGTTGCAGGGAAGGTGATCTAGGAGGCACTGTGTCATTTTTGCCCCCACTCCTCGGCACCCGTTTTGAAGGCCCTTCATCCCCATTCTCAGGCCTACATTTCTCTTCGACAACGGCCTCATTGGCTTGACATTTGGCAATGTATGCATGCACTGACAAAGAGTCTATAGGGTCATGCCAACCTGTTTCTAGACGAATGGAGTCTCCAGCTTCATGTAAAACCTCTTTAGTCATTTTACCTTTCACAGTAGACTCTATTGCCCATGGCCACAGTTCTCCAATCCCATTAGATGCTTCTTCTCCAACCTTGACTCCTATTTGCTTTATAGGCTCCACCTTCAACCCATAGGTGGTTTCCTCAACCATTGAGATGGCATGGCTGGTAGTCATGTCCTTGACTAGCTTCTTCATTCTACCTTTGCCAAAGTTTGTACCCAAGAGCTTACATGTTTACTTAAGTGAATTTTGACATCTTTAAAAAAAACAAGATCCTTTGTCCAAGCATCTTTGAAACTTTCACAATCCCTCCTTCCACGGTCAATACTATCACACCATATGCATCTATTTACAAAACCTTCTCTGCTTTGAAGTCGTTGCACTGTAGATTGACCTGATGGTTGCCCCTTCTCTTCTAGCCTTGTAAGCTTTAAGTTCAATTCTTGCATTCCCTTAACAATATCATTGAGGATGGATTTGTCACTCTTTGGAACCCCAATCACAGGCTTCATGGGATTCTCGGGAATACTTGGGGCTTGAGTAGGGTTGACAATCATCTTGTCTCTTCGTCGTTGTCGCTTAGCTAGTAGTGAAATTGCATCTTCGACCTCATTCCAATTAGTCTTTAAGCCATGTTCTGCATCCTTATCCTCAAGCATTAACTCTAACTTCTCTTGAATATCTTTACCTGCAGCTTGCAAAAAGAGCTCTATCTTCTCTGAGTTTAGGGTAGCCTTCTCAATCCTTGAAAGTTTATCATAGCGGCATTCAAATTCCCTTAGCATTTCGGTAGGCGAAAGTCCCTCTTTTGGCCAAACTACCCACTCTAGAAAAGTCCTCTTTGTCACCCTTTCGGAGTCTTCCATGAAATAATCTTCTTTCAAGGATAATTTGAATGCTTCCCAAGTTTCCCCATGCTCACTTCTAATTCCCCTTACATGCTCTCTGATCTCGGGAACCACAGCTAGTTCAAAACTTTGAACCATCTCTGCTTCGGGCACTCGATGAAGCTCCATCTCCTTTACATATCCACAAAGATACTTTGTTACATCTTTACCTTTAAATTGGTCCATTTTCTTCACCACAGATTGAAGCGCTTTAGTTGAGGAAAGCTCCCTCCTTTCCGCAGCTTGCTGCTGCTACATAAACACTGCAAAAGCTTGAAACATTTGCATTGTGATAGGATCAAACCGAATCCCCTGTTGCTCTTGTTGCTCCATAGCTTTAAACTTTTGTTTTGATACCTTCAATGAAGCTTTTCAACCCTCACCCTAGCCTACTTTGCGTCGGGTTCACCAAACTTGTGTCAAGAAGCTAGTGCGGAGTGCAGCTAGGAAAGCGTCGGGCCTCTGACTATGAGAGTTCGCAGCAAAAAATCAAGCAAGTCGTAGAAGATTTGAGGCTAAAAACACACTCAAAACTTGAACAAAACTCTAGCCATGAAATCTTCTCTTTGAAAAAGAACCAAGATCAACTCCAACTCTTGTGTGTGTGATGATTTGGTGTAGCCTCACTGCCAATTACACAGTTGCAGTGCTCTTTCGCCTTGATAAAAACCCTACAGAAACGCTTCAATTCTCCGTTGTAGCTATTTCATGGAAGCTTCAGAACTTCATTATTCATTCCCAAGTAGTTATTTGAAGAGGGGAAACTCTCATTGGTGGCCTCACAGCCTCGAATACAGGGTTGGAACAGCACGGGACTGCACTAGCGTACCTTAGGTGCAGGCTTTGTATCCCTTCCCAAAGGAGCTTGTAGTGCTCATATTCCTGTTCTAAAATGCTCCCTTACTTCTCATAGTCATGGGACCATGAGTGATGTGGCATTTTGAGCCATTTTTTACCATTTTTGGGTCATTTTTGACCATTTTATAGGTCCCATTTTTTGTCATTTTTAGCCCAAAAATACCCTTTTTTGCCCGTAAAATGCCCAAACAAGCTGGGAAAAATCCCATTGGGCTTAAATTTCATCTTGAACCTCATTTTATCACTTGCCAAGCACTCTAGATGCATCTCTTCTGCCCGCACGTGAAACCTGCTATTTTTGACTGAGATCGCCCGCATTGAACTTTCTAGGCAAAACGAGCGTGCCAGTTCGATACACTTGACATTCGTACATTTCTAAAGCAAAATAGGCATATATTTATGTGAAAAAGCATGCCATATTGCCACGTCGAGGGCCTCGCTGTCCTCGCAAGGTATATGCAGAGCTGCAACCGTGGCATCTATTTTCGCATATATCACACTATGTACATATAATAGCATTTGGTCCCACATAGCAAAAGCATTGAGAGTGAGGTAGATAATTTAGTTTCACATTATGCACGTGCCATGGCACGACAACGCAATCACGGTCTCTTTTCGATAGAGCAACTACAAGACCTGTATTATCGATCTCATGGTCTAGAGACTGAAGTTCAAACTCCGCAAGTAGATATTGCTCCAATTGTCAGGACACGGGTCCTGTACCCTAAGAACTAGGCTAGGCAGAGGGACTACGGCCACGGGCCGGGCTAGGCAGTGTGGACAGGGGATCCGTCTAGGGCAAGGGGCTAGGAGCCCACCCTATAAAGGGAGGTTGGGAGGAGGATCTATGAGGGGCCTAGTTGCCTAGTTTCTTACATTGGTATCAGAGCCTCATGCTATTCTGGGAAAGAAGGAGGAGGGTGTGGTCTTTTCTTAGCATGCTCATGCAACATGGCGGGCATGGCTGCTTAGGCGGGAACGAAGTCGAGCAGGTTGAAGGACCGTGGGCAACCGTGGGCAAGCGCCCTTAGTCGGGATGAGGATCGAGGTCGACCTCGGTACAACCCTACATGCGTAGGCTTGTCAGATGCGCAAGGCGGAGATCATGAGGTCTCGTTGCTTCATGGTGGTGTGAGGAGCCTTGCAGAGCACGAGCTCTCTCTCTTTTCCTCCTCTGCGCTACTGCCCGCTGCCGCCATGGCTTTCAACCCCCTCATTCAGATGCGGCCGCCCTTTGGGCCTTGAGTTAATTGGTCATCCCCTTAAAAGGGGGCCTTTCCCACCCGCTGCCAATAGGCCAGTCCACCCACATGCACCACAAACACAACCATATGCATTTGTGCGGGGATTGTACGACCATGTGAGGATGGACGATCCTCAAGGCTGCAGGAATTAATCATGGACAGTCGATTTGGGAAAATCTACGGATGTCCAAAATTTCGAGCAAAGTGCAAGGCCTACCAAGCATACCATGCATGACAAGGTCGTAGTTTCAAGGATTATGCTTGTGGCAAAAAGATTTCGAGAGCAAAAGCAATGCCAACAAGGATTGATGAAGATAGTCGCGATGTTTGGCATGCTCGACTAAGAGCAGGAGCCTTCCAGTACTATGATGCCTTCACGGATTTTCGACATGATTCCAGGTATTTCTGTCTACGTTTTGGCATTACTTCATGAATGAGTTATGCAATCAATTGTTTTTTTTATGGATCGTTGACATGTAACAAGCATGGCTTGTTTGTCTTTTACAAGCACGGCTTGTATTGACTCCTCAAGTGCTAAGTGGTAGTTGAGGTATCTCAACACCCATTAAGGTATGCGCCTAGTATGGTGCTCTTGGCATTCATTGTTGGCATCTCCTCAATGCTTAACTTGCGAAATCGACTCAAGCATGGCTTGAGTACCTGCCGCACTGATCTGTCGCACGGATCATCGGCAGATCAATTTTTGTGCCAATGGACACTCAAGGAGATCGGCACACCATGTGGCTCACCTTGATGAAGGGTTCATAGGGCTCGGCATGGCCGACTTCTTGACACTTCTTTCAGCCAGCAGGCAAAAATACTCGCCACACGGCACTAGCCAATTTCAATTGAAATTGCTTGATAAGGACGATTCTTGTTTTCCATGATCTTTGTACGTCAATACCAACATCTGTTCACTACAATTTGGGCATCTTGCCTTGAAGATTCCCGCAATTGGACTATGCTATGAGCATACAACCTGGGCGGGGGAATTGGAAATATGACTGCAAGTACAGTGTACATTAGATGTTTTGATATCATCCATGACAAGGAATGCCCCTAGAGAAGGCATACGACCTTGTATGCTTGATATGGTATGCTTACGATAGAACACTTGGTTGAGTCGTAGTAGATGGATGTGTGTGTCAAATTACTTCGGAATACACTCCATGTGTGTCACGGCTTCTACCCTACATGTACGACATGGACATGGCTCTCGCGGAGGGGGCATAACCATGTGTGCTTGCGGAGGGTATGGCTTTGGTAGCATGATGCGAGAATGTCCTTAGTAGTTGCATATACTCTCGTCTACTCGATCAATGCGTGTGTCATATCTGTAGAGCATGTTGTTGACTTGCTTGAGGCAAGTTGTAACCCTTATGCTTGGGACGCTATGTCTCTTACTCCTTATGTTGGAGAGTTGGTTCATATGTGAATCTTGGGTATGTGGCGACTTCGCGCGTTTGGCATATGCTATGAGCATACAAAATTGCAAAGACATAGGCAATGTGTTTGCAGGTTAATTCATATTGCAGGTTATTTCATTATGTACCACGCGGCTGCGTTGCATTTATACGCCCGTATAACAAAAATTATACATATAAAACGTCAATATACACCGTATCTCCGAATAATTACCGATTAGCCGTATAAAACATTTTTCGATCGATATATTTTTCGATCGAAAAGTATTTCGATCGAAAAAAAGTATATATATACAATCGTCGCCGTATTCAATCGAAAAGCATTATGGACTTTCTTGGAGTTTGGAGAGCTTGGAGCTTCTGAGAGTTTGCCAGATAGAGACAGCATCTTCGATTTACAGCAGTTTTCACGTATATTTTTTAAATTTTCAATAAATATTAACTTTTTTTTTGTGTTGTGCCAGACTTGTGTGGTGCAGTAGTTTCGGCTCTCACCACAAAGTTGGCTTGCAGGTCGTAGGCCACTTCGTGGTGTGTAACCATATGGCTCACTCCAGAGGTGTATAGAATATAGTTTCCTTTCCCGTGGTGTGTAGTTATATAACTCACTCCAGGGAAGGCTTAGGGTAAATTTAGATTCTCACTCGTATGGTGTAGTAGTATATCTCTCACCATAGAGATGAGTTAGGATTAGAGGTCGACTCGTGGAGTGTAGTAGGCATGATGCTACACCTCTCACTTCAGAGTGGCCTATAAAATTTACAGTCTTAAAGTAAATCATTATTGATTATTCTACATAGAAGCACAAAAATTAACGTTTGTCATTTTAAGAGTGTAGAGATGCATACTTTATGCCCTCTTCATCTTAATATGACTTTCGTTATTTTTGTGCTTCTATTTCTGTAGTAACATCATTGTTCATCAGCAGATGACTTGGTGTTACTCTGAACGTAGATATACACAACAATTGATTTACATTTGAGATTGTTGAGTTGTTTGCTGATGGTTGTGTTGTGCATGCCACACACTCCATTAGAAATAGCTTATAGAATTTACAATTTTAGATTAAGTTTTTCTGCCATATGTGTTACATAGAAACACAAGCGTTACCACTCGTTATATTAAGAGTGAAGAGATGCATATTTTCATGCCCTCTTTATCTTAATGTGACATACTGGTTACTCGTGTGTTTCATATTCCAAAAGAACATCATTTTTCATCATTAAATGACTTGGTGTTGTTTTGGACGTAAACACATACGATAGGCAACTTACATCTGCAATTGTTAATTTATCAGTTGATAGTTGTGTTGTGAGTTCCACACACTTTATCAGGGATTATATTGATAAAAACTATCAATCTATTTTACAACAGCATCCAGGACTTGTGCTGAGAATTGTTGGAATTAGGGTTGCAGAGAAACACACACAGCTTGGAGAAGACGAAGGAAGCTCAAGGTACACAATAGAGAGTGTATTCCTTAGTGTGCAATGGAAAGATAGATAGCCCTAGAGTGATGGGCGTATATACAATGCACGGGGGAAAAAACCTCCTAAAGAGGGAAAAAATGCCCCGGCGGTCCTAGTGTGTTCACACACATCACTACCACATGTATATGGTAACAAATCCCCCCTGGAGTGATGCGGTGAACGAGAGCTGGCACATGAGTAAAGGGAAGTGCCATGCCCTGAGGACAGGATCAGTCCACAAAGGGGAGTAAGCCCAAAGCTTTGCGGAAAGCTTCAAGCTTCTCACGAGACAATGCCTTTGTGAAAAGATCTGCAAGGTTGTCCTGTGTTGGCACATAAGCCAAGCTGATCTCTCCTGCTGAGAGCCTCTCCCTGACATAGTGGTAATGCACCTCAATGTGCTTTGTGCGAGCATGAAAAACTGGGTTCCTCGCAACTGCCAATGCGCTCTGACTGTCAGTGTAGATAGTGTTGGCAGTGTCCTGTCCAACACCCAAGTCAGCCATAAGGCGTCTGAGCCATACACACTCAACCGTAGCTGTGAAGACTGCCCTGTACTCAGCCTCACAACTCGAAGTGGCCACAGTAGGTTGCTTCTTGCTCAACCATGATATACATGAACTGCCAAGCATGAAACAAAAACCACTTGTGGACACTCGCGTGTCAAAACAACCAGCCCAATCTGAGTCCGAAAAAGCATGTAAGTCTGGCGGCAATGATCCCCCCTTGGGATAAAACAAGCCAAGATGTAAAGTGCCACTAAGGTAGCGGAAAATCCTCTTGACAGCCTGCCAATGCTTAGACCCTGGGCTATGCATAAATCTGCTGACCTGCGAGACTGCAAACTGAATATCTGGCCTCGTGTTGCATACATAAATGAGGCAGCCAACAGCAGTTTGGTAAAGAGTGACATCAGCAGGATCGCCAGCATCATGTAGACTCAACTTCAAACCTGTTTCCATGGGAGTGGCAATAGGTTTGCAAT